>NC_137609.1:9714409-9999409 GCF_963280865.1 Gymnoscopelus braueri
TATAGTCAGTTATAGAGCACAGACCACATGCCCCTTGGCGAGTGGGCGAGGAACCAGAGTTTGAATCCGACTCCAGTCACGACTGAACGCGTCTCCCTTTCTCCTCTTTCATGGGTTTCCTGTCTCCTAGCTTTCTTCTGTCAAAACAACGGTTTGAAGGACAAACAAAGAAAATAAAGGGGTCTAACAGTTTACAAGACAAGACAGGACAAGAGAAAGGAAGACACAATTACACTCTCTCTCTCCATGTGTCTATGCGTGTGTGTTTGCGTGGGCGCGTGTACTGTGTGTGTAATGTGTGTGTGCGTGTGCGTGTGCGTGTGCGTGTGCGTGTGCGTGTGCGTGTGCGTGTGCGTGTGCGTGTGCGTGTGCGTGTGCGTGTGTGTGTGTGTGTGTGTGTGCGAGCGCACAGTGGAAAAAGTATTCACATTTGTTGCTTAAGTAAAAGTATCAATACTGCAATGTAGAAATACTCTGTTACAAGTAAAAGTCCGGAATTCAAAATTTACTTGAATAAAAGTACAAAAGTTTTGGTTTCAAAATGTACTTAAAGTACCAAAAGTACTCACAATGCGTCGCATCGCGACGCATTGTGAGCTTGTAGATCGGCTATTTTCAAATGGCCGAAATAGGGCTGAAGTGGTTAATATATTTTTTGCAATAATAATAATAAAAAAAAATCAAGTAATTGTAGTGGAGTGAAAGTACAATATTTTCCTCTTAGATGTAGTGGAGTAGAAGTAAAAGTATAGAAAATTGGAAATACTCCAGTAAAGTGAGAATACCAAAAATGTGTACTTAAGTACGATACTTGAGTAAATGTACTTAGTTACTTTACACCAGTGTGTGTGTGTGTGTGTGTGTGTGTGTGTGTGTGTGTGTGTGTGTGTGTGTGTGTGTGTGTGTGTGTGTGTGTGTGTGTGTGTGTGTGTGTGTGTGTGTGTGTATAGGGCTGCACGATTCTTGCTCAAATGAGAATCACGATTTTCCTCCATAAGAATTGAGATCACGATTCTCACACGATTCTCACACAATTCTCTTGTAAATATAAAATTATTAAGCAAAAAAAAATCATAATCTAAAATCGAGATCGCATAGGTGTCTGAATCGAGATCACAATCTTTTTTCGATTAATCGTGCAGCACTATGTGTGTATGCGCGCGCGTGCGTGCGTGTGTGTGTGTGCGACTGTGCTTGTAAACAGCTGGATTCGAACTCCGGTTTAATTCTTGCGTAGGAAAGCTGACACGATGGCAGACAAAACATTAAAAAAGACCCATCGAGGATGTTGTAAGAAGACCCTGAAGGAAGGAAGAAAGAAAGGGAGGGTAAGATGAGAATGATAGATTATAGGTTATGATGAATAATAGGTGACAAGTGAAATAAAGCGTCTTGAGTTAGACGTTAAAACATCAAGACACTGTTAGATTTCCCTGATACCAGCACAGGCTCCTGGATCTTAATGGTGTGCTATAAAAAAAAGGATTCCCCGCCCCCAAACAACCCGCCATCGTTTATCTCAGTGGTTCTCAAACATTTTCATGTCAAGGACCCTCAATTTGAGATAATGCACTTGGCAGCGGACCCCCATTTTGGAAGGATTCTGTGCCCATAGGGGGGACCCATAAGAGATTTGATTTGTCAGGCTTTGTCAACAATTTTGTAGCAGATAAATGGTGCATTTATATAGCGCTTTTATCCAAAGCGCTTTACATTGATTGTGCATTACATTCACCCATTCACACACACATGGTGGAGGAAACCATGCAAGGCACCAACCTGCTCATCGGGAGCAATTAGGGGTTCAGCGTCTTGCTCCAGGACACTGCGACAATAACTCTGGGGGAGCCCGGGATCGAACTGGGAACCTCGCGGTTCCTATCCAGCCGTTCTACCAGCCGACCACTCTACCCCTGAGCCACTGCCGCCCCAGATCTACATAAGCTCACAAACGTGTCGCAGCATGAGGCGCTGCATGTGAGCTTGTAAAATAAAAATGCTGGCTTATTAAAGTGTTCCTCGTTTTTAAAGTGTTCCTCGTTTTGCTGGGGACCTCCCTCAAAGACCCCTGGGGGTCCCCGGACCCCACTTTGAGAAGCTGGTATTCATCAGGCTCAAAGAAGTGATAAAAAACACCCTGCATCCTGTTAGGTGAAGGTTAGAATCAGGTTTTATGAGGGATGAGTAATCCCTCGTAAACCTGACACGTTCTCATGTTATCTCCTGGGATCACAAGTTTATTGTGAAGGTGGATCGCACTGTACTGCACCAGTTTATGCCAAGGACCCCCAAATTGATATATATATTTGGCCATGGACCCCCATCTGAAAATGTTTTGTGCCAGGGCCAGTGGTGGAAAAAGTATCAATACTGCAATATAGAAATTCTCTGTCACAAGTAAAAGTCCGGAATTCAAAAGTATTGGTATCAAAATGTACTTAAAGTACCAACAGTAAAAGTACTAAAATGTTTGAAAAAACCTCACTCTCAATATCCGCAATGTCACAATAAATACAAACCCTCTCCTCTTCCACTACTCCTCTATACCTACCAGTCTCAAGGTGCAGGGGCAAGATCCCAGAACGGAGTTGGGCACATAGAGATCTTTGTCTTTTGGACAATGGAGCACAAACATATTTTTCTCTAGCATAACAGCTTTTTAACATAACAAATGTTCTAAGCTTTGGTTTATACAATATATCCTGTGACCATTTGCTCTGATACAAACCATAAAGTGTCTCCTTCACCACAGAGATGTTTGCAATGCTGTTATTTTGAAAACTGTTAAGCAACCCAGCCCTCAGAAGTATATCCTCTACTGTACTTGCCCATGCACCTTTTATCGAGACATCCCAATTAAAGATTTTCTTGGCAACTCTATTCTCTGACATTTTGATTAGTCTATTCCATAAAGCTACCATGCTGCCTTTCCATCTGATTTCACATGCCTCCCATCCGATGTCTCCTGTTATTGCCAATACAGGTGCAAATTTATGTACCGTATAGCCCTATTCTGGACCATTTGTCCTTTCATATTTGTGTTTAACCCCCATATCCCAGCCATATAGTCCATGACATTGTATTTGGCCACCATGTAAAGTGGTTACACGGTTCTTCATTTTGCTGTGGGACCCTCTGGAACCCCTTCAACGACCCCTGCGGTTCCCCGGACCCCACTTTTCAGACCACTGGCCTTATTCCTACTGCTCCCTAGTACGACACACTGCGCTGTTTTGCTCGTAAATCAAGGCTTTCGTCGGCGAGCAACTCATGCTCACAGAGCCAATAAGGCGAGCCGCTCCGGGACCTGCCTGTCTCTCCTAACAAACAAGGCCTCGTCTCCACGGCAATAGTGATGTCACCAACCGACTATCACGGCGGCTCTGGCCCATGGAGCATGTTTTTGTTGAATATGAAAATATGAGCGCCGCCGTCGTCTGCGAATCCTGTCTTGGGGCGGAGGAAGGAAGGGGTTGGGTGGGGTTTGGGTGGGGAAGACGGGTAACTTTGAAGTTTGAAGTTATGTCTATGTCAGATTAGGCCCTGCACGGAGGTGAGGGAGGATGGGCGGGTGGGGGTGGAGTTGGAGCTGAGGAAGGATGGAGCCGGTGAATAAGACAGGGATGGACAGAGTGGATTAAGTTGTGGGTGGGAGGGAGACATGGGGGACTCTATCTCCCCTCTTGTCAGAGAGGTAGGGAGAGGTGGAGAGGCATGGGGGGTTGGGGCGTTGGCTAGTGAAAATGGGTGCTGGAGGGGAGGTTTAAAACCACTTAAGTCAGACATGTCCAAAGTCCGGCCTGAGGGCCAATCGTGTCCTGACCAGTATGGTCCAGTGAAATGTATACACTGACGTTTCTGAGTGCTTTGAAATGAACATGGGACGATTGTGCCTTATGTTGTGAAAGAAAGGCTCCTTTTTTTTAATTATTATTTATTTGAATACATCTTTCTTTTTTTTAAAGATTTATTTTGGTTTTTTATATGCCTTTATTGATAGTGAAGTGAGTTCGACAGGAAACGGGGAGGGACACGCAGCAAAGGCCGACGGGATCGGGACACAAACCTGCAATGTCAGGCTACATTGGAGCCTATAGGTGCCCAGACCGCTAGGCCAGCAGTCCGGGCCTTAATACATTTATCTACATACCTTTTCACACCTGGCTACATTTGGCTGCACTGCCATTCTATTTGAACAAAATAAATTTATTGGACTATAAATATAATATCAATGCAGTGCTTGGCATGTTAAAAGAAAAGGCAGAAAAAAGGCTGAATAGTTTTTCGTTTTGTTCACAGCGCCGCAGAGTGACTGACATTTGGCCACAGTGTCAACAAAAGGCTAGTTAGCTTAAAGGAGAATTACGGCCAACGTTATTCTTACCTTTATTATGATGTTATGATATCCTAGGACGCGTGGTACAGTACAGAAATTCCATAACTCCATAACGGATCCGCCACAATGAAAAAACCCATGCCTATAGGTCTTGCTTTAAATCGTGTATTTTAATAGCTTTTTTTAAAAGTTTTTTTGCGAGAGATCTCATGTTTACTGTGAGAGAGCATTATGCAACCTGTTGTTCTTGAATGCGCTCGAGCGTAAGCCGAGCTTTCACGACAGTTCCGGTCAGGCGCTGGAAGTGTCGTCCTTTAAGTACATTTTGATGGCAAAGCTTTTGTACTTTGACTCAAGTACATTTTGAATTCTGGACTTTTACTTGTATTTCTATATTGCAGTATTGATACTTTCACTCAAGTAGAAAAGTGTGAGTACTTTTTCCACCACTGAGAGTGGGAGACTGGTAGGTGGAGTGGGAGAGTGGAAGAGTGAGAGAGAGAGTGGTAGAGTGAGAGAGAGAGTGGTAGAGTGAGAATGAGAGTGGTAGAGTGAGAGAGAGAGAGTGGTAGCCAGGGGGCTGGACAGTAAAAACCCACTGTCTGACAAGTTGTTGTAAACCTATCATCCCCACAGGGGGCTTTTTCCATTGGTTCATTATCTTACTACTACTACTGCTGCTGCTGTGTGTGTGTGTGTGTGTGTGTGTGTGTGTGTGTGT
Source organism: Gymnoscopelus braueri (assembly GCF_963280865.1). NCBI lineage: Eukaryota > Metazoa > Chordata > Actinopteri > Myctophiformes > Myctophidae > Gymnoscopelus > Gymnoscopelus braueri. Next base: position 9,719,467 of record NC_137609.1, read on the forward strand.
GTGTGTGTGTGTGTGTGTGTGTGTGTGTGTGTGTGTGTGTGTGTGTGTGTGTGTGTGTGTGTGTGTGTGTGTGTGTGTGTGTGTGTGTGTGTGTGTGTGTGTGTGTGTGTGTGTGTGCGCGCCCGTGTGTGTGCGTGTGCGTGTGCGTGTGCGTGTGTGTGTGTGTGTGTGTGTGTGTGTGTGTGTGTGTGTGTGTGTGTGTGTGTGTGTGTGTGTGTGTGTGAAGAGCTACACACAATGATGTGGCTATAATTGTAGTGTGTCTATCAGCTGACACATCTGACAGTCCTGGGGCCAGATGATGCAGGTGTTGTTAGAACAAAGACCTCACTGTGAATACAGCTTATATACAGTATATACAGTAGTGTGTGTACAGTACAGTATGTATGTGTATGAAAGCATGTCTGCTCATGTGTGTGATTTGTACAGTAGTGGAAAAAGTACTCAAATGTTTTACTTAAGTAAAAGTATCAATATAGAAATACTCTGTTACAAGTAAAAGTCTGGAATTCAAAATGTACTTGAGTAAAAGTACAACATTTTTGGCATCAAAATGTACTTAAAGTACCAACAGTGAAAGTACTCATTATGCAGAATGTCCCGTTTCAAGTTTTCAAAATCTTTTGAAAATAGCAGATATACAAGCTCACAATGTGTCACGATGCGAAGCATTGTGAGTTTGTAGATCGGCTATTTTCAAATGGCCGATATGTATCTAGGGCTGAAGTGGTTAATGTGTGTTTTTTAATAATAATAAAAATCTACAAAGTAACTATTAACTAAAGTTTTTAAATAAATGTAGTGGAGTAAAAGTACAATATTTGGATCCGAGATGTTGTGGAGTAGAAGTAAAAGTATTGGAAATTGGAAATACTCAAGTAAAGTACAAATACCTAAACATTTTACTTAAGTACAGTACTCAAGTAAACGTACTTAGTTCCTTTCCACCACTGGATTTGTATGTGTGTGCGTGTGCACATGCACATGTGAAATAGAATAGGGGGCGTTTAGCTTCACCTAAACTGCAGTTCCCTGACACCTCGTTTAAACAGAACCAGAACACTTTGGAGAATCACAAATGACATGCCAAAAGACATAAGGTTCTCGACTCCTTCCCCCCACCCCCCCCAAAAAACGAACCTAAAACAATTGCTGTCCTTAAAATAGGCTACAAGTGAACATATTTTAACTCCTTGAACAACATGATAGTAGAATCATCTGCCCCCACCCCTCCTTTCTCTGTAAATATACCTATATATATATATTTGTATTGTATTGCATGTGTTACATGTAATACTGATGAATTGAGTGCAATGGACCACAATGGAAACAAGCCCCTGGGGTTTTTTGTGTTATCCTTTTAGCATATAAGCTTGACTGTACTACCTGTACTGTTAATAATGGTGTTAAAGGAGTAGTTCAACCAAAAAATGACGTATTTTCTATCAATTACACACCCCATGAAGCCTTGAATTCATGGAGATTTGTTTGTTTTAGTCGCATTCCTAAGCCAATAATTTGATGACCGGCGGTCTCTCCTACCGGATACATTAGCATCTTTCCGCCGGTAATCAAATTACTGATTTAGGAATGTGACTAAAACAAAAAAATCTCCATCAATTCAATGTGTCATGGGGTGTGTAATTGATATAGGGGGAAAAAAAACTACTCCTTTAATAAAGTATTCAATCAATCAACCATTCCAGAACCAGAACTCTTCTCGCCCTGAGTCCAGGTCCTCATGCTTCATAATAAATCCATTGCAGAGAAAACATCATTAGAATCAAGTCACACTATACAGCTGTGTGATGAACCTGCGAAATCCCTTGAAAATCTCTGGATTATAACTATACTATATATAATGTAAATAGATATATTCAATGTTTTTCGTGGCAGTATCACGCAGAAAATGTCCAGTCCAGTCCATAGAATAGTTCTCCTTGTATAAACCGTCGGTATAAAGTTGGGGTCTCGGGGTGTCCTTGGTGTTCTGGGATGAGATGGTAGTAAAAAAGAACAGACTCTTTAGAGAGAGAGAGAGAGAGAGACAATGAGCTCGTGCTCGAGTTAAAGACTTGCCCTAGAGAGAGGGGGGGAGAGGGTGGGGGGTGAGCGTCAGTCATTCGTTAAACAGAGAGAGAGAGAGAGAGAGAGAGGAAAAGGGGAGTGGGTGGGGGCATGGGTGTGTGAGGCAGAGAGACCTGATGCTATAAAAGCTCCCTCTCTTGTGCGCGTTCCCATTTCTCCAGTGAACTTTTTTTTGTTGCGGGGGGTGGGCCAGAGTGTGTGTGTGAGGTGTGTGTGTGTGGAAGAGAGAGTGAGAGTGAGTGGGTGAGTGTGTGTGACCTGAGCTGAACAGAACAACCAAAAAGGATTGATATTATTTCCACACCCAGGATGAGGCATTTATTTGTGTTTACCTGTGTGCTGCTGGCACACTGGTCCATAGACAGAGTGGAGTCTTCTGCATATGACAAGATTGTCACCCACAGCCGCATACGGGCCAGGCTTGAAGGGTAAGAACATAATGAGAGAGAGAGAGAGAGACAGAGAGAGAGAGAGAGAGAGAGAGAGGATGCTGTGCAGTGGACCTGTGCTTCTCAAACGTTTTAATTTCAAGGGCCCCCCATAACTCTGAGAGTGTACAAATGGAACCAAATGAACCCTCACGGGTCCATTTGGTTCCATTTGTACACTCTTAGAGTTACAGACCTGTAAGGGTCCATTTTTAGAACCTTCTCAATTAACCCTGAGGGGGTCCCTGGACCCCCACTTTGAGAACCAAAATAGGTTCCATTTGTGCAATCTCAAGAGTTGTACAAAATTAGTCAAAAAGGGTCCATTTGGTTCCGTTTGTAAGACACTCAGGGTTACATTGACACTGTCGTATGTTGCTGTGTGGTACAATGATAGGTTGATGTGAGAGGATGTACTGCGCAACAGGTGGAAATTAGACGTTGATGCTTTTTAAACACTTTTTTTACAAAAAAAATGCAATTTTGACAAATTGTAGAGGTTAGAATGTGGTTTGAATTTAAATTTGAGTTAACTGTATACACGTGTGGTTACAATTATTAATACATACAGTGTATGTGGATGTTTATGGAAAAAATAAGCACACATGAGTGTTGTTTAAGACGTCATGTTTGTTTTGCTTCTATGCACAGACTTGTTCTGTGGTTCAGATAGTGGTCGAACGTAAAATGTGTAAAGTATCGATTTTTTGTCATAATGGAAAGGTCAATATCCTTCCTCAGTTGCATTCACTCCTGTTCTAATTCTGAAAAAGGTTAAGGTGATCTATAGGGCTTGTGTCAGCAGTTTTCCATTGATCTAAAGACAAGACCGTTAATCCTAATTCAATAATAAGTGGGAAAGTTGTCAGTTGTGAAATTTTCATTATATACTGCAAAGTGATAAAAGTGGTTATTTGAACTTAATGAGCTATTCAATACAGCTGTCCCGTCTTAGTCGAATAATTGATTAATCAATCAATTTGGGTTTTGTCGATCGAGACATTTTTTGTTGATAAGTTGTTTTTAATACTAATACTTAATACCGTACTAGTTTCCAAAATGTTTTCTTGAAAAACTATGAGCACATCTCTTGTGAACTCTAGACATAATAACCCTTTATATGTACAAGTCTACAGGCCAATTGTCACTCAGTAGCTATTGTGAAATCAACATCAGAAAAGGCTGCTCTCTGCATGATTACAGCCTATACTGCAGCAAACATTATTTCACAGATCTTTTCAATTAAAACAACGAATTAGTCGACAAATTCCTGTGACTATTAGTCGAATAAGAATGTTTTTAAGTCTAAGTCAGTCCTATACTATTCAAGTAACACACTACAACCCATAAAGTCTACATTAACGTCTGCATCTCTCCTCCTTCTCATCCCCTCCCTGTTCATGTGTCTTCTCTCCATGACCGTCTCTCTCCATGACCATCTCCTCCTCCTCCTCCTCCTCCTCCTCCTCCTCCTCCTCCTCCTCCTCCTCTATACGCTGACACAAGCTCTCTTTGTGTTCTTCTCCTTTTCCTCCTCCTACCACCACTCACCTTTTCCACCCCTCCTCCCCCCTCCACCTCACCTGTCTCCCCCCACCTCCCTCGTCTCCTTGCAGGCCCAACGTGTGTGCTCTGCAGCAGGTCATGGGGACCAAGAAGAAGTACTTCAGCACGTGTAGGAACTGGTACAAGGGCGCCATCTGTGGCAAGAAGGCGTAAGTTCCCCCCCCCCCCCCCCACACACACACACACAAACTGTGATGTCATCACCACACCACACACCTGGGATCAATCTGTAATTCAATGGTTCTTATGAACGTTTTCATTTCAAAGACCCCCGTCACTCTGAGAGTGTAAAAATGGAACCAAATAGGTCCATTTTTCCACTCTCCGAGTTACAGACATGTAAGGGTACATTTGGAACCCTGTCAAGGAACCCTGAGGGTCCCTGGACCCCACTTTGAAAGTCACTGCTCTGATTGGTTCACATTAGTAACCAAATTTTGGTTACTGTTTTTGTTGTTGAATAGACTGGCTATACACGTTGCATTAATAGTTGTCTCCCAAAGTAATACTACGGCATAATATGTTCTCAACCGAGACAACACAATAATGAAAACTAGTCGGATTAGAAATTGATCCAAGACTTAATATTAATAGCAACTATTCAATGCAGTGCCCATCTTACCCTGATTAAATCAATACCTATGGTCATGCAAACACAAATTATGGTTTCCGAAATTGGAGTATTGTCTTACTCGGTAGCCAGGGGCGTGGCTGTAGCTGAGTGGGTAGAGCAGGTCATCCGGGGATCAGAAGGTCACCGGCACCTTTGACCCCTAACTGGTCCTCAGGTGTTGTGTTATTAATGGCTCCTAATAGTTGGCATTGGAGGAATGTCAGGTATGTGTAAATGCAATTGTCAAACACGGAAACACCACAACAACAACAACAACAACAACAACAAAAAAGAGATGAAGATGGCAGTTTTCTTTATTATTATCATTATTATTATTATTTTGCTGCGACCACACAGCTACTATATCGCTGTTGTCGGGCAGAAACGTTCACTTATCCATGTAATTGCTTTGTCAGATTTCACTTGGGTTTCTTAACGTCGGTTATATGTATTCCCAGTAATGTGTCAGGGCATCACGGCTATCTGTCTTAATAATACTCTGTGGTGTGAAAACGTAAATCTTACTTTAGTGAACTTGGGGAAGCTTTAAGTGTTAGTGTAGTGTTTCTGCAGATGTTCTTTTACAACGCCTGCTGCAGCCGTGACCGTGTCACCTCTGTATTAAAGGTTCAAAGGTCAGAGGTCGTCAGGCTCTTGTCTGTTCAGACCCGTGGTATAGGACGGTCTCTGGGTTGAGTTGTAGAAGATGTTCACCAGCTGTGACTCTCTACCCCGATGCTTGTCAAAATGCAGGTGTTGGCGTTTATAGGAAACAGAAAACGGAAAGGATTTATCTTTGTCCTTTTCAAGCAGTTGCTTTCCTCCCTCTTTCATTCTAATAATTCCCTTTTTATTCTATTCAGTTTAATCCTCCTAAATATATAATCCTCTAAATGACACATGGAATCCCCTAACTGTCCCAATCTGTTTGTCTCTGCTTCTCTGTCACCACCCCAAGCCCACTCGCCTCTCGCTCTGCCCTCCAGTCTGTGCGTGCGTGTGCGCGTGTGCGTGTGCGTGTGTGCGTGCGTGCGTGCGTGCAAGTGTGCAAGTTTGTGTGCAACCCTGACAAGTGTCCTGTGTCAGTTTTAATGACATGACGGCCCCACAGGTGCTATGCATTCCTTGACTCTGTGCAGATTGGCATTTCTATAGGTGCATTTTAACCTGACAGTCAGTCGGGAGAACCTTGGATTATAGTGCAGGTCAGATCATGTACATAGGAGCTCCTGTTTTGGGATGCGTTCATGCATGCGCGTGCGTGCATGCGTTGTTGTGCATGTGACAGGGAATGCAGGCACAGGAGGACTTGTGTTTGGAGATGCATTTTGTTTGCAGGTCCGTTGTACTTTCATCTTATTTTCCGTATTATCTTTATTATCATCTTGTGTTTATTTTATTTACAAAACAATTGTCGCTTCTTGTATGGAGTGACAAATAAACCCTCTCGAATCTTGATTTTCAAGTGATACATCGATGCAAAAGTGTTTTGATTCAAGCTGTCAGTCGGAGACCTTCTGCAAAGCATCCTTACTGGCTTCTTGAAGAAAGTCTGTTTACAGAATGTTTACATCGAACCATTTTTGCACAGAGCTGTGTGTGAATGCTCTTCTTGAACCCTAGCGTCTCTATTCCGCGGCAAACAATCTGCTATTTTCGGTGTAGAATGAAATACTAGCGGACCTAGTACAGACCCCAGGGGGACCCCGGTCAACAATATATGGTTTTAGTGGTTAAAGCCAAATGTATGACAATAATAGATTTACAATGCATTGCGATGAGACACGTTGTTAGCTTGTAGATCTGGTCTTTTTGGCACGCAACACTGACATGCGATGGGTTATAAATTGAGCTTTAGTTCCAGCACCTGGGCTAAACAAGCGTTTATTTCTTCCAGGTGATCCATGTATATAAACAATCTGTAGACTGATGTCTAGGGAGAGGAGGACACTGGTTCTTATAGGAGACCATGTTTGGAGTGTAGGGCTCGACTGGAGAACGTCTGCTGTGTGTGTGTGTGTGTGTGTGTGTGTGTGTGTGTGTGTGTGTTTGTGTGTTTGTGTGTGTGTGTGTGTGTGTGTGTGTGTGTGTGTGTGTGTGTGTGTGTGTGTGTGTGTGTGTGTGTGTGTACATCCTGGGTGGGGTCGTGTGGGACTTTTATTGTTCTGTATCAGAAACATACACTTCAAACACACACGCAGACACAGATGCATGCACGAATGCACACAGACATACACACATGTTGTACTCAAGTGCATACATACACAGATTACACACTCACATTTAAGCACGCACGCATGCTCACGCTTGCACATACACATGCACGTGCACACATACACATACAGACACACAACATTCACACACATAGGCCACACACACACACACGCACACATGCGAGTTCAAACACACAGTGCGCACACACATGCATTGCACAGGCACACACACGCACGCACGCACGCACGCACGCACGCACGCACACACACACACACACACACACACACACACACACACTCACTCACTCACTCACTCACTCACTCACTCACTCACTCACACGCGCATGCACGCACGCACGCACGCACGCACGCACGCACGCACGCACGCACGCACGCACGCACGCACGCACGCACGCACGCACGCACGCACGCACGCACGCACGCACGCACGCACGCACGCACGCACGCACGCACGCACGCACGCACGCACGCACGCACGCACGCACGCACGCACGCACGCACGCACGCACGCACGCACGCACGCACGCACACACACACACACACACACACACACACACACACACACACACACACACACACACACACACACACACACACACACACACACACACACACACACACACACACACACACACACACACACACACACACACACACACACACACACACACACACACACACATACAAACCACATGTGTTGGTCACATTACAGCTATCAGCTCCAGCACCTGCTGTTGTGTCAGGATGTGTCTGGTTTAACTGTGGGAAACTTAACTTCAAGATGGAGGATGAGAGAGAGAGAGAGAGAGACAGCAAGAGATAGAAGAGAAGAGATAGTAGGATAGAGATACTAGTTGTAAACAGAGAGAGGGGGAGAGTGACGCGTTTTGATCTTGTAGATCTGCCATTTTTTGTGTCGAGCATTAATTTACAAACAAAACATTAAAAAGTTATAATATGGAGATAAGAGGTTTCTGCCCGAAAGCGACGATTTAATATAGCACTATTTAGAGTGCGATCCATCAGCCAGCACATGCCTTATCATACAAAGTATTTGCCAAGATTTCACGCCTGCTGCTCAGCGCTGTCTTTTATGGCCGGTGTCGTAACATTAACGCATTATAAATCAAAGCTACCAAAATCCATTAAGCCGTCCATATGATATATATGATGTACAATATTGATATGCTGGAACGTGGATCAAAGTACTTTGATCCAGTCTCTCCGGCACTAATGAATTTCCCCTGAACGCTTTGTGTCAATATTGAATTTCATTCTAATATAGTGAATACATCGTAGCAAATTGTGATGTTTTCTGTCCTACCTGGCATTCGAACCCCAGGTCTCGTGCGTGGTAGACCAAACATCTACCACTCATTCAAGAGGGATCCGGATCCCTTGAATCATTGTCCAGCGGAGATGTTGCGCTTGTGAACTTCAGGTGCAGTACCACTTGTCAACCAGTAGGTGTCATACCTGACTCCAGGGTCTTAAATGTCTCAATGGAAGAGTAGGGAGTCCACTTCTAACCACTGCAGGTGTACCAGTTATTGTAATACAATGTAAATACTCTACCATTCAGAATGGTTTAAATAAAAATGTATTAATTCTAATAAGTTATGTATAGTCTCGCGTGGCCAGACTGTTGCCTCCCAAAATTTTGTTTCCGGTCATACAGTCTGGGACTCGGAAGCTCTGATTATGATTAAAATATAAAGTCGATGTGAAGCTTCCTCCCCACTTCCGTTTCATCTTTACAGTCCTGCAAATTTATCCGGTTATAAATCAAAATCATCTAAGCATATATAGCTTGCAGCTTAGCAGAAATGGAAATTTAAAAATATAATGTAAACATATTTTTTAATATATTTTGTGAACGGAAGTGCCAGCTTCCTCTCTCGGATTTCGGGAGGTCTAGTTCCAGACTCTATATAGCATTCGGAGATTGTGGAATAGTTGTCTGGCCACGCGAGACTAAGTTGTGTATAGCTTTTACACCTGTAAAACATTTAACTAAAAACCTGAAGACAACCACCACTTAAAGTGGACATTTACGAGCGATAAAAACTCGAAGTGAAACGAGATTGACGCTATCTCGACGTTAACTGTCTGTGACTAAGCTGACATGGAACTTTTGCGAAAAGGGGGAAATGGAATAATAAAACGGTAGAGGGACAGTGTGAACATTGTTCAGCCGCACTGGAGGAAATCCAGCCAGCTGTGATGAATGTCTCACTTGGATTTGGGTGTTGATGAGAGATTAGCAGAGGTTCTTTGGGGCTACGGTATATGGGTCTGCTGGGGTGTCCTCTATTTGGGTCCATTCTTCCCATCTCAGAGTTAAATTAAAACAGCGATATTTGCTGTGTTAACACATAACACGTGTACTCAGTAAAAGTGTCAGTGTTAATTTATCCATTAAGTAGCTCTGAGATTGTACAGATGCAACCAAATTATAGGTCCATTTGGTTACATCTGTACACTCTCAAAGATACTTTTTTTGGGTCGTATTTTATACTTATACTTTACATTTTGAAAATGTTAGCTTAAAACGACATCCCCAAAATAGGGGCGCCTAAACATTCAACCAATTAAAAGTATTAACAAGACCTTTTGACTAAATAATAACTACACTGAATCCATTGGAACACATGGGGGTACTTTTTTTGCATTTCCTTAAAAGCAACAGTCTTTGACCTACAGTACAGAACAAGGTTTCCACCCAACAGCAACGATGTAGTACAGCTGCTTCATGTCTGCCACTGAAAGATAAGAAGGAATCATGGCAAGACATGTAGGGTGAAACTGGAATTCCCTGCTGTGTGAATCTACGGGGAGCAGAGACATAACTAAGACTCCAGTTCATAAAACTCACGCCCTGTTAGCGCTATTCTCCATTCATTACCCAAATTGCCCCTTCGTGTGGCTGCTAATGATGTATTCTGTGGAGGAATGGCACCATGGGGACTTCCCTAACGAGCTAATTTCTGCTAAAGCACTCCCCGACTTGAGCTGCTGGAACTCAGGTGGAAGCAATTAGCCTCCCAGTGAGGCGCTGTGCGACTGCGATTGATTCACCAGCTAGTTACTGTCAGGAAAGTGTTAAAGCTGGAAATGAGCTCCCGAAGCTATTTTAATGAATAAAACATTACTTTAACCCATCTGTACTGTAGAGCATTGGTTCGTAAACTTTTTTCAAGGACCACCAGTTTGTAATGCCATAGCCCAAGGACACTCATAACTCTGATAGTGTACTAATGGAACCAAATAAACCCGTAAGGTCTCTCAGAGTTACAGACCTGTAAGGGTCCATTTGGTTCACAACTGTCTAGAGTTTTGCTGGGGGGCCCACTGGAACCCCCCCAAGGACCCCCGGGGGTCCCTGGACCTCACTTTGAGAACCACTGTATCTGCAGTGGTTGGAGCCTCCATTATTATTATTACATTGGAAATGTAGCAAGACCACCTCCAACTTGGAGGTGGTCTCGCTACACTTCCGATGTAATAATAATAATAAACTTTATTTGTATAGCACTTTTCATGACATGAAATGCAGCTCAAAGTGCTATTCAGAGCAAGAATAAAGCACTAGTGCTTTACAGAAAAAGCGAAAACAATTTAGCAATAAAGCTTGTCAACCTTGGTGTTGACAAGTGATACTGCCTGGAGCTCATAAGTGCAATATCTCCGCTGGAAAAGTGTGGTTTGCCTCTTGAATGAGCGGTAGATGATTGGTCTCTCATGCAGGATACATAAAACGTTATGGACTGCAGCTTAAAAGCTGTTTGTACGTTTTATTTCCTGACTGGACTGCCTGTTGTAGGTGTGCACTGTAGCTGTATAATTGTTGCATGTGAAATTGTTGTACAGTTGGTGTTGCTATTTCTATACAGTATATTCATATTATAGTATAATGTATTATATGTACGGATTGTATGCCGAGTTTTCAGGGAGCAATGGGCATTCACAAAATGTAAAAAAGACCCTGAAAGATCCTTCTTCATGGTTGATTACGTAACCAGAAAGAAGAACTGTCTTATGTTTTTAAACATATGGCAAGATCCCCCACCACCTGTGTGAATGTGCAAGTTTGCACTGTGTGTGTGTGTATGTGTGTATGTGTGTGTGTGTGTGTGTGTGTGTGTGTGTGTGTGTGTGTGTGTGTGTGTGTGTGTGTGTGTGTGTGTGTGTGTGTGTGTGTGTGTGTGTGTGTGTGTGTGTGTGCGCGAGTGTGTGTGTGCGCGAGCGTGTGTGTGGGTGTGTGTGTTTGCGCATGGTTGCGTGCATGTACGTGTGCATGGCGTGCGTTCATGCGTGCTTGCTTGAGTGTGTCCATCAGTGCGCACGCATGCATAAGTGTATGTGCGCACGGCTGTGTGTGTGTTCATGTTTAAACATCTGTCTTATTATTGCTGTGAGCGTGGAGCCCATCTGGAGAGCACTGTGTGCTGGCTCACACTGCTAGGGTCTGGTGGTGGTGGTGGTGTGAGGGTCAGTTCCACCTCCAGTCTCCAGACCCTCATCCATTATGCTGTCATAGTTATACCATGACCTCATACCTGCCTGACGGCCAGCCACTTTATTGGAACCGTATAGAGTATATCGTTGCTGTCGGGGGCAGAAACCTCTTATCTCCATATTTTCACTGTTTGTGGTTTTCTGTAAATTAACGCCCTGCTTGATCATACTACAGTGTCACACAAAAACATCAAAAGTAGCAGATCTACAAGCTTCGCGCCGCGTTTCGAGCTTGTAGATCTGCTACTTTTGATACTTTGGAATTTGAATCCTGAAAAGTAACAGTTTTTTGGACATAATGAGGTTTCCACCCGACAGAGACGATATACACACATAATCATCAAAGCATGGGCTTTAACAAATAGTCCATGAGCCAGAGCCCCAAAATTGAGCAATGATTATCGAAAGAGTGGGCAAAACCATACCTATATTAAATTGTTTATAGGGTCAATATAAGTAAATAAATATATGATAACCTTTCCACAGGAGCAGCTTTTTCATATTTATCACACATTTTGTTATTTTCCCCATACGTACATGACAGGTGAAAAAATGACAACATTTTAAAAATAATCATCATAATGAAACTTCCCCAGTTGATTACTTACATAAAGACAATGATTTATCGTATTACAAGTTTTCTGAAATTGTATATTTAAATATGCAAATTAGGCATTAGGAAAATATGCCCGAATTTGCATAACTTTCTAGAATCAACATTGGAACATTGGACAAAGCCAGAGTCAACATTATTATTTCATTTTGTTAAGATGTTGGAGTCAAAGGTTTTTAACGAGGGAATATTCAATATCTGGCTCAATTTTGGGGCTCTGGCTCATGGACTAAATGCCTAATTTGCATATTTAAATATACAATTTCATAAAACTTGTAATACGATAAATCATTGTCTTCATGTACTGTAAGTAATCAACTGGGGAAGTTTCATTATGATAACTATTTTCTAAATGTCGTCATTGTTTCACCTGTCATGTACGTATGGGGAAAATAACAAAATGTGTGATAACTATGAAAAAGCTGCTCCTGTGGAAAGGTTATCATATATTTATTTACTTATATTGACCCTATAAACAATTTAATATAAGTATGGTTTTGCCCACTCTTTCGATAATGAAATCTTGTCTGGCTCATGGACTAAAAGTCGTAGTTAAAAAAGAAAAAAGGGAAAAAAAACAAGAACAGAAGTAGTGAATTGATAAAGGTTTTGAGGAAGCGGTTGAAGCATAATAGGCAAGTGGTTCCCAACCTGTGGGCCGGGGCCCACTGTTGAGCCGCGAGGGTATTGCGAGTGGGCCCCCAAATAATTGGCTAAACACCTTTAAAGATTTTAATGATAATATAGCATTGATATAAACAAAATTATATTTATATTGCCGAATGACTAGCGTGGGAACCGAGGGTGTAGGTCATTACAAGTTCAGACGGGCAGCCCAAATCATATTTTTGGCCTATCCAGATTGGAATCATTAGGGGTTAAGTGTCTTGCTCATGGACACCTCAACACATAAGGAATTGAACTTGGGACCTTCCGTTTCTCAGGCTGCCTCTCTACCCATTCAGCTATGGCCGCCCTAAAAGACAAATATCTACAAGCTCACAGCACATCACATCGTGATGTGCTGTGAGCTTGTTGGATGGCTATTTTTTATTATTTTTTTGTCTGAAAACACAAATCAGATCTGCTCACCGATAACAGTGTGGATAGTCACTCCTAAAGATCGTATTTGAGAAACAAATGTTGCCTTAATTTGCCTGTAATCTGAAACAAACCCCAAAATAAAGTGGGAGAGACGCTTCTGAATGTTATTTTGTTTTTGTTTTGTTTTGCTCTCTGGACTTGAACGTCATAAAAAAGCCAGCGGATCTGAAGCATGTTTCTGATAAATCACTGTGGAACAGAAATTTGTGAAATTTTCGCTGGAATATATTGACCTTGGACAGCCTGTGGGTTTTCTGTCACCGCTCCCAATAACACATCATGATCTGTGTTCCTGTTCATCTCTGGAGGGGAAAGGGAACGCACTTACAGTATTGGTGTTGGACGCAGCCCTGAACCCCGGAGACAACCTCGACATACTGTAGAATCACAGCCGTATTTCCATGGGAAAACAGGAAGCACACTCCCTTCACGACTCGGCTGCAACGCTCGGATTGTGTAAATAAATAAGCTCCAGTAATTAGCCCAAAAGACGAAGAAAAACTCACTGAAGTACTTTGGCCTAAACCCCCTCTTACTGTAAACTCACTCCAGTAGTTAGGAGGACCGAGGGGTGTTTCTCCGGTGTTTATCCTGGAGTTACAACTTGCAATTTTACAATTTAGGCATTTAGCAGATGCTCTCCTCCGAAGGGAGTGTAAATGGCAGGAGCCCAATAAACGACAGGATAAACGGTCATGTAAATAGAGTGGAAAGAAAACAATTAAGTGTTACAAAGTAACTTGGATACCAGCTAAACATCAAACCTTAGCATGTGTCTAAACAAGAGCTATCGCCTTTTACAGTATGTCTCGTCTTTGGGGGTCCTTGACAGGAAAATGTTTGATCTAAATAACATGTACTTAGGATTTGTAGTCAATCAAACAGTATATCCATCTAAATAACATGTGAATAGTATATCTGCATAGTATAACTAGCAGCATCTTGAGCTGTCCTGTAATAGTTGTTTGCAGAAAGCGTTTTTTGAGTGACTGAGTGTCCAGAGCACTACGCATGCAGAGAAACATATGAAATCGGCATTAGAATATTAAGTTCTCAATCTCGCCAGCCTGAAAAGGCTGGTCTCTGCATGATTGCATGCAGCAAATTTGACAAATGTGTTGTTCAAACAACTAACCGATTAGTCAGCAGATTCCTATGACTGTTGGTCGACTATGAATTTATTTAGTCAGCCCTATTACCATCTAACACAATCTAGGCGACAAGAAGGCATACAAGGAATGAGAAGTGCAAGGAGGCACGCTGGGCAAGACCTTGCCGGTTGAGTGTCTAAACGGAAGTACCGCCCAAGGAAATGGCGTTGACGTTTTACAAATCTGTCTATATTCTCTGTGAATGAAACAAGTGTGGTGATTGGTCAAAAAAGATTGTTTCCGGGGGAAATGCATAGGACTGAAGACCCACCCCTATAGACACTCTATGCGTTAAGTCGTGACCAGGCATTTCTTCTCGGAGATGAGTAAAGACTGGGAACGAGGCTAGCAAGGAGGTGAGGTACAGTAGAGAGGGGTGAGGGCTAGGGCAGGGGTCTTCAACAGGGGGTCCGGGACCCCTAGGGGGTCCTCAGAGTTACTAAAGGGGGGCCACCAAATCTTTGAGTGATTTTTTTTACATTAACACCTTCAACCTTAGAATCCCTATTCTGAGGGGAAATAGCCGAAAATAGCAGATCTGCAAGCTCACAACGCCTCGCGCTGCGAGGCGTTGTGAGCTTGTAGATCGGCTATTTTCGGCAAAGAGGTTTGGTGTATAAGGAAAAAAGAGCAGATCAAGTACAGAGCCAACGATTGAAGTATTGACTTGAGGGTTTAAGTGAAATAAACAAAAAACATTAGTTCACACAACACTGTTGAAATCTATGAAAAGGTTTAATCTGCAACACACTTTATACAATATGTAGAGGGGGTCCCTGCTTCATCTCTCTCTCAGCTAGGGGGTCCTTGGCCTGAAAAGGTTGAAGACCCCTGGGCTAGGGGGAGAGGTGGAATCTGCAGACGTGGGTTTTCAGACTGTGGTGGAAAATGGGGCGTGAGTCTGTGGTCCTGACTGAGTGGGGTCAGAGGTCATTCCACTGGAGCCAGGAGGGAGAAGAGACGATATAGGAGCATTGGCCATGCCGGGTGTTTTAGGGAAGGGGAGGGGAGGGACATTACAAAAGAGAGTTGTCTGTTTGATCTCTGTCTGTCACCATCTTCAGAGTCTCAGTACTGTGGAAGGCGTTGCAGTGAAAACATCTGTATTGATACATATACAGTATCATGATCTGTTATTAGTCACTAAGCACTGGAAAGAGTTATTCACGCTATATTTGTCTAATGTGTTTACTCATAATGGCAACATGGCCTCAGTCCTTTTTCCACTAAGTGTTTATGGAATATGAGCGTCATTCAATATTATGTGCATAGAAAGTATCTTACTTTGTGAACAGAAGAAAGTGCAGTTTAAGACACATGTTGATTCAGACTCTTTTGTTCATACCCATGTGTGTGTATGTTGGTGCATCTGGATAATTCTAAAGTATTAGTGCTGCCCACAAACCTGTAAGCGCCAAACCATTGTATTAGTTACAGGTTTAACGTAGCCTACTACTATATTATGATGCTATAGACATTTTACAGGAAATATACAGTATAGGGTGACATGAATTTCCCCAAAGTTTCTTGTTTCCGCTTTTTAAATTGCATTAATGTAAGGTTTGGTGTGATGTCCTATTTAAACGTCAGTGAATGGCATACATAGTTTGGCTCCTGCACAATGACCCCTGAGATCTTTATAATTATTGGAATAGCAGGGCAGCAGAATAGGCTCAATATTAATATGTGCAATAACTGTAGTCGCGGGTTTCCAGAGGGTGTGGTATACCCGTTTGATTGGCTCAGCAGCAGATTTGAGTTCCACTCAGGTATTCTTTATTGTTCCATCTCCGGGAGCTGTTTTAGTTAAGTTGTTACCTTCTCGGATTACTTTTAGTTTCAGGCTACTCTTACATCTTGATGCAATGGTATTTGTGACTGTTTTCATATTATGCCTATTTTATTGTTTACAGTATATTGTGTTGTTTGCTGGGTTTATTGATGCTGACTGCATGGGAAATTGTCCTCTAAGGGAATGATTCTTGGCTAGCGCCGAGGCTAGTGAAGAAGCTTTGTATTCTGTCCCACTCCCCCGCAGGTCTTACTGCTGTGTTTGTGTTTCTGGTGCCACTTTGTACCATTTGGGCCATTAGGAGTTGTGTGTTCCTGTGCCAGTGTCCTCATGGTGGTATATTATAAAGCTCGCTGATCTTAGACTGTGGAACTGTGTCTTCACTTTGTATTCAGAGTGTCTCCTGTGTTCTATTGATTATAGAAGACATAACTCATAACTTAATTATTTGCACTTCAGTTAGATTTGTTTATGCAATTCTATTGCCGCTAGGGTTGCAACTAAGAATTATTTTCATATGTAATGAATCTGTCTGTTATTCAATTAATATACTTGTATTGATTTAGACTATAAATGATGGTAAACGCCTTCTCATTATCCATGTAAATGATCTGAAGCCAACATCTTGAAATATTTAGAGCTGGAACACCGTTGTTATACCTTTCCAGCCGGGAACACGTCTGTGTGTAGTTGTTTCTATATATACAGTATATAGCAATATTCATAAAAAAATTGTTTTCAGAAAACTTTTTAGAATCGGCCTCAGATCTAAATGGGTTCATGTGTTTACCCAGCAGTTAAGAACTGCAGTTTTATAATACTTTTTGTGAAGGCACATCATGACACACCACTAAACCGATTACTCAGTCCGTTGACCGATTAATCGATTCACCCTTAACTGCTGTTTTATCGAACGCAGATGTGGTGAAAATAGCCGTTATCAGGCATTACTCTCCTGTTACAAGCTTCTCCAGACCCCAGTGTTTTCTTTGTGTAATCTTTCTCGTCTCTTGCTCAGACATTGTTTTTATTTTCCCTCTGTGCGAAGTTGATCTGTCTTATTTCTTGTGGTCATGCACTGCTTTACTGTTTGATATTGTTAACTTGTTTGGATGTTATTATTTTTCTGCACACCTTTTGAGTTTAAACTTTGAACAGGACCAACGTACAGAATACAGAACATCTGTATGGTTGATTTATGTTTTTTGTTTTTTGGAAACACTTTATGTGTTTTAACGTGACACACGTGTGGCTTTGTGTACTGTTTTGTGTAGGAAAGATGCTGCCTCCAAAGATTAAGTGAACACAGATTGTTGAGTAGATATTAAAGATGAAATGAACACAGATGGTGTACATCTTTGTTGTTGTTATATCGTTGGAAGGTATGTCTTTCCATTAATTGTTAATGTCTGGTATTGTCTTCATGGTGATGACAAATGGTTTTGTTCTTACTCAGTTCTTGTTTATGCCTTACTTTGTTTGTTTCAATTATGAGGACACCAGGGATGGTAATATTTTCCTGTCTCCTGGTCCATAAAACTGCTTTAATCATGCATGGTTTTTTATCATCTAATGTGTTGAGAATGCATGAGAGTGTGTCCCTTGGCAAACACGATTTTGAAGTTTTAAATGTGGTTCAAACTAATAAACATGGAGAAGCTGCATTTCGGGGGGGGGGGGGGGTTTGCGCCACATATCTGGAACAAACTCCCATAAAACTGCAGGTGTGCTACAACTCAGATTTTTCTGTTTACGGCTGCCTTTTATTAAGGTTTTTGATTCATTTATTGTGCTGCACTGTAACTTTGTTCTTGTATTTGTTAGGAATTTATGTTTTATTTTAACTCGGGAACTGAAATATAGTGACGCTGTAAACAAACTGCTGTGATAGGAAGCATGCGTGGTTCTACGCATGCGTGACTGGTCTATCTGACAGCGCGTCACACCGCCACCTAGCCACCTGTTATGCACACTACAGCGTTTGTACGCAGAATAAAAAGTGAGAACGCAACGGCAATTTGTCGTTTTCTGTTCTGTTACCGTGTAAACGTGGCCTCATTCACTGTTGGATTCCAGGCTTGGAATCAGTTGTGTTGACGTTGCTGTGACATTTTATTGGTTGCATTTAACTTTTTAGGCATTTTTTTACAATTTGGAAAAACATTTAAAAATAGTTCAAATAGCCGATCTACATCGACACGTTGTGAGCCTGTAGATCGGCTATTTGAACTATAAAAAAAAAAATCAAAGGCGGCGCACAAGATAGGGCCCTTGTCTCTCCAAGTTTTTTTAAGGTAGAAATGAAAGTTATGTGGACTGGAGTATTTCTAATTTGAAAATATGACACACTGCTCTCCTGATCTGTGTTATATACTGTAACAGAGATTTCACTTGAAATCAAAGCTGACGTGAGAAATTGAATGACCAACTATGACCATGACGTGTATCTGTTACGAATCCTGATTTTTAACATTGTCGAATGGTGTTTTTTTTCTCAGGAACAATGTATTTTACGCTGATAATTTGCCATTTTGCTGCACTGAATTTGTGTTTATGTATTTTGCCTGTTTTGAATGGCGATTTATACTCCACAATGGAAGAAACAACAGATGTGCAAAACAACAATTGTTATGTGCTGATGATGCGTATAATGTGAAATATATCAACATAACTGTAATAATAGAGTGTCTTGTTAGCGGATCTTGTAAACAGGTCCCAGTGGAACAGTATTTTCCGGTGGAACAATATTGTCATGCTTTTCCAATGTTTTACCAACTCTACCACTTTACAGAAATGAGGCATTTTGTTTTGAAAGTTGGTTAAAAATGGGTGGAAAACATTTAGTTTGGTAGTTAGACTACTTCACTGAACAGAGGAAAAAAAGTTTCGATTTTTGCATGTGACACGCTGTGAGCTTGTATTTAGCCAACGTATAAATGGATATTAAAGTGGTTAAAGTGAGTGTGATACTGTATTAACTAATTTAGCTGGGGACCCTCTGGAACCACCGCCTCAAGGACCCCTGGGGGTCCCCGGACCGCACTCTGAGAACCTATAATGACTTGCCCAAAATAGGAACGCCAGGTTGAAAGTGTTTAAGTCTGTCTGTGGGTTTTTATAAATATTTAGCCAATGAAAAGTATTAACGAGAGCTTAAGTTGTGACTAAAATAATGATAACTAAGGTTTACATGTTTGTTTGTTTGTTTGTTGTTGACAGGATGGTGCTGTATGAGTGCTGTCCCGGTTACATGAAGCTGGAAGGCATGAAGGGCTGTCCTGCAGGTCAGTGGCTCATAACACATTTTAGATTTTAGCGTTGGCTATTAAAAAATAGCAGATCTACAAGTTCACAGCGCGTCACTTCGTGCCACGCTGCGACCTTGCACATCTGCTACTTTTGAACATTTTTTTTAAATCTTGAAAGTGATTTAGAAGGCATTTGCAGAATCGGCCTCAGGTCTTCATAGGTTAACATGACTGCATGCTAGACTTAGCTCACTTTCCATTTCAATCATACAATTCAATCAATCATTTATAACATTTCAGGTTTCAAGTAAACACTGTTGTTCATCCGTTAAAGACAGCACTTAGTACGGACCATTAAAAAAGGTTTTTCAGGAACCTGGGATCTCAGAAGACAATACTTCCTGAATGAGTTTAATTGGTTTAAACATCTCCTGTGTCTGTTTGGCCTTATAGTGGCTCCTATCGATCATGTGTACGGCACCCTGGGCCTGGTGAAGGCCACCACCACCCAGCAGTACTCGGACGTCTCCAAACTGAGAGAGGAGATCGAAGGCAAGGGTTCCTTCACCATGTTCGCCCCGAGCAATGACGCCTGGGACCTGCTGGATGAAGTGAGTATAGCACAATGGAATGTATTTTACTTGTTCGCTATGTGTATTATTGTATTTGATAGATGACTTCAGCATAACCTATCGTTACTGTCGGGCAGAAACCTCTTATCTCCATATTTGAACTTTTTCGTAAATGAACGCCCTACTTGATCATCCTACAGCGTCACACAAAAGCATCAAAAGTAGCAGATCTACAAGCTCGCTCGCGCCGCGCTTTGAGCTTGATCTGATACTTTTGCTATTTTTGAATTTGAATCCTGAAAAAGTAACAGTTTTGGACATATGAAGTTTCCACCCGACAGAGACGCAGAGAAGAAAAAGTGTGTATGTTACACATTATGTTATTTAGTTGTTGTTTTATTCTCTGTTTCAAATGTTCTGTGTGATCTGTGCAGAGTGTGCGCTCGGCGCTGGTGAGCAACGTGAACATTGAGCTGTACAACGCTCTCCACTACCACATGGTGAACCGCCGTCTTCTCACCAAGGACCTGAAGAACGACCTGACTCTGACGTCCATGTACAACGACCTGGGGCTCCACATCAACCACTACTCCAACGGGGTCAGTCTCTGTGAACACGAGCATCCATAAGACATTTGAAACCTGTAATTTAATACACATCTCTTTCAATCTCATCCATATGTTTTGAATTGAATACTGTAAGCCCTATTTTTTATTGTCACATGGCCGTGTGTGATGTACACATCTGGAGAGACGATTTCACCCATGCAACAACAAACATCAACACAGTAATGTTTGATGTTAGAGAGTAATAATAATAATAATAAACTTTATTTGTATAGCACCTTTCATGACATCAAATGCAGCCCAAAGTGCTTTACATAAAAAAGATCAACAAAATTTAAATAAAACTATATTAAACAAAAACAATAAGATCAAAGACATGATCAAGAACAAATTAAAGGATCAAATTTAAAATAATACAAGAAAATAATAAGAAAATAAAATGGCCCATAAAAGCAGAAAGCGTTTTTTAGAATTCATTTTTGGCACCTCGAGGAGGCCAGCACTAGATGACCTAAGGAGACGGATTGGAACATATTTGGGAAGGCAATCCGAAAGGTAGGAAGGTGCTAAACAATTAAGTGCCTTAAAAACTATTAAAAGGATTTTAATCAATCCTAAAAGTTACCGGGAGCCAGTGTAAGGATGCTAAAATCGGAGTGATATGTTCTCTCATCTTGGTTTTTATCAAAGGGATAGTTCATCCAAAAAAACACCTTTTTTTCTATCGATTAGTCACCCCATGGAGACTTGAATTCATGGTTTTGTTCAAGTCTTTATCGCATTCCTAAGCCAATAATTAGATAAAGGATACACAAAGGAGACTCTGTGTCTCCTACCGGAACCGCTGCCGGTCATCAAATTATTGGCTTAGGAATGCGACAAAAAAAAAAAATCCTTAAATTCAAGTCTCCAAATGATAGGAAAAAAGTCATTTTGGGGGTGAACTATCCCTTTAAAACTCTGGCTTCCGCATTCTGAACAAGTTGTAGTCTGTCAGTGCTTTTCTTAGGAAGGCCAGAATTTTTTTTTAACGTTTAACACATTAACCGCCAAGAACGTAGTCCTACGGTCCGTTAAATCCAACTGTTAAGCGCCGAGACCGTAGCCCTACGGTCCACGGTCTTTTCGCGCTAAACACTTCCGGGTTCACTTTCGGAATTTGTTTGATCCACTTCCGTTTCCGGTTTGATGACCGGAAATAGAATTATTTGGGATCCGGTTTTGACGATCACGTCCGCTCTCGTTCTACAGACGAAACTGAAACTCAATTCTCTTCCTGTAGTTTTTTCTCCTCGCATTTCACTGTTTAACGTAATCCGCTCTAAATACAACATGGATACCCCGTTTGACACGTGGTCTTCACTGGGAGATACAGTGGGATGTCGCGGATGTAAACAGACCTTGTACGGCTCAATCTTAAGGATTTTAACAAGATCTATGGCGACATGAAAAAAACAAAAAAACAACAAAAACACCTTGGCACTGGTGAGTACATTATGAGATTAACCTCTGGCGGTCGATGTGTTAAGAACCACCGCACTGATCGGTGCCTCGCAAAGCAATGTGTTGTCAGTGCAATAACCCCGGGCAATGCCGGGCAAGCTGATTTCTGCTTGTATGTGATATATCCTTTAAATCCTAAAAAAGCCTCTCTCTTCCTGTGCAGATCGTGACAGTAAACTGTGCCAGGATCATCCATGGCAACCAGGTGTCAACCAACGGCGTGGTGCACGTCATCGACAGAGTCATCAGCGCCGTGGGCAACACCATCCAGGACGTCCTGGAAGTCGATGATGACCTCACTTCCTTCAGCGTAAGACCCCCTTTAGCGTGTCATCATTTTGTAGTCCGCTCCTTAAGGGATTCCGGATCTAACGTCTAAGTCTAACAAAACATAACTCAAGTCACCAAGCCCACATCTGTTTGAAATAAAGCCATTTAATACAAGTAACAAGGAGCACCGCTGTTGTAGAACTTTAAAAGAAGAAACTGCACTGGAAAACTGCATTTTGTGTGCCTACTTGCAGTGGTGTAAAGTAACTAAGTACATTTACTCAAGTATTGTACTTAAGTACACTTTTGAGAAATGTTTACTTTACTGGAGTGTCTCCAATTTTCAGTACTTTTACTTCTACTCCACTACATCTCAGAGGCAAATATTGTACTTTTACTCCACTACAATTATAAGACTTTAGTTACTAGTTATTTTGCAGATATAAATTATCATATTATAAAACATACATTAACCACTTTAGCCCTACTTTATGCATAGGCTTTTTGAAAATAGCCGATCTACAAGCTCACAATGCATCGCATCGCGACGCGTTGTGAGCTTGTAGATCTGCTATTTTCAAACATTTTAGTATACTTTTGGTACTTTAAGTATGTTTTGATGACAATAGACCGCCGAAGTCTGACGTCATTTACACATCCTTTGTTTGTCTACCTGGTTCGCAGTTTTCCACCCCCGTTCTGAATCCCATAGACGTATTTAATATCGCGTCAAATAAGAACTGTGTTCCAAAAATAAACAAATGACCCCGGCGGTTTGACTCTTATGGATATGAAGCATCAACTGACGGTGAGAAAACGCTAATGTTACTTCCGCCGAATTAGTTACATTTTCGCCAGAAACAGACTGTATCAAATATAAGTGACTGACTATCATAAACGATACAGAACCTCCTCCCTGACAATAACGCCGACACGCGGTGTTTATTTTTGGACCACAAGACGATTCTAAGATGACCCAATGTTATTCTCCATAGAGAAATTACTTCCGCAAACCTGGGGATGAACGAGTGACATCAGGACTTCGGTGCTCTATACTTTTCTACTTTTACTCAAGTAACATTTTGAACACAGCCTTTTACTTGTAACAGAGTACTTCTACATTGCTGTATTGAGTACTTTTTCCATCACTGCCTACTTGTGAACAGTTTCCTCTCAGTGTAGCAGCTGTAGCAACGTTAATGACATGCAGTTTTAGCTCCAGGTTCATATAAATAAATACGTGTGGCAGTTACATTCACATGACAAAGCTGGTGTCCCCCTGGTTGTTAACTTAATTTCTTGTCGTCTCTCCAAAAAAAGGCTGTGGCTCTGGCCTCTGGTGTGATGGAGAAGCTGGGCCAAGCCGGCCACTACACCCTGTTCGCTCCCACCAATGAGGCCTTTGAAAAGCTGGAAGCAGGATACCTAGAGCGGATCATGGGAGACCAGGCTGTTATGCAAGGTAAAACCTCACTGAAGATTACATTAAATTAACCCATTAAAGCCGGGAACACATCTGTGTCATTTAGATTTCTTCTTTAGGCTGTTCAAAAATAGCAGATCTACAAGCTCATAGTGCAGCATAGTGCAGGGGGGGGGGTCCCTGGAACAAAATATTTTGAGATGGGGGGGTCCGAAGTTTGAGGACCACTGACATATAGAGACATACGTTTTTCAGAAAACTTTTAGGATTTAGAAGACATTTGTTGAATCCCCAGAAGCAAAGATTTGAGTTACAAATGTTCGCTTAAAAATATATATATATTCAAAGATTTGCACAAATTTTCACGATTTATCAAAAGATTGCAGATCTACAAGGTCATAGTATTGGCATTCGGTGCCGGCGCTATGAGCTTGTAGATATGCTATTTTTGGAATAGCCAAAGAAATGCAAAACATATATGAATGGGTTAACAATTGTGTGCAGACTGTTTATTCCTTCCTTCCTTTGGAGTGTGCTGTATCAAGGGTTCTTGACTGCAACTTCTTGAATTGAGTGTGCTTTCATTTATACTGTGCTGAGGGCAAGAGTAAACTATAACACACACTGATGACCAGAAACCTTTTAAAGCTAAAACATACCATCATCTAATGTTATGGCTGCACGCTGGCTGGCCATAGGCAATGGCCACAAACAACAAAAATGTCTGGTTAAGACAAGAGGTTCATTTGAGGTCCAACAGATCCTAATGGGAACATTGCTATGTTTCTATTCATATCCTTCGTAGTTGGTCTGTCCTCATATACCCCATTCTCCGAGTTGGGCCAGTTCCTCTGGGGGTGAAAGACACCCCATATCACCTCAGTCAGTGGCATGCAGGGTCACGGACCAAAAAAGTCTGAGAAACATCCATACACACAACACACCAGTGGTGGAAAGAAACTAACTACATTTACTCAAGTACTGTTCTTATTATTTTAAGGTACTTTTACTTCACTCGAGTATGCCTATTTTTTATTTTATTTTTTATTACTTTATAATTGTCCTCCACTACATCTCAGAGGCAGATATTACACTTTTTACTCCACAAGTATTTGAAAAATGTTATTAGGCCTGCTACAGTAGTTACTTTATAGATTTTTAATATTATTTCAAAACCAATGGAGCCCTGTATTATATTTCAACTATTAGAATTTGTTTTGAATACTGGCCTTTTACTTGAGTATCGTGGTATTGCTACTTATACTTAAGCAAAAAAATCACTACTTTTTCTTTTCACCACTGCACACAACACACACACTCATACATCACTTACACTCCCCCAAGTCACAGACCAAAGCGGGAGACATTTGTCTCCACAATGTCAGCAGCTTATCTTGCTTATCTACTGAGCTGCTGGCTGGCTGGCCAGCAGGACTCTTGCTGTTATATCATGATGATGAAGTGGGGTTTGCGGTGTGCTGAGCATGTGGTTAAAAAGCCAGCAGCCCACAGTACGACCTCAGATACTGTAGATTCTCAGACAGTTGGCAGACAGGTTAACAAGCCAAGCCGCGTCAGAACCGCATCCAAAGTTAAGATGGTGTGCGGCCCCCGTTGGCAGGAACAGGATGGGTTTGAGCCATCATCGCTGTGTGGGTGAAATTGAAATAAAATCTTGTACTGTATGTCCACACAACTGTTATTTTCAGAACATTTTTTAATTAACCCATTAAGACCTGAGGCCGATTCTACAAATGCCTTTCAAAATCAGTTGTTTTCAAACTTTTTCGTGCAAAGGACCCACCTAAATGATATGTATTTGGCTGCGGACCCCCCATCTGAAAAAAAGTTTTCTGCCAGGGACTCCCAGAAGAGAAGATTTGTGTTTAACACTTTCAAGATTGTTCCGTTTTTTTTTTCTAAAATAGCAGATGTACAAGCTCACAGTGTGGCACGAAGCGACGCTTGTATATCTACTATTTTTGAGAACCACTGTTCTAAACCACTGCTTTCTGAAAAACAACAGTTTTCTGAAAAACCGCTACATATTTGCTACATAGCTCAAATCTAAAATGACACAGGTTTTAATGGGTTAAGCTGTGCTCCAATAGATCCGATGTAATTATTATTTAGCTTGCTTATCATTGGTTCAATATTTATAAAAACCCACAGACACACATTACCACTTTCTCTGAAAAAGATGTTGCCAATCTACAAGCTCGTAGATCGGCTGTCACTGCAGAATGACGTAGTATAGGGCATTACTTTATGGAAAAGTTGAAAATATGGAGATACGAGCTTTCTGCCTGACAGCAACGCCGTACAGTAAGTCTGAAAATCCCCAAACGCTAACAATAATCGCTCTGATTGCCTCTGAGGTTTGGAGGGTTTTGGAAGGGGTCGAGGGGTCGTAATTAAACGTGTATGGAACTGTTTCTATGGGCCAGCTCTCCTCGCTCAGTTTTGACAGTTGGACTGAGTTAGAGGTGTAATCCCATATCTAAATGTTGACAGAACTGCCTAAATATTTCCTCCATGACAGAAGAGCGCCCTTATTGTGCGCGCCCGTGTGTGTGTGTGTGTGTGTGTGTGTGTGTGTGTGTGTGTGTGTGTGTGTGTGTGTGTGTGTGTGTGCGTGTTCGTGTGTGTGTGTGCTTGTGTGTCTGTGTGTTATGTCTAATTGCACGCGTACAAATTCTGTCCAAGTTCCGTAATGATTACTTACTGTAAACCTTGAGGTTATGTAAGCAAAGCCGAAATAGATTAACGGACATCGATTTTAATCAAAAGGGCAATGGTTTGTGAAAGAGCAGAACCTCATTATTTAGTTTTCTCTTTTAATTATCTCCTTCTCTCTCTCTCTCTCTCTCTCTCTCTCTCTCTCTCTCTCTCTCTCTCTCTCTCTCTCTGTCTCTCTTTCTCTTTGACTCCCTTTCTCTGTCTGTCTCTTTTATTCCTTGCCTCTCTCTCTCTCTCTCTCTCTCTCTCTCTCTCTCTCTCTCTCTCTCTCTCTCTCTCTCTCTCTCTCTCTCTCTCTCTCTCTCTCTCTCTCTCTCTGTGTGTCTCTCTGTCGCTTTCTCTGTCGCTTTCTCTCTCGCTTTCTCTCTCGCTTTCTCTCTCTCTGTCTGTCTCTCTCTCTCTCTCTCTCTCTTCTCTCTCTCTCTCTCTCTCTCTCTCTCTCACTCTCTCTCTCCTCTCTCTCTCTCTCTCTCTTCCCCTCTCAGCGCTGGTGAACTACCACCGTCTGAACAGCATGCAGTGCTCGGAGGCCATCATGGCGGGCACGGGTGTACGAGACGGCGGAGGTGCAGCACCATAGAGATCGGCTGTGATGGGGACAGCCTGACGTGTCAACGGCATCAAGATGGTGCTGAAGAAGGACATCGTCACCACCAACGGTGTCATCCACCTCATCGACCAGGTGCTCGTCCCCCAACTCGGGTAAGAAGCACCTTCATGGGGATCTGAAGATTTATAACCTCTTGAACCCCAGCATCCATATTTTGGGGGAACTTTACCAGTGGTGGAAAAAATAAATCTTTTGAAAATAGCAGATCTACTATTCTACTAGATCTACTAGAACTACTAGATCGGCTATTTTCAAATAGCCAAAGTTGCGGAGTTCATAACTTGAACTCTCCAATCAGTGTCCTCGCTCATTGTTCTGTGATTGACAGCGGAGGTAGGCCAATCAGGTGGAACCCGAGTGAACCCGAATGGAGCCGAGTGCAGCCGACAAAAATGGAACGGGCCGCCATTGAAATTCTGTCCGCTGTTTCTGGTTTCGTTTTTTAAAACTTGAAAACGCTCTCAAACTTCTTTTTTGAGGCACGGAATTTACTTTTAAGATCGGATAGAATTTAGTTGTTTAACTTCATATAATGTGGTCAATTAATCATGACAGAGCCTATTCAGAGGTTCTCTGGTTTCAGACCTGACCTGAAATAGGTTTCAGGGCCATGCCGAAAACCTATTTTCGGCATGGCCCTTTCAAAAGTCCCTTTGCGTCACGTTGGCTGGTGGTGGGGAAAACAAACTGCTGATTGGCTGAAGGGGAACGAACTGCTGATTGGCTCAACGGTACTAATCCCGCCCCAGCTCCCGGCCACAGCCAAATTGCCCATACAGGCCCTGTTGGCCAGACCAATTCCGGAAATCAAATGCAAAAGAGATTTACGGAAGGGGGATGGTTTACCAGGCTAGGGCTGAAGGGGTTAATGTATGTTTTGTAATAATAATCAAAATCTACAAGTAACTACTAAAGTTTTCAAATAATTGTACTGGCCGCTGCCAAATACATATCATTTTGGGGGGTCTTGACATGAAAAAGTTTGAGAACCACTGGACTAGAGGGTTGAAGTGGCTTTACATTTTTTCCCCCTATAATTCCATTGTGGCAAGTTGTTGTATTTTAGTAATGTTTTACTATAGGCCATACTATTATTTTATTGCCTTTTTGTATGCTATATTCTTCTTGACGCGGGTGTGGAGGAGCCTAAACCCAAGACTCTTACTATATCATACTTCAATGTAACTGTTCTCCTTTTTATGCGATTTTTTCTTGGGTTTTTATTTTTATTTTTTAATATCTACTACTTCATTATAAACGTGTCACCTAATTGTGCCCTAATTGAGTCATAAATGCATGTTGGAAAACATGTATTGGATGGTTGAATAAGTGAAACTTCCCATTCCAGTTAATCTTTAATTGGATAAGCTCTGTGATCATCATCATCTCTCTCTCTCTCTCTCTCTCTCTCTCTCACTCTCTCTCACTCTCTCTCTCTCTCTCTCTCTCTCTCTCTCTCTCTCTCTCTCTCTCTCTCTCTCTCTCTCTCCTCTCTCTCTCTCTCTCTCTCTCTCTCTCTCTCTCTCTCTCTCCCCCTCCCTCCATTCAGCCAAGGAGGTGATGGAGTTGGTAGGAGAGGGTCAGAGCACATTCAGTGACATGGTGGCAGAACTGGGCCTGTCAGCGGCCATGAGTCCAGGGACAGAGTACACTCTGCTGGCTCCCCTCAACGCTGCCTTCAGCGGTGAGTTTAACAACAAGCTTTTTCACCAGTGGTTGAAAAAGTACTCACATGTTTTACTTAAGTAAAAGTATCAATACTGAAATACTTTGTTTACAAGTAAATGTCCGGAATTCAAAATTTACTTGAATAAAAGTACAAAAGTATCTGTATCAAAATGTACTTAAATTACCAAAAGTAAAAGTACTCATTGTGCAGAATGTCCCATTTCACATGTTCAAAATGTATAAAAATCTTTTGAAAATAGCAGATCTACAAGCTCACAATGCGTCGCATCGCGACGCATTGTGAGCTTGTAGATCGGCTATTTTCAAAAGGCCTAAATGTGTACTACCTTTTAGTAACTAAACTAATTAAAACAAATTAATTTAGATTTATTGAGTTTTGTATCAGTGAGCTTAACAACTCAGGAGTTATTTGACTGTACTCCAAATTTTGTTTTAAATCTGCGTTTTCCCTGTGCACGTGTGTGTGCTTGTGTGTGTGCGTGCGTGCGCGTGTGTGTGCGTGTGTGTGCGTGTGTGCGTGTGCGTGTGTGTGCATCAGACAAGGTGATGTCGATAGACCAGAGCGACCTGAAGGTGATCCTGCAGAATCACATCCTGAAGCTCAAGGTCACGCTGAGTGAACTGTACAACGGACAGCTGCTAGAGACACTGGCAGGGAAACTGCTACGAGTCTTCATCTACCGCACTGTGAGTCACTGTAAACTATATGTACTCTGAGTCACTGTAAATGATGTACTTTGAGTCACTGTAAATTATATGTACTCTGAGTCACTGTAAATGATGTACTGTGAGTCACTGTAAATTATGTCACTGTGAACTATATGTACGCTGAGTCACTGTAAATGATGTACTGTGAGTCACTGTAAATTATGTCACTGTGAACTATATGTACGCTGAGTCATTGTAAATCATGTACTCTGAGTCTCTGTAAATCTATACGCATAGTCATTGTAAACTATGTACTCTGAGTCAGTGTAAATCACGTACACTGAGTCAGTGTAAATCATGAACATTGAGGCACTATGTCACTGTAAATCATGTTAATTGAGGATGTGTGTTAAGCATTAATCCTGCCTTTAATGCGTTCTGTGTATGGGTGATCAGTCACACTGTATGCAAGTGTGTGCACGTCTGTTTAATTAAGTGTGTGTGTGAGCGTGTGTGAGTGCATGCATTCGTGTGCGTGTGTGCATGCGTCTGTGTGTGGTCTATGTGTGTGTGTGACGTCTATGTACAGTATATTTCAATGTCACAGACGATTATTGTTGTGTAGCGACAAATGACAGAGAGCAGGGAGGACAATTGAGAGAGTGAGGCTGGGGGCGGGGGGGGGGGGGGGACACTTTAAATCTGAAATCCATTAGGAGGCTCGTGCCAAACTGTTAACACAATCATGTCTTTGAGCTGTAAACAAATACAATAAAACAGCTAATTAGCACGGCTCTTGGCACAACGCGGCGTGTTCCTTATTCCTTAATCTGATGGTTAACATGGCTCTCATTTTACCCACGTAGAGGAGACCTCTGATTGTTTTTTCTCACTGACCCCGAACCCTCCTGGAAGCATTGTGTGAACGTGCTGCACGCTTCACTTGCAGTAGATGTTTACCAGATCCGTGGCTCTATCTCTGCTCCCCTGCAGGCCGTGTGCATAGAGAACTCCTGCATGCTCCGTGGCAGCAAGGAGGGCAGCAACGGAGCGCTCCACGTCATGAACACCCTCATCCAGCCGGCGCAGACCTCCATGTACCAGATCCTGCTGGCCGACGGACGCTTCAAGTGAGAATCATTGACATATTATGGCTACTTTTATTTTATTTAACTTTATATGCTAATTATTAGTATTCAACAGTGTATAATGAATGAGGCATTACACAGTGGTTGAAAAATTACTGACACTTTTTACTTAAGTAAAAGTATCAATACTGCGATACAGAAATACTCTTTACAAGTCCGAAATTCAAAATGTACTTGAGTAAAAGTACAAAAGTACAAAAGTACTTAAACCAAAAGTTAAAAGTAATCATTATGCAGAATGTCCCCCTTTTGAAAATAGCAGATATACAAGCTCACAATGCGACGCATTGTGAGCATGTAGATCTGCTATTTTCAAATGGACGAAATGTGTATAGGCATAGGGCTGAAGTGGTTAATGTATGTTTTTGTAATCAAAATCTACAAAATAACTAGTAACTAAAACTTTCAAATAATTGTAGTGGAGTAAAAGTGGAAATACTCAAGTAAAGTAGAATACCTCAGAATTGTACTTAAGGACAGAACTTAAGTACATGTACTTAGTAACTTTCCACCACTGGTATTACAGTATGAGGGCACATGTCTATTAAATTGTCTCTCTCCACAGGATCTTCCTGTCCTTGATGGGAGAGCGCGGGCCTGATGGATCTGCTGAAGCAGGAGGGCTCCTACACCGTCTTTTGCCCCGACGGACGATGCGTGGACCGGCCTCACCGAACAGGACTTCAATCTGCTTAGAAGTCAGTAGGAATTAGTATTGTTCATTCATTCATTCAAATGTTTCTTAACTCTTTAACTGCCAGAGCTTTTCAGAAAGATGTCAAGCCACTACCAGCGAATCTGAGCGATTTTACTAACCTTTGAAAAATCATGGAATATTTAACGTGATCGCCGTCCTCACGCCGATCGCCTCATTACACGCACGGGATCTCGTAGAATCGGGGGGGGGGGGGGGGGGGAATGTCCGGTCGGGTGATATATTGTTGTGGCCAGTTGAATGTGGCTTGTTTTTGCCAAAAAGCAACAGAAACAGTGAAAAGGCCATTTTTTCCACTACGAATAAAAAGGAAGTGAACGATTTTATTTTTTAAATCACGTCATTTCCGGGTCTGTCGTTCTCTGGCAGTGAAAGCATCATTCATAGGTTAGCGAACAGCGCCATCTGGTGAAAAACCACTGAAAACACAAAATCTCGTCAAACTCGTCAATGGCAGGCTGCACCTTAGCAGAATCTCGTCAGTGGCAGGAAAAGAGTTAAAGATGCAATTACCCTCTCTGTCAGGAGAGGACATAGAACCTTAGGGATTGTAGCTTTAAGACAATGAAATATTCCCATGCCAGCGTCAGGTCAGCTGTGTTACTCCATGCCAGATGAAAACAAGCTGAGCCGGTAATAGTGGATAGAAAATAAATAAAATAATTGAACTCTAAACTGTTTCTCTGACGGTTTATGTTGTTTCCCAAAGCAACGCTGACACACAGGAATATTCACCCTGGTTGGAATGTCCAGGGGCAGCTACGTTATTGTTGTTACAGCCTGAAACAGTTTATTCTAAGTTGCTTTGGATAAAAAAAAGTGCCCCCACTCACCCCATGAGGGAATGGCAAGGACAAGGACATAAAAGCGTGTGTGTTTGTGTGTGTGTGTAAACATGTTCTTGATGTAATCAACAGGTGACATCAACGCCCTGCGGACCATCCTGCTGTACCACGTCAGCAGCGGGGTCTTCATCAACGGGGGTCTGGAGGGAGGGGTCACCAACCTGCTTAGGACCCTACAAGGAAAGAACCTGCAAGTCTTGTCTGTAAGTACCCTTACTGCTTAGTTCAATGTGTGTGTGTGTGTGTGTGTGTGCGTGTGTGTGCGAGTGCGTGTGCGTGTGCGTGTTTCCTGCTTGTGTTTGTCTCAGTGTCCCCCAGGACAGCGAAGTATCTGCAGTATGATCATCTGTGGTAGTGAGCTCTGAGCTGATACAGGAAACATTTGTCTGAATTGCTTCTTCTTATCCAGTAACACCATTAACATGGGCTGGACTTTTCCTCCTCTTTGCACTTCGCTTTCGTGTTACAGTTACTCACTTATTCGTGAAGATATTCCAGAAGCACATCTCTGGAACGATGTCATCTTCCTCAGCTTAGTTCTCGCTGGTTCTCATGTTTCATAGTTAATTTACACTGAGGATTTTGCATTGTAGATTGGGATCCATGGGGGTCCATGGCGTCATGCATAATAATACTGGGAAGTTCCTGGGTCAATCCCTGGCGGAACCCCTATCTGCTCCTGATGAGCAGGTTGGTGGCTTACATGGTATTCTGCACAAATGTGCGGGTGAATGTAAAATACGCGTTGGATAGAGGCGACATATACTGCTTTTTTGTTTTTTTATTATAAACTGGTGGTCCTTATAATCTAAAGGAGAGTCACTGGCTTAGTGGACCAGTACCTTCCATAGAGTTAAAAATAATAGAGAGGGCACCGGATATCCCCTCCCATCCACTTGCATTGACTTTCTCGCCCAGCGCATGGGCCGAAATCACCCCTTTCTTCCGGGTTGGGAAATGTGATGGGCGAGGCCTATCTGGAGCTTCTGCGACACGTTTTGCGTCTTGCGTCACCTCGGTGCGCAGCCCCGTGCGCAAGCTCGTGCGCAAGCTTGTGAGTCGAGCCCATTGGTCGAAACCGTTATCGTTCGTTCGTGTTAGTGGCCCCAGCCGTTTTGAGCTCCAGTACCTGTGAATGGCCACCGTGTCTAATACGCGTCAATGCAACCACTGGGTTCTGGGGGCTTGGTACCTTCACTTCTGTTCTTACCTCATCGCACTTCTTCATATAGACAGTAGCATTACCAACAGCCCCCACCTGCCCCTCCCCACTGCTGCTTCTACCATTACGATTAGCTAATCTTCAAAGCTGAACATCTCTGAGGCAAAGCCAAAAAAAATAATGAACACCCACTTCCTGGCCGCTCTGTCAATGCCATCAACCCCTCCCCCCCCCCCCCCCCAAACCCCAACGCTCTCGTTGCTCCACCCTTGTCGGTATAGGTACTGGTAATATATGTTCCTGTACATTTCCTGTCCCAATTCTGGGGGGATTATTTCCCCCCCCTCCCACCCTTTACCTCAATCCCCCTCTCAACTCCCACACCAGGTCTGCAGACACTCAGTGATTCATTTCAGGCCTTCAGGCCCTCGGGCCTGGTGGTGGTGGACACAGGAAGACGCTGTCTGGAGATTGAACATGTTGATACGGACGGGAAGCAAGCCGGGGCGGGGAGATTAATGATGGGACACTTACATGGAAATAATGTGGTTAGCTTGTTAACCAATGGACGGGTGTGTGCGTGTGTGTGCGTGTGTGTGCGTGTGTGTGTGTGTGTGTGTGTGTGTGTGTGTGTGTGTGTGTGTGTGTGTGTGTGTGTGTGTGTGTGTGTGTGTGTGTGTGTGTGTGTGTGTGTGTGTGTGTGTGTGTGCGTGCGTGTGTGTGTGTGCAAGTGCAATGTGGCTCAAATTAATGAATGAGAAAAGAGGATTTGAACAAGCGAGGAGGGGAAATCTATAGTATCTGTACTTTAATTGAGTGTTTGTATTTTTGGATACTTACTATCATCACTTTCACTCCACTACATTTCAAAGATAATTTTGTAGTTTTGACTCTACATTAGGAAAGGGAAAAAGTACATCATGAATTAACCACTTAAGGCCTATGTCAAATATAAAAATAGTATAGAAGATATACAAGCTAACAACACGTCGCATGGAGATTTAGACAGCAGTATCGCCATTGTTTTATTATTGATATTTCTTGAAAAATACTGCAAAATCTTTGACTTTTTGGGGGGAAAATGTCAAAAATTCAATACAGCACTGCATTGATATTAAAAATAAAATGTAATTTGTAATTTGTACTTAATACAATATTTTTTAAAAGCATGTACTTTTGAATAAAGCAAGTGAAAATTTGACAGAGCAACTTTTATACAGTGCAGTTGAGTAATAATTAAAAAAAAATAAAGTACTGGGGTTTTGTCCACCAGTGAGAAGCAATGTGGCTCAAATTAATGAATGAGAAAAAGGGGTTTTGGAACGAGCGAGGAGGGAAATCTATACACCCCTCCGCTCACCGGGCCTGTCCACCTCCAGCGACCTTCCATTAGGAGACGTTTAAATTACAGGAAATTAAGCGCCACTGATGGAAAATCCACATGTCATCCGTTCCCCCCGCCCCCCCCCCCCTCCCCCGACAATGGAACCCAGCATCTGGAATCCAGTTTTCATATTCTCACCTCAGACCCTGTTGTGTCCGAAGCGCTGAGACAAGAACTGAGTTTTTCAGATGTTCCAGCATCAGAAAGTCATTATGACCATGATTACAGTCACTGTCGTGGTGGGCGGCCATTATAATTTAAGTGTGTTATCATCGCTAATAGCTGCTGGGCCTGACACCACCTCAGGCTAGAGATATGTCAGCTTATGTAATATGGATTTATGCCTAAACGTGTCATTATCTGGTGTTTATAGTCTGCTATAGAGACTCATGCGGGGGTCCTTGTACTTTGTATGAGTTGTGAATATGTCTTTGCATTAGAGATTTATTGAACTTGGCAGTTCAAGACCGGCAGTAATGACAGAAGAGAGGAGGGCTTTGGCTTGACCGTAGTAGTGAAAGGTGCCCTTTGGAAAACGGGGCACCGGCCAACCCCACACAACACGTTATTGGTGCAATGCATGAGCCAGTTCTAATAAAAATCTTGTTAGAAGAGACAGTGTCTTGGCCTTATTACTGTAGTCCCTTACCTAACCTCTGAGGATTGGACAGGTGTGCACTCCATCTGTCTGTCCTTCCTTCCATCTGTCCCTCCGTCCAACTGAGATCTTGTCTGGAGCTAGCTCCTCTATAACGGCTGTTCCCAACTTTTTTCTGGATCAGGGCCCACTTAAGCGTTCAGTGCCCACCCATCTGACCACTTAGTGACAGCTCCTCCAGGCATTTTGTCCCTAAGTAGGACACCTAACCACTTAAGCCCTGGCCT
This sequence comes from Gymnoscopelus braueri, assembly GCF_963280865.1. Classification (NCBI taxonomy): domain Eukaryota; kingdom Metazoa; phylum Chordata; class Actinopteri; order Myctophiformes; family Myctophidae; genus Gymnoscopelus; species Gymnoscopelus braueri. The sequence continues at coordinate 9,754,981 of NC_137609.1, forward strand.
CGTTCCCAGCCTTACTCATCTGCGAAGAGAAAAGCCTGCTGGTCACGACCTAAAGCAGAGAGTGTCTATTATAGGCGGCGGGACTTACGCTGTACGTATTCCCCCCGGAAACGATATTTTTCGACCAATCACAACACTTGTTTCATTGACGGAGAATTTAAACAGATTTGTAAAGCATCAACGTCATTTCCTTTGGGCGGTACTGCCGCCAAATTCTGGTACTTACGTTTAGACACTCAACCGGCTAGGTCTTGCCCAGCGTGCTTAAGCCCTAGATACTGTACTTATGCGGAAATATAGCCGATATACAAGCTCACAATGTGTTGCAGAAAATCTTCTATTTTTGCTGTTATTTTATTCATTTATTTGCTTATTTAGATTGTTCGCCAACCAGGTTGAAAGTGGTTCTCCCCTTATTGTTCACTCATGCACCCAGCTGAGCAGCACACTGCTGGGTCACATGGAGAAAAGTAATTTCCCCCCAGGGATCGCAAAAAGCCGAATTCTCTCTTTCTTTTTTTAATGGGAGGCAGTGTGTCACCAAATACTATACTGTGGCCGCCTGGGACTAAACTGCACTGGGACTCTAACACATCATCAATCACTAAGCTTACTCTGGTCTGTTATGGCAGTGGCTCCCGGGACCCAAACAGTGAAAATACTATACAGCTGATCTACAAAGTCCCACTGTTTGGGAACGGATTGAACTTTGCCTCATTTTAATTGACTGGCCAGTCAAAGGGATTGCGCTTGTGTATTGTTCTAGGTAAAAGGGATTGTGTTTGTGTATCTGTGTTTGTATATTGTCCTCGGGTTAATTGATTGGTTGTCCTCAGGTAAATTGATTGGTTTGTTCTCAGGTAAATTGATTGGTTTGTTCTCAGGTAAATTGATTGGTTAGTCAAAGAGATTGTTTGTCTTTGTGTGCTTGTTCTCAGGTGAATAAGAGCATCCATGTGAACAGCGTGGACGTGCCTGACAACGACCTGATGGCGACCAACGGCGTGGTCCATGTGGTCAAGAACATCCTGTATCCTGGTGGTAAGTTAACCATGCCACTCATTAATCTGAAGACACTGTTCTAGGGCTAGTGTTTCTCAACCAGTAGCTCAGGGACTTAGAAGCTGGGTCCCAAGATATATATGACGCAATTCACAATTATAAATGTACAATTTTAGCCATTTAGCAGACAATGAAAATAATGACATAAATGACACAGCTCAACTGAGCTGAAAGAGAGTGCCCCCGCAGTGACCCCATTTTTTTACATTTTAACTTCTAGCTATTACCAGAGTTTGCCCTGTCTGTTTGTGTACATAATGTGTATGCATTTGAATGAATGAATGTAAACTATGTGGCTGATGTTGGACAATGGATAACTACATGTAACACTGCGATGGTCCTTTAACCCATTAAGACTGTGTAATTTTTTTTAATGTATTTGGCTATTCAAAAATAGCAGATATACAAGTCGCTATGAACTTGTATATCTGCTATTTTTGAACATTTGTGAAAATGTGTGCAAATCTTTGAATATATAAATATTTTTAAAGCGAAATTTTTTTACTCAAATCTTTGCTTCTCGGGGTCCCTGGAACAACATATTTTGAGACATATACTTTTGGGGGTCCTTGACATGAAAAAGGTTTGAACACACCACTGTACCAACATAAGTTTTTTTTTCAGAAAACTGTTAGGATTTAAAATATTTTTAATCAGATTTTTGTTGATAATGTCTTTATAATGCAGATCTTCCTGTGGGCCGAGAGGACTTCCTGGTTCTGCTGAAGAAGCTTATCAAGTACATCCAAATCAAGGTAGAGGAACGCAAAGCCATTGCATGTGTGTGGCTGTGTGGAGGAATCCCCAAAACAATCATCTGTTATTTTTTACATTTTCATTTCATCTGTTTGTTTGACCCTCATCACCCTCCCATCCCTGTTACACCTGCTTTTGTTTTCCTTTAGTTTGTGTCTGGCTTTTCGTGGGTCGAGATCCCACTCACCTTCATAAGTAAGTGTCCACTGTCTTCACATCAGCTTTCTTTCTTTTTTTAAAAACAGTTTCAGCAAAATCCTGACTGAACTTGATTTGTTTTGTGTTACAGGGAGAACTATAACCACCACCCATATCGTGGAAACAGGTGAGACCTAACAGTATGTTTACTGTGTGAGTGAAAATAGAAAATGTTGCATAAGCTGATTATTACCCTTTAAGATAAATTAGCATTTATACAATCTACACACATGCTCACGATGTGTCGCGATGTGACGCATTGTGAGCTTGTAGATCTGCTATTTTAAGATTTTTAAACATTTTATACATTTGAAAACGTGTGGCTCGTGAGAGTATTTCTACATTGAAGTATTGATACTTTTACTTAAGTAAAACATTTCAGTACTTTTCCCACCACTGGTTAATACAATATAACTAGTGCACCTGCTGTGGTTGTAGGTGGTGTCCCTACCCTGGTGCCGGGTAGGACACCTACTGTACCGGTCGACAACGTCAGTACATTTATTTGAAGTAGACAAAGCACAGGATCGAACACCATAGATGTGCCACCATCTTTATTGTAGTTTGGTGAATCTAGGTATTGTAGTTCTCTGTCGGGAGAGGGAGATAACAGACATAAAACGTATGGATTGTAACCCTATATACTCAGATATATATACCCAGAATAGGGATACTAGGCAAGGCAAGGCAAGTTTATTTGTATAGCACATTTCAACAACAAGGCAATTCACTGTGCTTCACATCAAATATTAAGCAAAAGAAACACATTAAAACAGGACATAAGAATTCAATAAAGATTCAGAAAGGGTTCATGTGGTTAATGACACAGTAGGGCTCCCTTTATGCAACCTGAGACCCCGATATCTCGTGAAGCCATCGTCCATTAGGTAGCATGCTCTCTCGGCACTGCTCCAGTTCACTTAGATCCTCCGGCTTCTTTTAATCAGGTCCTCTGGGGTGATGAGGTAATTGGGCTGTCACAGCACGGTTTGGGATAGGACCACAGAGGACTCTCATAGAGAGGCTATTAGTTGGCTCTGGGTCCGGTCCAGACCCGGCCCGGTTCCAGACAGATGGGAGCGTGTGCCTTGATGTATTCGGTTTCATAGGGGAAGATGAAGTCTAATATTGTTCGGAGGTGACAGTCTTTAACCCTAGGGGGATAATACGAGGTTGAGAGAGGACCTGTCTGCCTCTCGTTATGGCAGCAAAAACAGCCGTTGTATTGTACTGTAGTTGATTACGTGTGTACAATCTCGGCTTACTGAACAAGCTTGTGTTCTTTGTATCAAATTCAGAACACGTTATATTAACTCATTCACTGCCAGCGATTTTCGTTTTTCTTACCTTTTCAACTTGTCACAGAATATTTATATCCAGTATGATCAATCCTAGGACGGCGGCTAAGCACGGAGGGTTCTACTGTGCTGCCGCGAGAGAGAAAAAAATCACGCGAACTCCCCTTCCCTTGATACAGGCTGTTGAATATAGCATGTCTTGGCAAAATGCAGGGGAAAAAAAGAGAACTCAAGATACAGCTGATTTCCCAAAAACGCTAAACAGGAAGTGGATGGGGGGGGGGAATCTTTCTATCACGTGATCTTCTGGATCTGTTTGACTTGAGGGTGAAACTCTCTTGAGGGTGCACTCTCTGTAGACGTCTTAGGAGTCTTTTTTAATAATGTTGAGAATCCGCACCAGCAGTCAACCAAACGAGCAGATGTTTCTTCCTCAGTGTTACTCTAAGGGCAGACATTCAGGCCAGTAGGTGAACAGAGAGCTGAGTAGGTGAACCAGAGAGTGAACAGGAGATAGCGGTTAGCGAGAATACCCAGGCTAATGTAATCGGTCGCGAACGTGACTGACGTGGCAGTACAAACTAAGTACCATCTGGACATGGATGGGATGGGAGGCCAGGGTTTAAACAGTGCGAGGTGATGAGCTGATGAACTGCAGGTGTGTGGGCAGCAGAGGAAAGGAGGGTGACGTGTCCAGGGAAGAGCCAGAGCCTGAAGTGATGCCCCCCCACACACACACACACACACACACACACACACACACATAGAGTGAAGCGTGACACGTTATGGTTCACAGAAAATGACTAATATGTTTGTTCTGCATAGTTGGTCACGCCGGTCAGTCAGTTCTAAGTAAGTCCAACTACTAATTAATTACACATGTAAATGAGTGTGATGGATGGATCTACAAATAAAAGGAGAAGTGGTGTTGATGAGCACGCCACAACCAGACTTCAAACAGATCAGCAAACGGTTATCAATTAGTCAGGAAGACAAGCAGACACAAACACATGCCCGTACATAAACATGCTTGTCTGCACGTAAGGACTCACATAAATAATGTACGTGCCCACACACACACAAACGTGTGTCTGACTGCACGCGAGAACATTTTGTTATCATTCATTACTGCCAATAGGTGGCCGTATGGTAATCAGAAGGTCACCAGTGCGAGCCCTTGGCTCACCCAGCTACACGTCGAAGTGTCCATGAGCAAGACACTCAACCCCCTAACAGCTCCTCCCGATCCCGCTCATCTGAGCCATCTGAGCAACCATCAGAGCAACCATCAGAGAAACCATCAGCTAGCTGGCTGAAGTTGCTAAAGTAATTTCCCCTTCCCCGCGGAGCATAAAATACGCCCCCTTCGCTTAGGTAGTAGTTCATCAAATGTAAGTGTATAGACATAAATATACTCTGCATGATTAGACATAAATATTATTTCTATGGTAGGCCTAGTTCAGTTCTATTAGGGGCGGCAGTGGCTCAGGGGTAGAGTGGCCGGTAGAGTGGCCGAATGGAAACCGTGAGGTTCCCAATTCGATCCCGGGCTCCCCCAGAGTTAGTGTCAAAGTGTCCTTGAGCAAGACACTGAACCCCTAATTGCTCCCGATGAGCAGGTTGGTGCCTTGCATGGTTTCCTTCGTCATCGATGTATGATACAATTTATGTAAAGCACTTAGGATAAAAGCTCTATATAAATGCACCATTTACCATTTATTTACCATTTATACTACAAATACTACAACATACAGGGAAAGACTAGTACACTAGTGAAGAAAGATATAAAGGTTAAATGGCATTATAGCCAAATACCAGGCTAATGGTTAGGGTACTACTGCATGTCAAAGGCTGTTGGCCATTTGAACAACCTTGGTGGCATGGTAGACATAAAACTAACTTGAGCTGTAAGCAAGCAACTTATGTGGCAGTGATTACCTAGTGTAAGTAGCCCGCACGACCAGAGAGCTCAGGGAGAAGATCAGAAGATGTGTTTCCACCACACATCTGTCAGCTTTCATCTATTTATAGCCCAATAAATACCGTCACTCAGCGAAGTTCTGCTCAGAAGCAGCGCACATAAAAACGTACAAGAATGCCTTTTGGCCGGAGCGTTTTGGCACGTCACACTCAATGGCAGTGAAAGGAAACAAGAAGATTTGTCGTGTTTTTAGAGGATCATCTGTGAGGCTTTCTTTCGGCAGCAAAAGACAATTTATTGCATGGCGGTAGACTGTGAAGAATACAAACACAAGTTAAGTGTAACATGTCCCGCCTTTGCCCATCATACAGTATATCACTGTCCATTGAGCTGTCGGGATTCTTGTCGATGCTGGCAAAAATGTCATTCCTTCCTGACAGACAGGATGTGATGATTGGAAAGGAACAGACGAGGCAAACATTTAAGCTCTGGTCTGCAACTTTTTACAGTGTGCCTCTGTAAGAGACACAGGGCCCTATTTTGCGCGGCGTCTTATGGCTTATGACTCATCTAATTAGGCATTTTTTATAGTGAAAATAGCCGATCTACAAGCTCACAATGTGTCGCTGTAGATTTTCACTATTTTAAAATGTTTTTCAAAATAATAAAACATGGTATAAAAAGGCATAAGACACCGCGCAAAAAAGGACCCCTTTAAGATGTCTACAAATGGGTCTGTCTCTGTGTTTGCCCTTGACCCAAAATGTTAGTAAAATAATAATTAAGGAAAATTGAGGTGTGGAGGTACTTATGTGGCATAATACAGTGTGCATAAGACATTTGGCTCTGATCGGTATAGTGGTTTGCAAGATTAGCTCTATAGCCACAAAGACAGACACACCAACCCTCTAATAGATGGCTAGCCTCCTGCGGAAATAAGGCGTAAAAAATGCTGCTTTCATAGCTCTTTGTTTTTGTTGTAATACAATCAGTGAACAGCCAAGACATACTGTATCTTTATCAGATTATTTGAACATTTGCTTGGATGGTTTGTATAAATGGCCATAGCCCTCCCTTCTTTGGCTGTGTGTTGTAATCTATTGAATATTAAAGGCTATTACACACCAGGAGTGATGTGAATAAACGATACGGAAGTTATTCGCGATTATTTCACATCAAACTTTTATTTTGGTGATTTTATTTGCGCTTAAAAATCAACCTTGTTTCGAATAATGATTATGTCACCTTGTTATAATTGTGCTCTGTGTGCATGCGCTCACACAAACAGCAGTTCAAATTAATACGAGTGTGTACGAACCTTAACAAATATTTTATACCATTCGTACCATTTCATACCAGACGTTTTATCCTGGTCTTATCTTTTACAGTTCCTGAGATCACCAAGGTGACAAGAGTCATTGGAGGTGAGCCCACCATCACCAAAGTGACAAGAGTCATCGAGGGAGAGCCATCCATAACTAAGGTGACCAGAGTCATCGAGGGAGAGCCATCCATAACTAAGGTGACAAGAGTCATCGAGGGAGAGCCATCCATAACCAAAGTGACAAGAGTCATTGAGGGAGAGCCATCCATCACCAAAGTGACAAGAGTCGTTCAGGGAGAGCCTTCCATCACCAAAATGACAAGAGTTGTTCAGGGAGAGCCATCCATCACCAAAGTGACAAGGGTCATTGAAACGGAACCCATCATCTCCAAGGTGATACTGGAAGGCCCAGTAGACACCCGCTTCACCCACACCCAGCTCACTAAGATGATCCAGGGGGGTGACGCGACCTTGACCAAGGTCACCAGGGTCATTGAAGGACAGCCAAGCATTACCAAGGTCACAAGAGTAATTGAAGGTAAGTTCTCTATTCATGATGCCGACTCCGTTATTTGCGCCTGGAGGTGTGCCCGTGGGCGTGTTGTTGCGTTTTCCCTAAAATTGCTATCTCGCCCACACACGTTTGGGAAAGCGCATAGCGGATTCTAAAACCAACCCCCTGTGCCACATTAAACAATGTGCATATTTATATATGTTGGTTATTTGAAAAAAGCCGATCTACAAGCTCACAACCGCAACCCACAACTACCATTTACAAGCAACTTTACAGAAAAACAAGCCCAACGTGGCTTATAATAAGCAGACCTGGCAACACTGGCAGAGAGGGAGAGAGCGCACGAAGATTGCATTGGGGATAATTGGTTGTGCAGTCTTCTCTTGAAGGCAATGGCACCTGGCACAGTGATTGGTTTTATTATTGTGACGACTAAACCACACCTATGCATAATGTAACGGGTAGTGCCGGTGTTTTGCAGATAAGGCTGGTGTCCCAAAATAGCAACTTTTGCACGGGAACGCCCCTTGCGCCATCCTAAATCCCCAAATAGTGGATTTAGCCAGTCTGGACTAAAATAGAGCCCCTTACCTTGTTTTAGTACTAAAGATGTCTCTGTGGTATTGAAAGTTGTGCCAGAGCATCCATGCAAACTGTACACAACTGGAAAGCGATTTGATGACATGTCATCTCTCTCTTCCTGATACAGCACACAGTGGGGAGTCGGATGCAGAGATTAAGAAACTTCTGGACCAAGGTAAGTTTCTAAAACCCTTTTTTTTTTTTTTTTACAATACAGTATATAGTGTCATAATAGCCTACATCCAAGCGCTTTCATGCTTCTTCGAATGGCGCTTAACAAATTCATTACTGTCCATGCTTACCTGGGTTAATGGCATATCATTATCTTACGTGAAGTCTGTTTTTTTCCATGTTGTCATTAACATACACGTAACGTACAAGCTCTTACCATGAGGTCTGTCTGCTCAGCTATATATAGCATGGCGTGAACCTCTTCTTAGAGCCTCATCAGAGCTTCAAGCAGTGATACTTTTGGAAGGCATTTGATTACATTGGTGTACTGCCATTAATCCCGTTATAAATTCCCTCAGAACTTTTTGGGTCTCGTTTCAAAAATCATTCATTCGTGCGCTAAATGATTGATTTGAGTCAAATGTTGAATCGCTTCATTTCATTGGGCATGGAGAGTCTATCCAACACACAACTGTTCCAAAGGTTTCATGTACTGCACTACATTATGACGTGTCAATCCATTGGTATTTTTTGGCGCGCCAGGCCTGCTACAGTTCTGTACAGTGTGTGTTTCTTGGAACCGTTCCATAACTCCACAATGTCTTTCCACTTGCTTTGCACCTCATGGCACGTGACCTATGCTTGATTCCCGACACGCTTGGGTCACGCTAGAGGTAAGGAAGGTTAAGACGATGCTGGAGAGCGGGGTTCACATTCTGCAGGACGAGGAGATCAAGCAAATCGTAGAGGGAGGTTAGTTGGAGATCAAATAAAAAGACGGAACGGCATGAGCACGGATTCTCCACGAGCTGCCTTGACTATTATTATAGGCACTCGCTTACCTCCTTGGACTTAGCATCCTATCTATATCTGTTTTGGGTTTCTATTTTTATGTACTTTTTGAGGACTAAACATTTAGCCTCAAAAAGGTGGAATCAATATCATTCAGAAACTTTGTTCAATATCACAATTGAATTAACTGGGGTCATGAATTAATTATTCAATTAATTGAATTCAAGTTAATTAATTTGGATTTCTGTAAAAAAAAAGAGAGAGAAAAAAGCATCAATTAAAAAATCTAATTGAAGAATAATTCATAACAGTTAATGGATGATATTCACCCCACAGTTGTCTGTAGTCCCAATGTAGAGGTAGTGCATGCAATCTTACTGCAATATACTTTGGATTGAATGACTGACGGCAGATTCACCCAGCCCAGGCAACAACAGTACCTGATTGGGCTCAACGATCCAAAGATATATAAATCCACTTAAAACACAGACTCCATCACTAAGATGACAGTAAATGTAGACAAGCCATCCCGCAAGGGTGTATCTGCCAGTGTTGCAAGTCATAAAAATTCAATAGTAGTCTATTAGTTTTGGTTGCAACTATTTCTGTCACCCTTTTTTTTTTCTCAACAGTAAAACTTGGTATGCATTGCACAGCATGCACATGCATGCATATCAAGTTTACGACAAAGTCTAACTGCAGAGAAACTTATTACAGAGCCATAGAATGTTTTATAGTTAAGGTGTTGTACATACGTAGTTATGGCGCGTCCTGACAATTGGAAAGCTGGGAGATTTACATAGATCACAAATCATCACTAATGACAGTAATAATGCTAGTGGCATGTTTTACGCAGAGAACACTCTCTGCAGTACATTAAGGCCATGTCCCTGGCCAGTCTCCATAACAAACATCACAAGCTCATTTCGGTTTATGATGTTTGTTTAAGCTCAGTAACTGTTATGCAGGAAGTATGCTTAGTTTTTATAGTCGCGTACATATGGTTCGACGCACATAAACTACTGTCCATTAATGAGATAATGACAAGAATTGTGGTTCTGAGTCTGACTCTCACGGTGCACCAAGACAATTTGGATGCCTTTTTGCATTGCCTGCCTCTCTTTCTTCTATTTTCTCTCATTTCACCTGCCTACGGTGCCGCCTGTTTGCCCCTGCTGACGTATTTTTGTTGAAATGAAAAGCTTTGGTTTGGGAGATACTGTAGTTGTATTTTGCTTGTGTGCTGGTGTGGATTCGGAGTGGTAGGCGGGCGTGTGTGTGTTTGTGTGTGTGTGTGTGTGTGTGTGTGTGTGTGTGTGTGTGTGTGTGTGTGTGTGTGTGTGTGTGTGGGGGGGGGGGGCGTGTGCGTGTGTGTGTGTGTGGGGGGGGGCGTGTGTGTGCGTGTGCGGGTGTGTGCGTGCGGGTGCGTGTGTGTGTGTGTGTGTGTGTGCGGGTGTGTGCGTGTGTGTGTGTGTGTGCGTGAGGATGTAACGAGCCCCATCTGTGAACTCCCCCTCTACTGTCTAGCCCCGGGACTTGGTCACATAAAGTTAAGATTTGGCAGATGGGGCGAACATCTAAACGGTACATTCTATTATATATAAAAATATATAAAGGTAGTCCCAGGATCACTATGTCTGTAGTTTCAACTGAAGGGCTTGACAGCCTGCACCAAACTGTAGAACATGGAGACGTGTTCCCGCTGAAGTTAATGTGCAGGCATGTTCCTGGTCTGCTGCTGATCAGGAATGCGCCGCGGCCTCCATGTAGTTAAAAGGCTGTAAAAAGGTTTTTTTCAACCTGTCTTTTAATGAAAACTACATAGACATCTGTAGGATCCCAGAGGGCTGCCTTTTTAACATTTTTGATCCGATGTTCAGATCTGATTGTGATTTTGAAATAGGTAGAATATTGACCATTTTAAACCCCTCTGTCGGATCTTAACTTTATGTGACTGAGTCCCGTAGCGTAGAGTTCGGAGGGGGGGGGTCACAGACTGGGCCAGGGTGTAACATGCAATATGCAACATGGAGTGTTCAAACTACATCTGGTGTGGGTCCGTCTCTGCCAACTGGACGGTTCTATGGGTCTCTGTCGGGGGGGGGAACCTGATCCTCATATGTCCAAAACTGTTACTTATCAGGATTCAAATTCAAATCAAAAGTAGCAAAATCTGCAGGCTCAAAACGAGTCGCTTTGCGCCGCGTTGCGATTTTGTATATATCTGCTACTTTTGATACTTTTGTGTGACGCTGTGTACGATCAAGCAAGGCAATAATTAATTAATCAGGGGCACGGTGGTGCAGTCGCTAGCGCTGTCGCCTCACAACTAGAAGGTCCTGGGTTCGATTTCCGCCAGGGACGCTGTGGGCGCTGGGTGCGTGTTCTCTCCTCCGCGTCATCAGTGCCCATAACCTAGGTGGTGTTGGCGAAAAAAGGGCCTTTCTGTGTGGAGTTTGCATGTTCTCTCCGTGTCCCCTAGGGTAGGTACCCTCACAAAAAACATGTAGTAATCCTGGTCTCTATACTGCCTCCCCCTGGTCAGCCGGGGCGCCTGATGGAGGGGAAAGGAACTGGTTGAAATAACGTGTTCCTTCCACGCGCTACGTCCTACTGGGGAAACTCCCCCCTGTCAGGTGATAAGAAGCGGCCTGCTCACTCCTCATGCATTGAAGGAAGCATGAGCTCAGTTTGGGGCTCTCCCCAGGCTGGCAGAGGGAGAGTAGCGCCCAGGAGCTTAGGCTATTGGCACTAGGTGAAAAAATTGGTTACAAAAATCTCGGGATATATATATATAAGGGAAAACAAAAACATACAAAGGTTTAAATGGAGATAAGAGTTTTTTCTGCCCCGACTGCAACAAATGGGCGGCTTTTTGAGGGTGCTTCAGAGATCACAGAAAGTTTACTGTACAGTACATGCACACTATTAAAACACTATTATGACACCATTACCCTGATTACTGTGCATATAATCAGGTTATATAGCAGCAGTCATTTTATTGTAGTGTTCATATGAACGGAATTTGTGCGATCATGGTAATAACCCCTGAGTTACATAAAAATGTATATATGGCCCAAGTAAATGAAAAGAGAGGCCAAAAACACTGTGTTGTTTTACATGACCAGAATATTGCCTTCATCAGAATAAGATCAACTTATTAGTATGCATGTGAAAACACACATTTGAGCTGAGCGCTCCACTTTGTAATTTGCAGTGTGCGTGCGTGCATGTGCGTGCATGTGTGTGTGTGTGTGTGTGTGTGTGTGCGTGAGTGTGCGTGTTATATATATATATATACTGTATACAGTGTGAGTGTGAGTTTGTGTTGGCGGTGGTGGTGGTGGTGGTGGTGGAGGAGAAGGAGGAGGAGGAGGAAGAGGAGGAGGAGGAGGAGGGGTGGTGTCTGTCTGTCTGTCAGTCAGTCTGTACACTGTTGTTAAGTCGTTAAATGACTTCCAACACCTTCCTTCCGCTGCCCGCTGTTAAGGTGGAACGGGATCCATCACGGTCCTCGAGCCTCTGATCATTGAGGGTAGGCCCTCCGCCTCCTTAAATAAGATAAAATGGTTTGTTTTTCAAATGCCTCTCGCCTTTCCTCCCTGAACAACACACTCTCACTCTCCAGACGGCCTATAGTGACTTCTTTGGACAGAATGTGACCAAAACGTCAAACGTTTGACTGGACGGGGGGTCCCCTGGGGGTCCACTGGGGCCGTCCCGGGTACTTCTGCAATCCAGGAATGTGGAAGTGCCGTTCTCAAACCAAAGACGTAAAAGGGCAGTGGTGGAAAAAGTACACATTTTCTTGTGAGCTTGTAGATCTGCTATTTTCAAATGGCCGAAATGGTTAATTTATGTTTTATAATTATAATCAAAATGTTCAAAGTAACTAGTAACTAAAGTTTTCAAATAAGTAATTGTAACGAGTAATTTGCCTCTGAGATGTAGTGGTGGAAAAGTAAAAGTACAGATAATTGGAAATTCTCCAGTAAAGTAAAAATACCTCAAAATTGTACTTAAGTACAGTACTTGAGTAAATGTAATTAGTTACTTTCCACCACTGTAAAAGGGTGACGGCTCCGTAAAAACAAAACTGTTAAAACGACGCCGCCTAAAGCGGACTTGAGCCATGAGGCACCGCCGAGCGAGCCGTCAGGCGAGCAAGTTGCCGTGCCGAGCGTTGCGAAGTCCGCTTCAGCCGACTCAGCCCTGTCGAGTTATCGTAACTCATATTACCCCCTCCCAGTCAAACGTTTGACGTTTGGTCAAATCCGTTCCCAAGAAGTCACCCGTGAGCCGTCTTGGGAGTGAGAATGCGTTGCCCTGAACTGATAAGGGTATGACACGGTTCAATACCACACAATTTTTTATCATAGTATCCGTGTGTATGTTCAGAGCTGTGGTCACTTTCAGATGGAAACGAGAGAGAGAGAGATGTACTGTATGTTTTCAAAGTGATCTGACTGAAACTGGTATTGTATGTGCTCTGGTGAGATGAGATGAGATGAGACATACTTTATTAATCCCCGATTAATAAAGTATATCTGGCGTGGTGGTGTGGGAGGAAAGAGGGACCGGCTCCGTCCACCATTATTTTGTGTCTAACTGGTTTGTTTTGGACGCCCTCCAGGACCAGATTACTCCAAGATCACCACCATCCACAGCAACCCAGATCTGATTGACATGGAGACAGAGAGGATCACCAAACTCATTCAAGGTCAAAACCAGTGGATGTTTAGTTTATAGTCACACGTTTTCTCTCTCTCAACTCGTCGCATTTCGAGGCTTGGTCGAGTACCTTTGTGGTCGGGTCTGTATGTGACGGTTTGGGAGTGAGAATGTGTTGTTGTAATATAGACAAACTGATGTCTGTATGTCTCTCTTTATATTGAAATCTCTGTCATTGTGTGTTTGTTTGCAGAGGGAGCAGGAAGAAGAGCCCCTGCCAGGAGACCTCCAGGTAAGAAACGGATGAAGTTCACGTAGGCATGCAGAGGTGTAAAGCCCGGGAATCAAACCTGGGTCTCCTCCTGTGCGGGAACTCGGGAAGGGACGCTAAAACCAAACATCTTATCCATGACTTTTCAGGGTGTGATAGCCTAACGTGCACGATAGCCTAAAGGGCCTAATATCTCCCCCTTGCCCGGGGGTGATATTAGGCTTTTGGTCTTCAGGCAGAGGCTCTGAACCACTACACCCCCCCCCCCCCCTGACATTAAAAACACAAAAAAAAAATTGGATGGTTTCAACTTGATATTATGTAATACAGACCAGCCCTTCGTTAAAACAAAAAACAGACTGCCCCGTGTTCTCTCTGTTATCCGTCAACGATATCAGAATCCATTGGCTCAGTGCAACTTTCTCTCTCTCTCTCTCTCTCTCTCTCTCTCTCTCTCTCTCTCTCTCTCTCTCTCTCTCTCTCTCTCTCTCTCTCTCTCCTCTCTCTCTCTCTCTCTCTCTCTCTCTCTCTCTCTCTGCTTGTATTTCACCATGTCACCACACTGATTGCCTCCCCTGTATTTCTGTCCACAGCGGGTGTGAGGAGGAAAGCAAGGCTGGTCAGACGTCACCACAAGCCCAGGGAGTGAAAGCCATGCAGCGACCCCATATGGAGATACTAGATGCCTTCAGACTAGCCCTATATCAATAACACACATAGTGAATGACCGAACCGGTGCTCCTGGTAGAGTGCTGGAGGACTGCAAAACTGTGGATCCAATTAAGTAGCTACTTCTCTGTCCAAAAACCACCAATATTGAGTGTTTACTATTCCATCGGGACCATAAGGGATAAGCATGATGTGTTTTAACAATGCAATGAAATTAGAAGTACCCTACATTGTAAGTTATGTAAGTATGCAAGGGAAATTATGAACTTTCTTTTTCTGTGGTGTTGATGGGGGGTGAAAGTGTGAGATATTTCTACGATGGAGGGAATTATTTGTTTGTTTGTTTATCTAGTTTTTTTTTATGCTTTGTCACTTTGTAAACAGATGGCATGACAAAAACTTTGTATGTTTTTTATTTTTTCTAATGGTGCTACCATTCTGTACAACAGATGTATCATACCGAGATGCAATACATAAACAATTTTGAGACAATTAGGGACAATTAGGAACAGTTTTATATTCCTTTTACATTTTATGATTTGAGTAATTACATGTTCGTTGACATGAGTGACCTTTTTTTCTTATCCAGAGCTTGACCTGTACAACCAGGCTCCTCCAAACCCATGTTTGTTTGTTTGATGTTTTTTGTTTTTGTTTTGTTTGTTGCTGTTGTTATTGACAAGTGGTCAATAAATGTTTTAATAAAATGTGAATGGTGCTTTGTGAATACGATTTATGGTTCATTTTTTGTACAACCTAAAACAGCCCATCCTAATGCCAATTAAGCCAATTAATTTACTGTAACAGACAGTGCTGCACAGTAAAGTGTTAATTTATCCATTTGTAATTCGGAGAGTGTCTCAGACTTAGTTTAACACTCAGGATTTTACAGTTACCTGCTTTTCTGTATGTTATTCACACACTTTTGAAGAGTAGAAAAACTACTCAGGGAGACCAACTGGCTCGACGAGATACACAGTCAAAACTAGAGTCTAAATTGAACTAAATTGAATGGTTTAGGTGATTCTGAAGTGATATTTCTCCAGTCTGGTGCAGTAAAATGTTACCAGTGATAGAAGATGACACTGGAAGATGAAAGTAAAGAAAAAGTGAACTGACCTACTGAGGTACAAAGTTCAGAGAAATGTGTATCTCTGCTGTCCAGCGCGAACCTGCTAACTCCAAAACGCTCATTGTTCAGGAAACGAAAAAACGAAATATAAGTTTTTCAGGAAATGAAGAAAACCTATTTTCAAAACAAAGCAATACTGCCTCATCAAAGTTGGTATAGTGACTTTATATATTGTCAGATACTTGCATGTGTCATTATATTATCAACACTTTACCCAAATCCAGCACAAGTGGAGTTAGTTGTTTCAGACGAGCAGAAATCAAGCTGAAATGGAGTTAGGTGTCCAAACAACAATAGCTCCACTCGCTGCTGAGGGAGAGGTTTCAAAAGGGTACAAATTCCCAAAAGCTAACAATGGATCTCCAAGCTCACAATGCATCACAACAACGTGTGAATTAATGCCCTGATGCTTCATGACACTTATTACATAGGCCTACAATAATAAAAAGGACTTTAAATGTTACAATAACTTCTGCAAAGAGGTAGTAGAACTAGCGCGACAGAAATGCTATGAACGCCTTTCTTCTTGTCACATTGCTCTCCTCATTAAACACTTCATAGATTTTCGAAATATAATGACTTGTTTTCATAACATTAGCGTCAGTGCTAAGTTTGATAAACAGGTACACTGCATAGTTTTAACAGACTACGGGGAGTTTGTTTACGTGGTCCTCCTCCTCGCTCACTGCGCAGCGCGCTCTACTCATGCTGTTAAAAGGCAGCACTGGAGAGTTCTCTCATAGATATTAAAGGGATACTTCACTTTCGGCGGGGGGAAACATTTAAAAAATATATTAAAAATAAATGAAAAAAGTAATGGAAAATTCATGGCCCCCTCACGCATTAGAGTGTCCTACTAATGTGTGAGGGGGCCTTTATTTTGCCATAACTTCTTTCATTTTTTTTAATTTTTAATGTTTATTTTATGTGAAAGTGAAGTATCCCTTTAATAATTTAATGTTACCTCTTGACATCACTGGTCACAAACATGCTGTATGTCACACAATGCTTCACAAGATGATAAAAAATAAATGGTCAAATGAAAGGACCATAAATTATTGCAATACAAATGCAACTGGTAATAAAAGGAACAGGGGAAATAAAATAAAAACGTTTTACATTGTAAACTAGAAATAATGCATCACAGTCGTATGCCTCCACTAACCAGTTACAGTTTACATCCATGTCTGCTCAGAGTCCAGACTCATTGTCGTTGCTGTCGGGCAGAAACCTCTTATCTCCATATTCTAACTTTTTTTCGTAAATTAACACCTGGCTTTACTACAGCGTCACACAAAAGCATCACACGTAGCAGATCTACGAGGTCGAAACGCGGCGCGAAGTGACGCGTTTCGACCTTGTAGATCTGCTACTTTGAATCCTGAGAAGTAACAGTTTTGGACATATGAGGTTTCCACCCGACATAGACGATATACTATGTAGTATGAAGTCGTTGAAGGAATCCGTATGTAGTGAAGTCTTTGAAGGGATTTAATGAACATCTGTTCTGAAGTCACAGTGATCGTGGGCAAAGAAAAGTCTGATTCATCATTATTCTTTGTACTGTACTTGATTCTTTTGCGTCACGTCGTCAGGTACACTTGAATCCAGTGGTGTAAAGTAACTAAGTACATTTACTCAAGTACTGTACTTAAGTACAGTTTTGAGGTATTTTTGGGCGGTGAAACCGCCCCTATAAGTGAGATTTGGAAAAATGTACATTTTCCTGCGCTGTGATCTGGGCCCAGGAAATTAGTAGAATTATCCTGCGCTGTGATTGGCCAATCACAATCTATTCAGGACTGTGATTGGCCAGTGTCACATGACACATGTGCATAGCCCTATATAAGCAACCATAACTTGAAAAAAACCAAATATTTGTTTTTTTCAAGTTATGGTTTCGTCCATCATAAAGAGTGTTTCAATAAATGTATTTATCTTTTGTACATGATTGGTTGACTCCATTCAGTATTGTGATTAGCTAGCAAGACACCGCCCACTTCACACAGGGTGTGATTTTTTACTTTATTGGAGTATTTCCAAATGTCAGTACTTTTACTTCTGCTCCACTACATCTCAGAGGCAAATATTGTACTTTTACTCCACTACAATTATTTGAAAACTTTAGTTACTTTGTAGATTCTGATTATTATTACAAAACATACACTAACCACTTCAGCCCTATATATATTTCTGCCATTTGAAAATAGCCGATCTACAAGCTCACAATGTATCTTGTGATTGATTCACAAGATACGATTGATTGATTGAAATTTGTATTAGGCACAAAAGAATGTAAAACATCACAGTTACATTTATAATACTTTTGTCTAAAAGATCCGTCCAAAAAAGTCCTTGCGGACTTTTTCCCGTTGAGGTCCTTGGTATTCATTTCATAGACATATATAGTAGCAACCAAACAGTTCAAATATCAACATAAAAATATACAGAGAAAAAATAACACTATGTACAAAAAAAGAAGAGGGGGGAAAAAAATAAGCAAAAAGCATGAAAAAATATATATATACAAAAAAAGGGAGGGGGGTCGTCTGTCTACCGGGAAACTGGTACTACCTCCTCTTTTGGCCTCCAGAAAGATTAGTTTTTAGGGCTGTTTTAAATGAGCCCGGCGAACAAATTTTTTGAGGGATGGGGTTAGACTATTCCATACCTTGTGGCTGTGCTTTAGAAGGAGAATTTGCCCATGTTTGTTTTATGGGTGGGTGGTACCAGATTGTTGTTTACGCTCCCTCTAGTTTCGTGACTGTGGGTGTCACTAACTTTTTAGAGGTATTTAGACAGATATGCGGGTATAGGGGGCATTTCGGGCAAATCTGCATTTACAATTTTGAAGACCAGTCCCATTTTTTGTTGTTTAACCCTGTCTTCCAGCCTAGGCTGGCAAAGTGAGTGGGAGAGAGGTGGGTCATGGGCCCCAGTCCGAGAAGTAGTCGAATCAGTTTGTTTTGGGAGGTTTGAAGCTTGTTGGAGTACCAAGAGGAGCAAGCATAGTCGAAAAGGGGCTGAATCAGGGCCCCTGAGAGGGTCCTGAGGGCCTGAGGGTTGACAAAAGAGGAAACTCTGCCCATAAATCTGGTTCTCTGGTTTACTCTTTTGACCACCTTTGTTGCCATGCTTTCACTTGTCAGGTATTTGTCAAGAATACATCCCAAATAGCTAATCTCTTCTTTGCTAGAGATGATTGTGTCATCGACTTTGACCTTGAAGTCATTTACCTTCATCTTACTGAGGGAATGTTTGGTCCCAAAGAGAATGGATTCAGTTTTCCCAAGGTGTAGTGACAGTTTGTTATCGGTAAGCCAGGTACGGATTTTGGAGAGTTCAGAGCTGAGAGCTTCCTCAACTTGCAACTTGTCCTCACCCGAGATCAGGAGTGCCGAGTCATCAGCGAACAGGAACAGTTTGCAGTTACAGGCAGCATTCATGTCGTTAATGTATAGAAGGAATAGTAACTATCCTAGAATGCTGCCTTGAGGAACCCTGCAGCTCATCGGGAGGGATGAGGACATGGTTCCGTTGATGTCAACCACTTGCTCTCTACCCTCCAAGTAAAATCTCATCCAATTTAGTGATGTGCAATCAAAACCAATCGCTTATCAAGTAGAATTGAGTGGTTTACAGTGTCAAACTCCTTTTGGAGGTCCAACATGACCATGCCGCAGTATTTGCCCGAGTCTACCTCACGTTTGATGTAGTCGGTCAAATACAGTAGGCATGTGTCAGTGGAGTGGGATGTTCTGAAGCCCGATTGGAATTCAAACAACAGTTTACGCTCGCCGAGGTAGCTGTTGATTTGTTCTTGGATTAATCGCTCTATGACCTTTGACATGGAACAAAGGATGGAAACAGGCCTATAGTTGCCAGGATCTAATTTGCTTCCTTTTTTTATATAGAGGGATTACTCTTGCCAACTTGAATTATTGTGGGACGTGACACTGACTGATGGATAAGTTTGTAATGTGGCCTACTATGGGAGCAATAGAGACCGCTGCATCTCTGAGGAATATGGTGGGGATGTTGTCAAGGCCGGTGAAAAGGTTTTTGTGTGTGTGTGTGTGTGTGTGTGTGTGTGTGTGTGTGTGTGTGTGTGTGTGTGTGTGTGTGTGTGTGTGTGTGTGTGTGTGTGTGTGTGTGTGTGTGTGACCCCCCACGCCAAACAGTCATTGCACATTTTTTATTTTTGCTTTTTTCTTGTCATATGAAAGCAGGGAATCATAGCTAACTAGAAAAAGTGCTCCTCGGAGCACAGGTCTCCGCCAGGTCAGGTAGGTTATTGTGGCCTCCTGGTGGCGCTATAATAGGCCAATGTTTAAAGGGTACCATTTGTTCTTAGGCCTTGCACGGCAATCGGACACTGCATTCATGATTTGAGGCATTTTGTGCATTTCTTTTTTGCTAAATTAGAGCTGCTGGTGGCGCTATAACAGGCCAATGTTAAAAGGGTGGCATTTGTTCCTCAACATAGTGTGAATGTGCGTGCAAAGTTTGACCGCAATCGGACGGTGCGTTCATGATTTGCGGAATTTTGTTCAAAACAAGCCACTACTGCAAACTTTAGATGTCAATCTTAGCCAATGAGGATGGAAAATCAAAGTCTTGATCACATGACTATAGAGATCATGTGTACCGATTTGCGTGAAATTTGGATAAAATCGGAAGGAGTAATATAAAGAAATGTGTTTTACATAAGTCGGCCTCCTGGTGGCGCTATAAAAGGCAGATGGGAAAAATGCAGGGCAAAGGTTTTTCCTTGACCTCTAGGGAGTGCGCATACAAAGTTTTACACAGATCGGTGCAGTTATAGGTAAAAACATGAATCGGCCTGTTATAGCGCCACCATGAGGCTGATTTGAACATTTTGTGTGGCATTTCTTCCTCGGCATAGTGGAAATATGCGTGCAAAATTTCACCAAAATTGCATGCTTTGTTCATGATTTGAGGCATTTTGTTGAAAATGGAGCACTCCTGCAAACTTTGGAAGCCATTTTTAGCCAATCAGGATGGAATCTGAAAAATCTGAAAGACAAGTTTTGTTTAATGACTATAGAGATACTGTGTACCGATTTGCGAGATTTTTGGACAAAATCTGTAGGAGTACTGTCAAAAAATATGTTTTGCACAAATAGGCCTCCTGGTGGCGCTATAAAAGGCCCATGTGAAAAAATTGGGGCAGAAGTTCGGAATTGGCATCCAGGGAGTGTGTGTGCACAGTTTAGCTGCGATCAAGCCAACGGTGGCAGAGATTAGCTGGTGACAGACGGACACACGGACACACACACGGACACACACACGGACACACGGACGGACGGACGGACGGACGGACGGACGGAGGGTAAAACATACTCTCTCGCCATGCCTTTCGGCCTGGCGGAGACAAAAATACTGGTTGTGCAGTTTGACCCACCAGTTTGAAGATATGGCTTATAGAGTGATGAGAGAACTGGACTGAAAGGGTCATTTCTGTGATCTGTGACATTTTAACACCTATCCCATCATGCATTGCTGAAAGGTGGGGGTCTGGGGGAGGCCAGGTAAACACCTCAGATGCTATCCCAGAGTGCATTGTTCTCAAATGGGGGGGGGGGGGGGGGTTGAATCTATTTCACATTTAGCCTTTATAAAAAGGGAAGCTCACAACTTGACTTCTACTTTCACTATTTGCTTTCACTATAAACTTTAAGGCTTAAGTTGGACATCCACATGTGGCCCCCAGGGGCCCTTTGCAGGTGCTCTTATCTTCTCTCTTTAGCATTCCGGTGCTGCTTTCCAGTCAAACAAGTTAACGGCCAGATAACCGTCATTGAAGATGTACAGTACAGAAGACAAAAGTGGACCATTTAAATGTATACTCACATGTTACAATGTAATGTGTCAGGCTGTCACTAATTTATTTATGTTATGGTGTTTGCTGTTTTCTTAAATGTATCCCTTATTTATTCACTTTTTATTTCAAGGTGCTCACTGTTTTCCGTTATTGTCTCCGCCAGGCCGAAAGGCATGGCGAGAGAGTATGTTTTGCCCCCTGTCCGTCCGTCAGTCCGTCCGTCCGTGTGTCTGTGTGTGTGTCATTCTGTCTTGTCTGTGTACAGCTAATCTCTGGCACCGTTGGCTTGCTCGCAGCGAAACTGTGCTCACACAGTCCCTGGATGCCAGAGCAGAACCTCTGCCCCAGATTTTTCACATGGGAATTTTATAGCGTCACGAGGAGGCCGATTTGTGCAAAACACATTTTTGGACAGTAATCCTACAGATTTTGTCCAAAAATCCTGCAAATCGGTATACAGTATCTCTATAGTCATAAAATAAACGGCTCATTTCAGATTTTTCAGATTCAATCCTGATTGGTAAAAATTGGCTTACAAAGTTTGCAGGAGTACTCCGTTTCAAACAAAATGCCTCACATCATGAACACAGCATGCAATTTCCATGAAATTTTGCACACACATTCCCATTAAGTCAGGAAGAAATGCCATTTGAAAATGTTCAAATCAGCCTCATGGTGGCACTATAACAGGCCAATTCGTGTTTTTACCTATAACTGCACCAATCCATGTAAAACTTTGTATGCACACTCTCTAGAAGCTAAGGAAAAACCTTTGCCCTGCATTTTTCACATTTGCCTTTTATAGCGCCACCAGGAGGCCGACTTATGTAAAACACATTTTTTTATATTAAGCCTTCAGATTTTATCTAAATTTCATGCAAATCGGTACTGATGTGCCGTGACAGACCTGTCACTCTTGGTTCAATAAAACCCTAAAGTCCAGTTTATAGACGACATACACAGAAATTACCTTTTACATGCGCAAGGCATCTTTATTGACAAACAAGGGAGATTCCCTCTATACTATGTGAATAAAAGAACAGCAAATTAATGATATTAAAACAATACGACCTGATATATCACGAAGGCAAATCGCTCCACATCTAAGTCTGCATGCAAACAAGCGTTCGGTTGAGCGCCTGGAGAATTCTGAAGTTCTTATCTATTACATACAGTATATCAACGCTGTGGCTATCAAGGCCTGTCTTCTGACTGCACTCTATAAAGTAAAGGTTGACGGCCCAAGGTTCCACAATGGACCATCAAGCCCTCCTTGGGTACGAATTTAGTACCCACAACAACACAAGATTAAAATCTAAACAGTACTTTATAGAAATTATCCACTTGCATAACATATTTCATGTTTAAAAAAATCAGGTCCCATTATTCTCTTTTTGAGTCATGTGAGCCGAGGAAAACCCTTTTCTTTGAAGGGGAAACTCTGAACTAGGCTGGGGCAGTCCCAAACCTACCATCTGGACATGAGCTCTTATTGGGGACAATTACATCATTTGATTCCATATTGCATTGCTGAACTTAGGGTCCCTCAGTGGGGCATTCCCACTGAGTTTTCCTTTACAAGCAACTATTCTAACATGTGTAATATATATTTAAAAAAAAATCATATCTCTTGTTCTCTGTGTGCATTTTTGGTTTCTTCTCCAATTCCTCTGGTTGAGGTGGTCACTTTTCCGAGCCCGGAGGAGGAGGTTCCGACAGAGCCCAAGACTAGGCCCCCCCCCCCCCAACCCATCCAGTGCCATTAACGAATGTACTTGGCACTGAATGAGCTAAGAGGCGGAGGTCCCACTCCCGAGCCCCCCGGGTCCGTACCCTCCTGGGGCCTGAGACCGGAGCCCCCCGTATTATACACAGGGGCCCCAACCCCCAAGCGCCAGTCAGATCCGTACCCTCCTTGAGGTCGAAAGTCGGGGCGTAGATATCGTGCAGGGGTGTTCTTCGTCAAGTTCAGCATGGGGGCCCAGGTGGCAATATAATGTTTCTGTGGTGTGTATTGGGATCACTCTGTCACTGCTCTCTTATCACTTGCCATTTGCGAAGGGCAAGACAGCCTATTTTAATGTGCCTAAAGCTGCCAGGGAGATCGCTACGATCAGATTATGTCCCCCAACATTACTATCAAAATCAAAATCAAAATTAATATGTAATCTGGGGTCGTTCAGTGGCCTTGGGCAGCATAGATGTACCCCATGAAACAATGGTATGTTCCTGTCTGGCTGAGAGTGATATTGGTACTACTCAAATTAAATGTGTAGTGTCCCTCCTTTATCTAAAAAAATAATATTGGGTGGGGGTTTGATGGTGAGTCTTTGCTCTCTGTATGCAATCACTGAAATGTCTCTGTAATGGTCACTCTGCCATAAGTCTAAGCACATTCATTTAACAAAAATGAACGGCAACATTACAACACTTCGACATGTAACTTTAGTCACTTAACATTATACTATGTAACTCAATATCAATATTCTACTATACTATACATATGCTATCATATATTTCCCTCCTTGACCTGACACCCGGCAGGGCACACAGCATAGGAATGTGCAGAGGCCAGGGTGCCACCCTCCTTTACCCTTTTTGACATACACAACAACACATACCATACACAAAATGTAATTGGAAACACAACAAAACAACTTTCCTGTGCTTTATGCACAGGTCAATTGACATTATCCTCGGGCTGTACAAAATTGTACAATTCTCTTCTGCAACCCATGACCTGTTTCAGAGAAATGGAAGGTTAACGACAGCAAAATTGCATACGTCTCTCCTGCAAGCAGTCGACCTGTTTTAGAGAAATGGAAGGTTAACGACAGCATACACAACCTTAATCACACCTTGGTCAATCAGTGGTCACATGGTAATTGAAATGAACGTTAGGTCAATGATGAGCAAGGTAATTGGATACATCTAGCACCAAAATCGATGATGTAAAGTATGCATTCTTTTGAAGATAGTGTAGGTTTCAGTCAGTCCACCGCAACTGGCAATAAACTGTAAAGCAAATGTCAGCAATGTATGAAATCACTTGACATCCACTCTGCACCCAAAACCCGGCATGTTCTCATAATGTACACCAAACGCACTGACCATTACCATAAGGGGGAGATATTTTGAGCAGCACACACAAACACCTCACTTCGCTGTATGTGAATCAAATCAAGCCAGAGCACAAAAGGAGCCAACACGCGCACAGCCCCGAAGTGTGCACCCTTCTGAGGCCATGGACCGTGCATCTACCCCCGTGGTCATAAATGTTCTGCTAGGCATCACCCAACGTGCTCGTGAGTCTCTTGACAACCACTTAAGTCTTTCGAACCTCCCCACCGGGGCGCAGTCCCAGGCTAGACCCCTTTCCACTTGAGGTCTACACCCAGGTCACCCTGGATAGAGAGTTCAAGTCTCCTGCTTCCCGGCGTCTTCTTTTCAAAGCCCACCGATCACAGGAGCATCACTCGCTTAGTAACTGTAGCACTCCGGCGGTCGCTTTCAGCTTGTGATGGCCTGACTGTACATTGAGCCGAACGCAGCGACCACACCCGCCTCCTGTCGGGGAGCACGCCATGGAATTAATGCTTTTTGCGATCCGACCGGCAGGTGACCCAGTCGATAGCGATCCCTTACCCGTAGGCGTGGTTGGCGCCCCAGGCAGGAAACCGACGGTCTTGTCCTGGCCCCGCTTGGCTACGGGAACCAGAATATTAACCGTTTTCACCCGCCTTGCCTGTAACCGGTGAGTCACGCACTCCCGTCCGGTTAGGTGTGGACTGTCATCCACGCACCATGTGCTGCCAACCCTAGGAGAGAGCGGCAGTCGGCACACCGACTAGACGGAAAACACAGCTAGGATGTTGATTCATCCTTGACAGAACACGGGGGCCCTTCAGTCTCTCCCCAGCACTATATGAGGTCTTTAACGTGCTCTGGGAGCCTTGCGACCCCGCTGCCGCCTGTTAGTGGCAAGGGATTGGGGAGCCTACCCCCTAACCTCACCACTTAACTCAACTGCAACAGAAATCAACTACCTTTCAATTCACGTAACTAATTTAGATAGGCATTTATGATATTTTGGTATCTTGTAAGAGCCTAAATGTCCCCAGTAGGTATGATATCTATTGTTTATGTTATAAACTTATCTTGCTATGGTTCACCCTGTCCACCCTGCCACATTGTGATCAATTTATCGCTCCAACAATCCATACTCTCCTAATGCACACTATTCATGTTTCTCTTCGCTTAAATAATTTTATTACTCTGCCATTCATGTAACATAAAAATAATGAACACTTAACCCTGCCCTATTTTAGCTATAGCCAGACAATAATTCTCATTTCAATACAGCCTTTACTTAATTATTTTCACAACTCTGAGGTTCCCTTGTGCACTTCAGTCTCGTTCATCTGTGCCTGTCTTGTTGACACAGCCACTGAATTGGGTGAAACAGCTGAACTGTAAACATCTTGATAAGAAAGGACATCTATTGCACAGTGTCGATATGGAAAAACTAGAGCTGCTCGCCACTAAAATCATCTTAATGTCCTCCCTTAATTTTTCACTACATGTATTGTCTTTATTCAAAAATTAAAATATGTTCACACTTATAACTTAATCAGTCGTTACATGTGCCTTCATAGTTTCAGATTGAGACGTGCATGCCTCTGAAAAGCATGTGGAAATATTTTAAATGACGACGCTATTCATTAACATATCTCACTTAATTTATTATCATTTCACTTATATTGGAGTACTAGCACTCATTAAAAAATTGACTTGATTGATGTTTCCGTTCAGTTAACTAATTTGACATTATTAATTGATGAATTTGAAAAGATATATAGTTTGATTGTGGCATTCTATCTAACACTACACAACAGTTTATCGCGTCAATTTGGTTGTTTTGTCCGCTATTTCAAATATGTTAGTCTGCGATGTCACTACACATAAGATGTAATATTAATTTACTAGTGGGGCACTATTATTATTTGATCTTTTGAAGCTTCAATCTATGCAGAATCAAGGTTCACTATAATGTATTAGTGCACACTTAAGTCTCAAAACGTGTATGTCTAATAAGTATCATGTTTCACACTTCTCTAGTGTCTGTTTTTTGTAAAAAAATAAATAAAAAATGTATTGTGTCCTACCTAGAGCGATAGAAAATGTATTTGTTTACACATGTCGAGGCCCCAACAACAACGATTAGCAGTAAGTCAACCTTGCTTCATATATTCCACTCCTTGCTTAGAAAGTGTGTCCTTCCCCATGGCATAGTAGTTCCAGTGTCTGTAACAGATAAAAGTTTGTAAAAAGTCATGCAAGCTTTCCCAAGGCTTGCTCTCTGGTCGCCATAGGTGTCACCGGAAGTGAGTCTCGTGAACACTGCAGTTTGCAATGTTGGTGCCCCTCTGCATCAGCATGTCGATCAGACTGCATTATATCGTGGTCTTTCACATGTCTCTTTCAGTTTTCATTCAATGCACTTCAAGTGCATGTTTCCAGTTCATAGAACGAAAATGACCGTCCGCCAAACATTGTTGCAGTCCTCGAATGTGAAACAAACCCACTTCTAAAGTCTGAGATAGTAGGTTTTTTTTTTAAAAGATATATACAATATATATATGTAATGATAGTGTAAAATAATTGCAGATACAGTGTATGTGAGACCATAAGTTAATTTCTCTTTTGATAGCAGTGTAAGTGGCACACTCACTATCGTGCACCATGCCTAATATGTATTTCTCATTCCAAATTATCTCCATTGAAGTGTCCTGGCCTTCCATTGCATGCACTGTCACTTGTTTGGTCTATCACAACTAATGTTTGCACTATCTGGACTCCAGAATGCGTCTCGCCACCAAGAGAGACTACTGGCCCTGGCACGGAAAGAAATGATGAGGTGTTCATTCAATGCCTAAGTAGGGTATCAATACTTAGAAGCTTTTGGGCTTTCTGTCATTTGCTTACATTCTTAAAATTATTATTATTATTATTATTATTATTACACTTATTATATATATATGTATTTATTTTAAACTAAAAACTCTACTATCTTATTACTGGTCAAATTGGCGTAGTTTTATATTTAGTCTTGTTTGTCTAGAATCACTTCTGCTGGCTGGTCCTCCTATGAAAGTAAACACTGACTTTTTGTACACCATAATTAATTTTAGCGAAAATATAATTACACAATATAGTTGCCCCATACCTAAAAATACAGATTAATTTGAATATTTCGTATGCAAGCTACTGTTTTCTTTATATTCTGCAGAATTCTCTGAAGAAACTAATTTATTTGAACGTAATTTCTCTTACTTCACCTCTGACCTCGCTTCTCTTTCTTTTTTTTCTTTTTTTTATTATTATTATTATTATTTTTTTAATAACTGACTCCATTTGTCTAATTTACAGGTTGAATCACTTAATTTCAGACTGTTCATAACTTTAACGAAAATAACAGATCTACTTGCTTGTATTAATATAACCTGGATTGGTCACAGTACATTATTTCTGCATTTATTTTATTATTCTACAGAGAATTTAGTTGATCTACACACTTATGTTGGGTCACTAATTTCAACCAGATTTACTTCCACTGTCCATGACTACATTTTAGCTGGGAGCATTCACATGAATAAAAATAATTTTGTTTTCCTTTTCCACTGACAGTGTTGTGGGAATCTTATCAGTGTTTGTGTGCCACTGCTACAGGCAGCTGGTAATGGGTGAAGGTCACAGCGCCTTCCTTCCCCCCCATTCCAGTCTATTTTAACAGCTTTAAAGAATAAGCTATTTCTCTCCCTCAATGCATGGCTCAACAGCCTTTTATAATTCATGAACTGTATTTATCTCCTTTTATTAATTTTTTTAAACTCTGAAAGTACTGGTCAACCTGACAACTGCAGTATGTAAATTCTCAGGGGTATAGGCTTCAATATAACTCAAATATTTTAATTCAGAAAAAAAAAAAAAACAATGGTAAGTGTCTTGGATGCACCTTACGTGAATGTGGGGTATATCTGAGTTTCTTTCTCTTTCTCCTGGAAAATATTCCCCTAGTGTCTCAGTCCTCAGGCCTACACGCCGTTCACTCAGAAGTAAATCACTGTGCCCCACTGAGTCAGACTCAAAATGGTACGCAGCCATGCACTTGTGAATGCACCACAGTAACCAGAATCAGTAGTACTCTACAAGGCCACCCCAAGCAGAACGATAAGATTTGTGTTCAACCCAATTACATATATGGACCCAGGAACGGCAACGATCGAGGGGCACATATGAAATATGTTGAACCACGACCCTAATGTATAAAATGGGTGCGCCTGTCATTCATACGCTCACAATTCCTAATGCATTCACCTCTAACACTTACCCCAAAGTGGGACACACATACAGCTGCAGCAGTCACACGGTCAGTCACCACTTGTCAGGCGTTCAGTGTAAAAACCAGTTGGGGATGTGTCCGGTGGCGTAACGAACATATACAGAACGGACCAGCAGTCTGTGTGCAGCACACCTCCTGCTTACAGTAGATACAAACATGTACACTTAACAATGACACAATATCCCAACTTTGTTACATACAAGACAAAACAAACAAACAAACAAACAAACAGTCGCAGTGTATATTTTTTTCAAGACTTCACTGTAAGTCTAAACCTTCACTCGGTCGCAGTGTATATTTTTTTCAAGACTTCACTGTAAGTCTAAACCTTCACTCGGTCGCAGTGTATATTTTTTTCAAGACTTCACTGTAAGTCTAAACCTTCACTCGGTCTCAGTGTATATTTTTTTCAAGACTTCACTGTAAGTCTAAACCTTCACTCGGTCGCAGTGTATATTTTTTTCAAGACTTCACTGTAAGTCTAAACCTTCACTCGGTCGCAGTGTATATTTTTTTCAAGACTTCACTGTAAGTCTAAACCTTCACTCGGTCGCAGTGTATATTTTTTTCAAGACTTCACTGTAAGTCTAAACCTTCACTCGGTCGCAGTGTATATTTTTTTTAAGACTTCACTGTAAGTCTAAACCTTCACTCGGTCGCAGTGTATATTTTTTTCAAGACTTCACTGTAAGTCTAAACCTTCACTCGGTCGCAGTGTATATTTTTTTCAAGACTTCACTGTAAATCTAAACCTTCACTCGGTCGCAGTGTATATTTTTTTCAAGACTTCACTGTAAGTCTAAACCTTCACTCGGTCGCAGTGTATATTTTTTTCAAGACTTCACTGTAAGTCTAAACCTTCACTCGGTCGCAGTGTATATTTTTTTCAAGACTTCACTGTAAGTCTAAACCTTCACTCGGTCGCACGTCGGAACATACAAGATGAAACATACAAGACACATTTAGGCTAGGTGTTATCTATTCCCAGGAACCCAGCGTAGTTTGCGGATGAGAGAGCCGTGTAAACGCAGCTAGTGTAGTGTCTCAGTAAACTATAGGATCATAGAATACAGAGAGACAGTTGCTGGGAGGATCAACTCGGTCCACCCAGCCACGCTAACAGGACATCATGGGGTATAGGAAGTACAGAGCCTAAGTATTAAACACAAAGGTCATTCAATCTGCTGTTCAGTGGTGACTTCACATGCATGCAATCATATTTACACATTGTCTTTAACAATTGACCTAAATTTGGTATAATACAATTCACATATAGCACCGCGTGTACCCTTCCTGGGGCCCCAAGGAATTGTAGCACATAGTGTATGGGTGAATTGTTATTTGGATCTTATGGATCCAGCGGTCGTCTGGACTGGACAGGGTCACGGTCGGGGTCACCAGCTGATGTGATGTGACAGACCTGTCACTCTTGGTTCAATAAAACCCTAAAGTCCAGTTTATAGACGACATACACAGAAATTACCTTTTACATGCGCAATGCATCTTTATTGACAAACAAGGGAGATTCCCTCTATACTATGTGAATAAAAGAACAGCAAATTAATGATATTAAAACAATACGACCTGATATATCACGAAGGCAAATCGCTCCACATCTAAGTCTGCATGCAAACAAGCGTTCGGTTGAGCGCCTGGAGAATTCTGAAGTTCTTATCTATTACATACAGTATATCAACGCTGTGGCTATCAAGGCCTGTCTTCTGACTGCACTCTATAAAGTAAAGGTTGACGGCCCAAGGTTCCACAATGGACCATCAGTACACATGATCTCTATAGTCATGTAATCAAGACGGATCTGTTTCTATTTTTCATATTCCATCCTGATTGGCTAACATTGACATCTAAAGTTTGGCGTGGCGTTTTGAACAAAATGCTGCAAATCATGAACGCAGCGTCGATTGCGGTGAAACTTTGCACGCACATTCGCACTACGTTGAGGAACAACTGCCACCATTTTAACATTGCCCTGTTATAGCGCCACCAGGAGGCCGCTTTTTGCAACACTTTTCTTATTTATATTACTCATAAAAACTTTGTCCAAACATCATGCAAATCGGTACACATTATCCCTATAGTCATGTAATCAAGATGGTTCCGTCCGATATTTCATATTCCATCTGATTGGCAAATTCCAAACATTGCTGGCCCGCAATAACCTACGTAACCTCGCGGAGACCTGTGCTCCGAGGAGCACTTTTTCTAGTTTATTTTTTTCTACTGTTGCTGTTGTCATTGCTGCCAGTTCCCACCTGATGTTGTGTGGGAGTCCTGACTGCTTCAGACCATACTGAATAACTGCTAGCTTGCATATCATTTTAAGACTAGGACTTAAGTCTAAGATCTGTAAGATGGGCTGTGCATGGTCTCTGTATCCTCCAAAGAGTATGATACGATCTCCTACCATGCAACACCACCTACCAGAACTCCAATCCTGGCCTTTCCCCTTGGGCTCAACCTTCTGAAAAGAGAAGGTCTTTGAATTTAACTTCCACAGATCATGTACTGCCATGCTTCCTCTGTCTTGCTGAGGACGGAACCACCAAATATCTACAGCTCTCCATTGTACGCAAAAGCTGAATGACCCAGACGTCCTTCTGGAAGAAGCTGTGCAGAAGATGTGTTCATCCAACAGTTGGTCTCTGTGTCAAACACACTGATGTTGTTGTAGTATTCCCCGTGTCTCCCAAAGCCCCCAAATACAAACATCTTTGTCCCGATGATGGTGGCAGAGTGAAGTTCTGAAGCAGGTGGCTGGGTGCCTCTGGTGTTAATTAAAGACCAGACCATTGTACAAGTGTCCAACTTGTAGATGTTATTAGTTAATCCAGTCGGCTTGTTGTGTCCTCCATACACGTACATCACCTTCGCCAAGACACAGGCTGAGTGGGCGGCCCTTGTTGCAGGAACAAACCCAGAAACTTTGGGCTTTAACCATCTGTGGGTGTCAACGTCAAATGCATAAAGAACGTTGTCCCAGTAGTCCCCTGTGATGATAGTCGTGGCACGTAATATCTTACAATTCACTACACCCCCCTAGATGTAGATGATAGATTCTACCAGCACAGCTGTGTGGCCAAAGCGCATGGAGGGAACCTCAAGAGGACGTCTTCCTCCTCTCCTAGGTGTCACTGGGGGAAACTTCATCCAGCGTAAATTCACTGTGTTGAAGACGCTCACATCAATCTGATCCATGGTGTAGGATGAGTTGATATAGTATCCTCCGAAGTAATACACCTTGTCCCCCGCTGGTTCAGCAGCATAAGAAAGTGGCTCAAGGCTTCTTCCCGGACGCATGGGACCTCTCTTCATGGGCA
The DNA here is from genome assembly GCF_963280865.1 of Gymnoscopelus braueri. Classification (NCBI taxonomy): domain Eukaryota; kingdom Metazoa; phylum Chordata; class Actinopteri; order Myctophiformes; family Myctophidae; genus Gymnoscopelus; species Gymnoscopelus braueri. The sequence continues at coordinate 9,786,924 of NC_137609.1, forward strand.
ACGTCCAGCACAACATTCTCTCTCTGTCTCCCTCTCTCTTTGGCTCTGTCTCTGTCCCTGTGTCTCTGATTTCCTCATTCTGGTCATCTTATTTAAGTTAACCAGAGCTCTCTTCTGAAGTCACCCACAACACAAAACATTGTGGAACAACACCGATTCGCGCAGGCGTTAATATCTACATACATTTATTAGAGAATCATGAAATATTTGTTTGTCGGTGTGTCCTGGACATAATTTTGCATCCACACTGGTAGTTACAAAGTTACAGGCTACCACTCATTTTCAATGGAAGCCAGCGATATGAAGATACAAAGCGACACCCGGCATTTGTAGCTGCTATAAAATCTACAAAGCTACCATTAAAGTTGAGCTGGTTGCAGCTACAAGGGCTCACACTGTAACGCTTCTCCCCCTTATCACACGCTTCTCACACACACACAGTCACACACACACACACACACACACACACACACACATACACACACACACACACACACACACACACACACACACACACACACACACACACACACACACACACACACACACACACACACACACACACACACACACAAAACACACACACACACACACACACACACACACACACACACACACACACACACACACACACACACACTTTCCCATGATATTGTTTCTTCCATGAAAAAGCTGAATTTGATTACCGGAGTCTCAAATGCAGGTCCACGGGTCATCAAATTATTGGCTCAGGAATGTGACAAAAACAAAAAAATCGCCATGAATTCAAGGCTTCACGGGGTGCGTAATTGATAGAAAATAAGTATGTTTTTTGGATGAACTACTCCTTTAAATGCCTTTTCATTTCATGTGTACAATCTATATTGCATTTAGGAAATATACTTTAGTCATAGTTTGTTTATCAAAATACCTGGCTACCATGATAGTAGCCTACCAATAACTATCCCTCAATCTGTATAGTTTTAAAATAACCCCAACAGGTCGGGTCGTTTTATGAATGTGCACAGCAATTCAGTGTTGGACAGACCACTGAATCTGGTTTTTGTTAATGATTCTACCTTCTGTCTAATAATTTGATATGAGATAAATGAGTTTCAAATGCCTCCAAAATTCCATGACACTGGACAGATCTGTCTGTGACTTAATGATCCACCTCATCGCTATCCGGCACAAACCTTGTATCTCCATATTTAAACTTTTTTTGGTGCAAATTAAGGCCCCCTATTTCCTCCAAAAGTAAGAAAATAACTTATCTTCACTTACTGTAACACATCGCAATGTGACATCGCTATTTTAGATATTATTGAAAGTTCTGTCTGTGGTTTTATAAATATTGAACCAATCAAAAGTATCATCAAGAACTTGTGACTAAATAATGACTACACTGGATCCACAGGTTTTTTTTTTCCATTTCTGTTTTGAACATACAAGTTTTCCATCGGACAGCAACGATAAGATACATACTCCATATGTTCTCAGTGTGACTTTCCACTTAACTTTTTCCATTATGATCACAGTCCATATGAATGCATCAAAGTTGAAGCCTTTGTAAAGCAAATTAAAATCCACATCCTGTCGTGCATGGTTTGCAGCTCAAACGCCTTCATTTTTCAGCACTTTTTTTGGTTTTGTTTTGCTTTTGTGTTTTTATGAATGTGTGTTTTCAAAAAAGGCCACATTTATCTGTTTGTCCAAAGTGTTGTCAGATGGAAAGAAGGAATGCGCAACCATAAACCGCATCATGTTCTGTGTATCAGATATAAACGTTTGGCACGTGCCTTACCTTGGGGGAATAGAAAGCCCGGTTTATGGCTGTTGCATGTTATCCAAACCATAATAAAATAAGTACACAATGACAGGTGCACTGACTACAACAAGGATTAGCGGTGTGCAACGCCAAGCAGATAAGAGTGCAGACACACCGTCCTGCGTACACATGTTTCATCCCTATAGTCACTGGCATTTGTGTACAGCAGTGGTTCTCAAACTTTTTCATGTCAAGGACCCCCAAAATGATATGTATCGCGGACCCCCATCTCAAATATTTTGTTCCAGGGACCCCCAGAAGCAAAGATTTGAGTTACAAATGTTTGCTTTCAAATATAATATAAAGATTTGCATTAATGTTCGCGATTTTTCAAAAATAGCAGATCTACAAGCTCATAGCGCCACACTCGGTGCCGTGCTATGAGCTTGTAGATCTGCTAATTTTGAATAGCCAAAGTATAAAATATGGAAAAAGGGATTAAAATGATTGTGACGCTTCATTACCTAATTTTGCTGGGGACGCCCTGGACCCCTGGGGGTCCCCGGAACCCACTTTGAGAAGCAATGGTGTACAGTACGTTCATACAGTACTCCCCTTTTCCACTCGTTGCCCTTATCACAGATGTTACAGCTATACTGTTTTCCAATTACCATAATTTCCATCAAACAAACACATCCTCAAAAATGTTTTCATAGAGGTGTTTTGCACGAGTTCATAGGCCAATGTCAAGCGGAGAGCCATCCGTGTATTTATACAATTACACCCGAAACCTATTATCTTGTTAACTTTGGAAATGCTACACTACAGCAGTGAGGCCATTGGGAATGGATCTGGTGTTTAACCACTTTCAACCTGAATTCCCTATTTTGGCCATGTAATTAGGTAGGTCATATACGTCATGTAACAATGTATTAAGGCTTAAGTGGCTAAGTTCATCGTCACGTGATTCATACCTTATTTTGCTCTCAGGTTTTAATTGCGTACATACTGTACAGTACAGTGGCAGCAGCTGCAGAGGAGCTGTCATAACATGTATTTCTCACTCGCAAAAGGGCATAGCAGTGGCGGCCATTTTGTGGTTCCACATATAGAAAATATTTATATTCATTATTTTAATTATTTCACCAGGCACCTGGTGAATCATGACCATAAAGCATTTCATTCTGTGTCAAAACACATTTGAAAACTGCCAAAAAAAAGGGTATTTATTGAATAATAGTACTGTATATAATATAATTAAATAGTCAAATCTTTTTTGACACTGAATCAACGTTTTTTATGGCCATGATTCACCGGGAGCCTGGGTGTCTTGGTTCCAGGCTTAAAATGATTAATATGAATATTTTCGGAAATCTCTATCGGGAAAAAATGTATGGGCTTTCTATCAATGGAACCACAAAATGGCCGCCAATGCTATGCTCTATTGGGAGTACAGTGTGACATTTTACTTACGTACAGTAATACTACAGCATCTCGAGTAAAGGTCTAGAAGAGATTAATCCTGTAATGGACCGCTCAGGGACCGCTCAGCTAACACCGGACAGTGGGCCACAATTCATGGAGTAATAATATTACTCCATGACTTGTGGCCCACTGTCCGCTGTTAACCTCCCTGAGCACTGCACACAGGCTGCATAATGTCTGTTTCAACATCATTAAAATGATCCATGGTGGTCCTATACAGTTCACGCTCACTGAGGACACAGAACATTGAGATTCTGGACAAGGAATCACAATGCTGTCACACTACGCTTAAGATGAATAGCAGGGGTTCCCAGGCGTTTCATTTCAAGACCCCCCCCCCCCCCCCCCCCCCAGGAATATTTACTCACGACTTATAAAAATGGGTCCGTGACCCAATAATGGGTCACGATTTTTTACTGAATACCATATTTGTCACGGTCCGCTCCTCGGGCCTTGACTTTGTTATTTAGCCTTTGACTGCCCTTATAAGGTCTTGGACTTATTAGGACTGTTCTGTATCCTTGACTGTCCTTTTAAGGTCTTGGACTTATTAGGCCTTTGTTCATTGTTGTTCTGTATCTAGTCTTGTTATTTGTTACTCTGTTGTTGCCCTGCTTTTGTGTACCTTTATTTTGTAGTATTGTTTTCCTGTCTGCCCCTGTAGTTCTGTACCTGCCTTGTCTAACCGGTCTTGTGATTGCCAGTGTTTCCACCTGTGTCCTCTTAGTTCCCCAGCCTATCCCTGTGTTGATTGTCCAGTTGTGTTCACCTGTGTCTAGTTAGTCCTTGTGCATTTATACCTCCCTGTTCTCAGTGTTTGGTTGTTAGTTCATTGTGATTTGTTACGTGTGTTGTATCTTGAGTTGAGTGCAGTTAGTTTGTAGGCTACTCCTGTTCTTTTAGTTAATAAATACTTAGAACCAATTTGTTCAGCCTCTCTCTCCTGCATTTGGGTCCTATATTCTGCCCTGACTCCCTGTCAATATTAGTCAGAAATGTAAACGGCACGAGGTACAGTCAGACATTAAAAGAGTAGTTCATGTAGTAGTTTTTATCGCATTCCTGAGCCAATAATTTGATAACCGGCGGAGTCTCCTGTATAGGAGACACAAAGAGTCTCCTACCGGATACATAAGTATTAGTATGATATCATCAAAATATTGTCTCAGGAATGTGACAAAAACAGAAAAGTCTCCATGAATTCAAGGCTTCATGGGATGTGTGATTGATAGAAAATAAGCAATTTTTTTGGGTGAACTACTCCTAGGCTAAAAGGATAACAAAAAAAGTCATGAGGACTTGTTTTCATTGTGGTCCTATGTATTAATTTCATCAACATAGCATAACAAATATACACAATAATAAATGTCATCAACCATTACAAAACACTATATGAACAAAGGAAAAAAAAATGCGGCAATGAATGACACCTCCTTTCGATGGGAATTTACATTTACCTCTTCTTGTGGTCTCCTGATAGATGTTTTTCAGGCTAATTGAGAACCAGTGATTCACATCATTCAATGGATGGTGTCAGGGAATTCCACATTTTGATGGCAGACCCAGTGTTTGGGGAAACAGTGGAATGGAGAATAGAGAGCTGAGCAAAAAGAAGGCCTCACATGCATAACCTAAAATGTGCATACACACGCACTTAAGCGTATAGACAGACACGGACACTTTTAACACAGCCGTCTCTGTAAAGTTGCCAGTGTACACACTGCACACACACACAGTCTCGTGCACAGTCAGGCGCACACTCAGAGTTTTTAGCTTTGGCACATCAATCCGTTTCAATGACAAAGCCCAGGCCATCCCTCCATAGGCCGCTGCTATCTCAGCGCACCACCAGGCCAGCTAGCCTAGCACCGGCAGCGGTTGGAACCGCAGGGAACGGCAGCGAGGTTGAACTCGTCGTGGGGACGGGTATAAACTCCAACAAAGGGTCGGCTTTGTGCACGAGGAGGAAGGCAGGACTGACAGTTTGGTGAAAACATTGTGGGGAGGTTTTTGTGGCACGTCCTCCGGAGCCCTTCACTTTGCTTTTGTTTCACCATCCGTCACTCAGAGAAGATAAATAGCTACCGCCACAGACATTGTGGTGTCAGGGTTTAAACGGCTCCAAAGCGGTGGGCATTGCTGTGTAGGCAAACTATGGCAAAACATGTGGTTAGAGTTTATGTCGGGGCGGGCAGCTCTAACCAGACATTGACCTGTTCTTGACTCAGCCCTCACAGACTCAGTTGTTCAGTGGTTGTCTCTTTCAATGTTCAATTATCCAAAGCGATTCACAATGTGCAAGAGATCAGAGTAAGTGTGGCATGAACCCTAGTCAGCAAACAAGAGGGTGAACGGTCACATACTGTATGTGCACAGATGGAGTGCAAAGAAAAACAACTTAGTGCTAAGTAACTAGAACTGTCTCATCAAGTCAATGACGCTATAATGTCTATCTAAATAACAATGTGAATAAGTCACTAACATACTTCTGCATCGAATAGCTATAGCATTATGTCAAAAAAAGAGGCGGCAGAAGTGACAAAAGGAACAATAATAATTGTTATTGTTGTGAATTCTCAGACTGGTGGAAAATGGGGAATCAGTCTGCAGTCCTGACTGAGGTGGAGGTCACTCAACAGCTTGGGAGCCCGGAGACAAAACGCTCCAAGCATCCCAGACTCTTCTCCCTCCGGCTTGGAGCGTTTTAGACAAAAGTCTGAAAGAAGCCATGCAATGTCTGCTCACAGCATGGCTTCTATTGCCTTCGAGGAGAGAAAGCATGCACACAGGTGCAGGTAATCTTGTGTAATTAACACCCGGCTCTACTTCACGCATGCCGATCTGCACTGCAGTCCATGTGTGTGCACGTGCACGTGCGGCCCAGATTGCTTGTTGTGGCGAAAGTTGAATTCCGTTACAGTGACAAAACAGGTGGACCACACTGCCAAAATAAATTTGCAAGGTATGCAACACTAGAAAAGGTGTGCACAGCTGACCGACACATTACCAGGGCAGTCTCCAGTGAAGCGCTGAGAGCTTCTCTAACGTGAACAATGTCACATCCCCTCTCTCTGGCTTCAAGAGTTGTGTGTTGAAATCCGTGGCTCCCCTCAGATGGTCTGGGGCAACAGAAAGGGCCTATTGTCCTATAAGTCTGCCATGAGTGAAGGCTTATTGGAAAAACCTGTTGGATGAATGTCATGCAGTCAGAAACATGAGATCCAGGCTCATGGACATGACTCAGATTATCTCACTCTATTCCAAGAGACTCATAATAAGTATGAATTCACTCCATGGAATTAAACAGTCACCTAAACAGGCCCAGCATCCGCCTTTGAAATTGAGTCTATTTAGGAGGTGACAGTTCATATGAATGGCCTGTAGTTTTGCTGTTTTACCCCTGCTGGTGTCAGAAGAAATAACTATTTTTTTTGCCAAACTTTAGACTTGATTTTATTACCTTAATAAACATTGTCATAAATACTATGCTTCCAGTCGCTAGTTTAAAGTCTTCTTTCAATCACCATGATATGAGTTTTGGTAAATTAAGGTCCCATTTATTAAAAAATGTATGATAAAGTAGGGTATGCTCTAGGAGGGGCGGGAGGATTTGATTGACAAGCTACATAACCAATAGCATTCATTTCCGGTTGCATACATACATACATATATCCTACAGGATATGACGCGATATAGAAATATCGCGTCAAAAACGGATTTGAAATTGCTGAAAAATAAGCTTTATTTACGGTCTGTAGAGTCTATGGGCGGAACGCTGTCCATTCCTTTTACAGTCTATGGCTACTACCCTAAGCAAACTCAAAGCTAAGAGCATTACCAAAACAATTTTGAGTTGTTCTGCAACTAGAAATGTCTGAATTGATCTGTATTCATGACATTTAACCAAGTCTATTTAACCAAGACTATCTTCACCTCTCAGCATCTTTTTAACCAGCACTCACACTAAACCACAGCAATGTTAACCACAACATTTTGTTTTCTTTTGTTCTGCATTCAATTAGTCAAATTTGCCTGTTTACAATTATTGCTGACAATAGCCACTCACAGCCAACTTGAACCGAAACTGGTTCCTCACAGTGGTGCCATAGAGAAAGAACCCTTCAGACCAAGGTTCTTTAAAGAACCATTTATTTAAATGCTTCTTTAAAGACCCCTTAACCACTTAAACCCTAATATACTTCATCAACTGGTGTCCCCTAAGGCTCTATACCGCTTTTTTCCTTACACCAAATCTCTTAGTTGAAAATAGCCGACATACAAGCCCACAATGTGTTGCGTTGCAACACGTTGTGAGTTTGTAGATCTGCTATTTTCTGTTCCGTAGAACAGTGGTTCCCAAACGTCTTAGCTTGAGACCCAAAACAGAAATTGTATGTCTCCCCAGGACCCAAACTAGTGAAAATAGCAGATCTACAACCTCAAAAATGTATTTTCTGAAAATGTTAGATTTTGAAAAGCTTTAGAATTGTATTTTTATTGTTGTAGTAAACAAAAAAAGATATTTACTTGTGACCCATGAAAATGGGTCCACGACCCAAACATGGGTCCCGACCCAGTTTTTGGGAAACACTGCTAAAACCATATGAGGAACATTGAGAACCATTTGCTAAATTAAATGGTTCTTTAATAGGAGTGTTTAGGATTCTGGAAGCCAGATTCACATTTCTGAGGAGCCTGGAGACACTTAGTTGTGTGATTGCTTAAGAAGTGACACTTTCTAGAAATTATGACATATCCTACTGCTTTTTTACAGCTCAGCTGTTTCATAAACACCGTAAATCACTTTCCTACCCTTTATCTTGCTCTTTATCAAGTTTGCATTACTTGCTCTTTATCAAGTTTGCATTACAAGACAGTGGCATACACTGGTTCAAGGTTCTTTATTGTCATGCATGAAAGATGTAAGTTGTTTGCCTGAAAGATTGTTAGTTTACCTGCAAATGGAATCCTGAAATAGGCCTATATTATTTTTAAATGTTCATCTTTTTTCTTTTACGGTTCATTGAGTGAAGAGAGACAGGAAACCAGTGTGAAACAGTCGAGGCGTGACAGGAGTCAGATAAGAACCGGGGACTGGCTGCACCACCAGGCACCCCATGAAATAATTCTGAAATATTATATCTAAAATATGATATTATAATTTGTATAGGTGAATGTGGATTTATTTGCATAAATTAACTAGATTCCACCGAAAATGCTTCGTATTTGATCAATAACAAGGATGCCGCTTTTCATGGCTAATTCAGTGGGATGGTGGCCCGGAGTAAATTTTTTATTAGATATCCTGGAAACGTCATTCAGTTTGCAAACGTTATACAATGAACAATGAACTTGCGAGGTTCATAATTCAATGCTAGAATGTACAAATGTCACCAGAATTGTCAACAAGGGTTGTAGAGTTTAATTCCCTCACTAAAACGTTGAGAGCAAACACATTTTGGATAATATTTTTCTTATTTTCTGTTACACTACAATTGATTTGAATGATACATTCAGAAGTACAATAATCCTCTGTTTGAGTGGTGCAGGGTCTTTGGAAGACTTGAACTCATCGTCAGTCGATGCCTGTTGTGTTTCCTCCAATGTTAAACCGCTGTACCAGCTGAATATGACCAGCTATAGTGCTGGAATTCATGAAGTGTCTGAGACAAGACCAAAGTGCCATTCAGGAGGACTCCTCTTCATGATTAATGTGCTGTGTGACACGACGGGGTGCCAGAGATGCATGTCACCCCAAATGTGTCAGCCTCGCTGAACCCAGGCAACACTTCTGACAGGGACAGGAAAGTTTACTCATGTCCAGCTGTTTTGAGTTGCCAGCCACCATGCATGACCTTCAGTCTACTCCCAGAGGAGTATAGGGTGGAGACACAGAGGATCATCAAAGATCCAGACACGCAGGACATTTATTATCAAATAAAAATAGTTTCAATTCAAATTCAATTCATTCACTAACATTTCATTTCCAAGGACCCCCATAACTCTGACAGTGTACAAGTCGAAGCAAATGGACCCGTAAGGCCATTTGTACACTGTCAGAGTTACAGACCTCACCTGTAAGGGTCCATTTTGAACCTCCTCAAGGGTTTTTCTTGTTATTTTAATATAATTCAAATCCAGTATTATCTTGTGTATTGTGTTGGCAACATGAGTGAGTAACAAATAATCCCTCTTGATACTTGACTATGGTCTTGAATTGTAAAGTTGTTTCTGTACATCTGCTCCGTTATCCCAATTTCTCTATCCGTGTGTGTGATTGTCTGACCATAGAAGACAGGTGTGTGTGGACACTGGTTTTGGAGCCTCATGCTGCAACTCTTCAGCAATCTAGCCTCTATATAAGCTCTCTTCACTTTTAGTCAGAGCCTCGCCTGTTGTGCTCTCTGTAGTGTACCTAGAACCTGCTTGATTCCTCCAGTTTGTTTGGTTTTTGGACCTCGCCGAGGCTGATCCCAGCTTAGTAGCCAGCTCTAACTTTGGCCTCAAGTCTTGGCCAGTTGACTTTTCGCCTATAACCCTGTTTGAAGACCTCACTCGATAGCTTCGAGCCATCGTGGAGAGTGAGGTTCCAAACTGAGGTTCCAAACTTTTGCCTTATGATTTTTGTCTTTTGCCATATGTTTTGTTGTTTGCTTGGCTGGCAATGCAACTCTTATTCTGGATGAATCCTCTGTATTATGAGTCTGTTCTTGGGTTCAACTAGCCTATTCAGCTTAACAAATGAGGACAACTTTTACATTTTAACACGTTAGAAAAATGTCCCCTGTGCTGTTTTTGACGTTTACATTACAGGTTATGTAACTACAATCTGTTGAGAGCATTAAAGTACATACACGTATCTGAATACAGAGAATAGGATAGCAATCTATGCGGTATATCTCAAAATATCATAATATAACATATCAATTGCATACGCCACCCAAATCCCCCACAAAGATTGTCCCATGTTTTATGTGGCTGCTGAGCGATTTTCAGATTGAATGGAATCAGTGATGTAGTCCAGGACCCACCGGGGACCCCCAGGGGTCTTTGGGGGGCTTTCCAGGGGCTGGGATAGGATATTGTGGAAAATACAAAAGCCAAATTTAAAACTATTATACGCTATTAATATGAATGAATTTGCACTGGGCGTTAGGTTTGGGTTTAGGTTGAGAATAAAAACATGGTGTTTTATTCTCAATCAGAGTAATCTCCTGTCATGCACGCACACACACACACACACACACACCACACACACACACACACACACACACACACACACACACAGAGAGAGAGAGAGAGAGAGAGAGAGAGAGAGAGAGAGAGATGAGAGAGAGAAGAGAGAGAGAGAGAGAGAGACAGAGAGAGAGAGAAGAGAGAGAGATGAGAGAGAGAGAGAGAGAGAGAGAGAGAGTAGAGAGAGAGAGAGAGAGAGGAGAGAGATGAGAGAGAGAGAGAGAGAGAGAGAGAGAATGGGAGCCTTGGGAGGCAACTGGGGTTAAAAGAAATGTCAAAGAAATGTAACTTACTGTATTGTGCATGTCGTTGCCATTCACCACGGGTGGCTGTTGCATGTGCACACATGCATGTTCATCTATAGTATGTTATACTGTACTGTTATACCATTGGCAATTAATAAACAGGTTTCTGCACAGCTAGGCATGAACGCAGCACTCTTTACATTATCTATGTGTGTGGTAGAAGTAGTACCAGTAGTAGTAGTCGTAGTTCTACTGTTGAAGTTGTGGTTTTTGTGTTAGGTTCATTAGAGAGAGAGTAAGAAACCATAAGCAAACATTCTGCAGAAGTTAGAAATTATGTCTCGGTTTTAGCGTAGAATGCATAATTGTTGCCCATTATATTGTCATTTCATCCATTATTACTTGCTTAGTTTTAGTGAACAAAATTGACGACCATTTAACTTTTGTTCTGTTTCATTTTGGGCCATATTATAACGCTATTCTTATCCAAGTCTACTATAAGCAGCAAACAGTCGTTTTCCAGAAGCCCCTGGTTGCCAAGGTAAATAACGAGGCTTCTAAGACAAAAAAAAGAGAGCAGACCCCTTAAAAAAAACTCATGGCAGAAAGTTCGGTCTGTCAATAAATGAATCAATTAAGTCTCAGGGGTTTTTGCTTCCGATCCCCAAAAAAATGTCTGGGATTTGATGTGTACCAGAACCCAGGCAAATAAAGGTGGTTGCAGCTCAAGGCCAAAGGTCTATATTGGTTTCCACTCTACAAGTTTCCAGTTTTCAAAATCATTCAGTGTTTATCGGACCGGCCTGCTTGTGACTGCATCATACTGGGCTCCCCAGTGAGACACACACTGATTTGTACACTCTCAAGAGCTAAATTAACGCTGACAAATTTTACTGTGTAGGGCAGAAAGAGTGAGTGGCATGTGCAATACATCTCTTCATAGTTTGTATTCTCTTAATTTGAAGCGTTTTCTTGAGCAGGCGTCTTAATTGATAGACTTGCTATCAATCATGTCACCCATAAACACATCTGCAACAATTTTGCAATGCACGTTGCGTACCGTAAATAATAGCTACAGTATAAATACACACACAAATTGTAGTTCTTCAGTGGTTTTATACTGTAACACCACTGCTGTACAAAGAACCAGTTTAGCCCCTGTATGGTTCTTTAGAGGTTTTTAAACTGGCCCTCCAGTTTTCATTCAGTTTCAGCTTAGTTTAGGCATTTATTTAGCGCTATTTGACAAAGGTGCTATGGCACCTTGTGAGGTACATCATCACAAAAGGTTTGCCTTTGATTACAAGCCAAACAACAACTAGTGCTGTTTAGTACCGTTTTTATTTTTAGTGAAGGCGTGCATGAAGCACATTGTTCATAACCCAGGCTTGACTGCTCTCTAACACAGAACACACACAGAAGGTAATCATTATCCAATCAGAAATGATCACAAAAACCTTTGTTTTGTTTCTATCAGTGAGGAACAAGATCGGTACAACATGAAGAAATTCTGTGTAACTTGCACTTCTGTGTACCTGCAGGACGGAGTCCAGAACAAATTCCCCTACAGGGAACAGTACATATATACAGTAACGTATCTTATGAAGGTGAGACAGAGTTGAGGACTTCTTTAAAGTCCCCGTTCACATGTCCCATGGTGTGCTATAAATCCTCGGAAAAATCCTCTCTGTTCAATAACTGTTTTCTCCAACCAAAATGCCCTAAAGCAGCTTAATAGTACCTTTTTCTTTGCTCTATCTTTGGCCTGCTTTAGTATTCCATATCCTATGCATACATTTGATCCTCCAGAATTTGGGTAATCCACAGAGAATGCACCAAAATAACTCGCCACGACCAAGCAGCCATCCATTAATTTCCTCCTTGACGGCCCGGCTCCTCGGCAGACGGGACAGCACGGGTACCACGGTGGTGTCAGTGGTGTGATGGGAGAAGCGCTTGTTTGTTATCACAAAACGTCCGTGCATATACTCCTCACTGAATAATTCTGCATTTGGGAGGTTCTGATTGGCACGCACCTCGTCTGAGTTGCTTTCCCTGCATCAGACCTCTTTTCAGTGAATTCCAGTCTAACATTCAGATTTGAGTTGTGAAACTACTGTATATTAATGTTTTGGAGATATGCAGTGCACAGAAAACAACCAGAAGCTTAAAAAAGACATAACAAAACTATACTAAACTAAACAAAAAACTCTATTCTTGGGGGAGTGGATCTTTCACTCTTTTTGTACGGGCAGTTCTTCCAACAGATGTTGGGGTCAATAACCTTGGCTTCCCTCCGAGGAGCTAAAACAGTGTTCAGAGTGTGAGGGTCTTAAGGTCGCAGACGAGGAGCGGTTGACACGGGGGCGATCATTGTTGTTTTGTCCTCCTGCGAGTAGCGGGGGGAAAAAAGCTGACCACGATCCAGCTCTTGCCACCCGCGGGTGTGTGCACGAAACGAGCAGGAGCATGAGAGTTTCACGGGACCGCGCCCGCTCGCCTCATCGCCCTTCAACGTCTCCGCGCGTCCCAAATAATCGCCCGCCTCTCATTGAAAATGTATTACATAGGCGCGTCAACCGCTCCCCGTTTGAAACGACCTTTACAGTGACCAGAGACCCCGTGACTCTGTGGTTCTCCATCTTGGTCGGACCGAGGGTCGAGTTTGAGTCAGCGACGTTGTTTGTTTTTCACAGTTGGAATATGAACTTTAATATGAACTTTTGGCTTTGTCCATGCAGGCTTGCTTGGCCGAAGCCAGTGCTCTCCAACATAATACAGAGGAATAGAGCGGTTGCAACACACTTGAGGAAAACGTCAGGTCAGTCCAGACATGGTCAGGTCTGGTCCAAACTGCAGATGTGATCAAACAGGGTCTTATGGGGAAAACCCGGAACCTGGATTTTGTAAATGTATTTCAACAAAAGGGACAAAACCCAGGTTTGCTCCTCTCAAGACAAACACAGTGCAGACACGACTGAAATGTGGCGTTTGTTTGTGTAAATAAAATCATGATGTTTTACACACTTTGGCCTGGTCTCTTTCAACATGTGCGTGAGGAATCATTTATGCCTCGTTTCAGTGGTTCTTCCCATTAAGTTTTCCATACAGCAGTGTTGACTCTAAAGGGAACTTTAGGGAAGTTCCATTTGTCATTTTCAAACAGATAGTCTTTTACTCACATTACAGTATATTAGATCATGGGTTTTCAAAGTGGTGTCCACATTTAATTACACTATGCTTCGCTTCACTTCAAATTTAACTTCAAAAAGTGACTAATCTAACAAACTGTTTCAACATCACTACTATGAATTTATTTCTCACATACAATTATGACATTTAAACAATATTAAATTAAAGTGCATTTTAACTAAACATCTTTTCATATCAGGGTGCCTAGAACATAATGATTAAAAATGGGTTCCGATTGCCCTTCTATAGAAAGTCAAATTTGGAGGTCCATGATATGAAAAAGTCAGAAAATCCTTGTTTTTTTTATCCTGGTAAAACAAGTCTTTTTTTACACTTTCAACACTCCACATTATACTGTGAAGACACAAAAGGATCATTGTTTAAACTACAATCAGTTTGTCCTTGTAGACCTCTTCTTAATCCCCACATTTAATACCCCATCATTCCTTCCTGTTGAACGCACTGCTGCACACATGCATGTACAAACAACCAGTGGTGGGAAAAGTACAACATTTCTTTCTTTTAAGCATCAATACTGAAATATAGGAATACTCTGTTACAAGTAAAAGTCCAGAATTCTAAATGTACTTGAGTAAGAGTACAAAAGTGTTGGCATCAAATTGTACTTAAAGTACCAAAAGTACTCATTATGCAGAATGTCTCATTACCCAGTTTTCAAATGTATACAAATCTTTTGTGAGCTTGTAGATCGGGTATTTTCAAATGGCCAAAATGTATATACGGCTGAAGTGGTTAATGTATGTTTTGTGATAATAATCCAAATCTACAAAGTAAGTAGGCCTAGTAACTAAAGTTGTCAAATAATTGTAATGGAGTAAAAGTACAATATTTGCCTCTGAGATGTAGTGGAGTAGAATAGTATTGGAAATTGGAGATACTCAAGTAAAGTACAAATACCTCAAAATTGTACTGTTACTTTACACTGCTGCAAACAACACACATGCACGAGTGCACGTATGCGTGCACACACACACAGAGTTCTCCTCTATATTTCGGTATAAAATACATTTACAGTTCCAAGCTTCTTCTTTCACATCAGCGGATTTACAGCCCTTGGAGCGTTTTCACAGATTTCCCGTCATCATATCATCTATAAGCTCACAGTCATGTACTGTATATCTACCCCATGATAAATGTAATGTAATTCTGCTTGTAGTGGGAGCATGGCTCCCTCACTCATCCTGTAAATCAAGGCCATATGACCTCAGGACATATCGAAGACAATCCAGACAATGATTGCTTCAAGGTGCTCTTCTCTTCTTCTTCTTTTTTTTACTGTCGGACAGAAGATAAATTGTTTTGATAAATCAAAGAACTTGTTTTGTAACTTTGACTTAGTGAAAGGCTATGGATCTCCGTCCTAGCCTTGCATACGTTGAGTAATCATTTGAAGTATGCGGTATGATGGATTATAAGGATTACCGCAAATGCACGGGGAAACAGAAGTAGCGTTCATGTTCCCAGTTTTCCATGAAGACACTAATTTCACAGCGCATACAGTCGTCTCCGCTTTCACCTTTCGGTACGTAGAGTGCCATGACATCACGGTATCACAGATTTCAGTCGACTGTACCTGCCATCCCTCTGTCACTCTCATCTTTACCGCATTTCTGTTGCATAATGATCAGTGAAGCAATGACATGTCAAGTCATGTAAAACTTAAAATGTAAAAATCTTTAAACAGAGAAAAACTGACATTAACCCATTTAGACCTGAGGCTGATTCTAAAAACGCCTTCTAAATCCTGACCTAAACAAATGTATGTTTCTATATACTGTACATAACAAGAACCCCAAAAGGGGTTCCCGTCCTGAAAGGTATAGTTACAAATAGGGGTTCCCGCCCAAAATGGGTTAATATATGTACAGTATATAAGCGCCATTTGCTATCTGCTTTATTGATCTACAAGCTCACAAAGCCTCGCGTTTTTTGCCTCTTGTGATTTTTTTTTTGCCTCTTTTTTTGCCTCTTTCTTATATAATTTGAGTATTTGGCCAATGTTTGACCTGACCAGTTTTTATAGCATAGTTTGTTGATTACTTTTGCAGTAACAGTCTTTTTCTTTTCTTTTTTCAAAGTGCTTGAATTGTCACTTCACTGTCATCTGGGGACCCCCTCCCCCCCCTAAAAGCATGCAGGGACCCCCCTGGGGGTCCAGACCCACAGGTTGAGAACCACTGCCCTAAAAGACACTGTGGCAGTGGGGTGTGTGGTTTGTTGTGCTGCTATTGTGTTGGGAAGAAATGACTTTCAAAATGTATTACATATTTACTTCCTGACCATTTTTGTTTGTATTTCAAACCATGTGAAATGTATTTCACTGAATAAATGACAACGTTATGCTGTTGTGTTCTCTTATTACTCCACAGTGGAAACTTTCACCCCATGATAATAATCCTGCCCAGGAGATGAAACCTGATCTTCTCCATCTTGCTGAATATCTGGTGTGGGTTATGTATTTTACTAGACACATTCTGGACAGTGGATCCTGTGCATGAAAGAGCCGACACTGTCTGTTCACCGAGCTTGGCAGGAGAGCCAGGTCACCGGGTCGTGTACAGCATTGGTTCTCAAAGTGGGGTCCGGGGACCCCCAGGGGTACTTGAGGGGATACCAGGGGGTCCCCAGCTAAATGATTTATAGGAACCAAATGGACCCTTATGGGTCTGTAACTCTTGAGAGTGTACAAATGGAACCAAATGGACCCTAACAGGTCCATTTGGTTCCATTTGTACACTCTCAGAGTTAAGTTAACATTGATTTTACAATATAAATTGGGGTCCCAGAGATAGAGATGCCATTAAATGAGGGTCCGTAACCTAATGCATGTCAAACTGGGGGTCCTTGAAATTAAAGTGGTTGAGAATCGCTGCTAGAGCCGTAAAAATCTTCTCTTATGGGGGTCCCTGGCTTATCTTTTCAAATGGGGGTCCGCGGGCTAATAAGTGTCAATTTGGGGGTCCTTGACATGAAAAAGTTTGAGAACCACTGGTGTACAGTCTGTACACAGTAAAATACCGAGTGTTTATTTAACTCTGAGTGCTGTGCACAAGCTTAAGTCTAACCAAAATGTACCTGGAAGTGTGTACCTTTTGGTTCCATTTATATACACACAAGTTAAATTAACACTCAGGATCAAGTTACTGTTACTAATTCATTTAAGAGGTATATACAGTAGCTCTCTGCGGTTACTGTTGATCCATTAAGACCGGGAACAAATCTTTGTCATTTTATGATTTCTTTGGCTATTAAAACATAGCAGATCTACAAGCTCATAGCGCGGCACAGAGTGCCGTGCTATGAGCTTGTAGATCTGCTATTTTTGAATAAAAAATAGTGAGAAATGTTTTAACTCAAATCTTTGCTTCTGGGGGTCCCTGGAACAAAGCATTTTGAGATCGGGGGCCGCGGCCAAATACATATAATTTTGGGGGTCCTTGAGAAGCACTGATATATAAACATACGTTTTTTATGTTTTATTTTTAGGATTTAGAAGACATTTGTAGAATCCCCATAAGCAAAGATTTGAGTTACAAATGTTTGCTTTAAAAATATATATATATTCAAAAATGTGCACAAATTGTCAAGGTTTTTCCAAAAAGAGAGAGAGATTGTAGATCTGCTATTTTTTGAATAGCCAAAGAAATAAAAAAATGCACAAAAAAAAGTCCCATTTCATTTATTTCAGTGTATTCCTACATTACTATAAAGTTAAAGTGCAGAATGCCAGGATTCATTTCACTGCATTTTCAAGCATTTTATAATTATGTCAATGTGTCCAACACACCTTTGCTTGTCTTTTGCACATGCAGTATAGCAATGATTCTATAAAGGGAATGTGGAGGCTGAATTTATTACCTATGTTTACTTAGTATATTTACTTAGTTGTATTCACTATTTACTTAGTTGCATTTAGTCTGTAATTACTTGTAACCAATAACCATCATATCTACACATTGCAACCATTATATTGTATATTCCATTTAGTATATCGTATTAAATACTGTCTGTATTCTAGGGTCTGCATGTGACCCATGATCCAACTGCACAAAAAAAAGCTTCAGTGGAACAATAGAAATGAAACCAAATGATCCCATAGGGTATTAAATGAACTCTCAGGATTGTACTGTATTAATATCCTCCTCTGGTACAGCTGTTGCTGAAGCAGGATTAGAGGAACCCATTGTAGGATTGCCAGGCATCCTGGAACAGTATTAATTTCAGTAATTTATATAAAAATTTAAAAAATATATATAAAAACAGTCGCACGCAACTCAAAATACAGTTTCCTCCCGTACAGTATTGGATTTATGGCACCTCAGGCTTCTGAGGATGATATCTGGGTGTCCAGCCAGGGTCAGGGTGGATGGACATTGATACACACAGAGGTGTGTATCAATGTGAAGTACTCAAATGTTTTATTTATCTAAAAGTATCAATACCGCAATTTAGAAATACTCTGTTACAAGTAAAAGTCCGGAATTCAAAATGTACTTGAGTAAAAGTGTAAAAGTATTGGTATAAAAATGTTCTTAAAGGAGGAGTTCACCCCAAAAATGACTTATTTCCTATCAATTACACACCCCATGAAGCCTCGATTTCATCGAGTTTTTGTGGCATTCCTAAGACAATAATTTGATGACCGTGTGTATTTCCGGTAGACAAATAATCTACTTTGTGTCTCCTACCGGATACATTAGCCGGTAGGAGACGGGAATCAAATTATTAGCTTAGGAATGCCACAAAAACAAAAAAGAATACATGGATTCAAGGCTTCATAGGGTGTGCAATTGATAGAAAATAAGTCATTTTTTGGGTGAACTCCTCCTTTAAAGTACCAAAAGTAGAAAGTACTCATTATGCAGAAGGTCCTTAAAAATCTTTTGAAAATAGCAGATCTACAAGCTCACAACGCGTCACGCGTTGTGAGCTTGCAGATCTGCTATTTTCAAATGACCGGAATGTATATAGGGCTGAAGTGGTTAATGTATGTTTTGTAATAATAATCAAAATCTACAAAGTAACCAGTAAGTAAAGTTTTAAAACAATTGTAGTGGAGTAAAAGGACTATATTTGGATCCGAGATGTAGTGGAGTAGAAGTAAAAGTATTAGAAATGGGAAATACTCAAGTAAAGTACAAATACCTAAACATTTTACTTAAGTACAGTACTTGAGTAAATATACTTAGTTACTTGTTTACACCACTGGTGTCCGGCCGGGGTCAGGGTGGAGGGACATTGGTAGGCTACACACATGTCAGTTAATGTGCTGGACAGACAGACTCTCTCAACAACACCTACTGATAATAAATAAATAATAAAAGCAGCTGTCCGACGCCAGTCCGGGGCTATTATTCCGCGGACGGGTGCTTGCTTAGATCCTTGCTCCTCTCCACCGCTGTCTCCTGCGTCACAGCTGCTCCAGCCGTCTGTCTCTCCTGTTGTCCACTGCCCCCAAAACACCCCGATGGCAGGTCGGACTCACCCCATGGTCAATAACGACATCGTAGTTACTCCAGCCACCATCCCTCCACTTATTCCCCCTTCACTACTAATCGTCGGCGACTCCATCATTAAACACATCCACTTTCCGAATGCAATTACGCGCTGTTTTCCTGGAGCGACCGTCCCGATTATCTTGGAAAAACTCCCAGGTGTCCTCAATTCAATCCCATCGTCCATCACAAAGGTCCTGGTTCATATTGGCACGAACGACTCATCCCGTCACACTTCCGAGGTGACAAAACAACACTTTTTACGCCTCATTGATTTATTAACTAGTAGTGGAATGATATTTTTTATTTCTGGCCCCATTCCAACGCTTACTGGCAGCGACGAGCGCTTCAGCCGTATTGCTAGTCTGAACACCTGGCTCACTAGACTGTGTCGGCTTCATGATCTTAATTTCGTAGATAATTTTAACTTGTTTTGGGGCCACGCCTCCTTTTTTAACCACGATGGTCTCCATCCGAATAAATTTGGAAGTTTAACGTTAGCTGCTAATCTAGCTCTTAACGTACGTCACTACACAGCCCTGACTACTGACCTGTCCGTCAGCTATTGACATCCCCCTGGTCCTAGTTCCCAGCACTTTAGTTCCGCCCTGCTCTCCAGTCCACTGGCTTCTGGGCTCGGACCACAAATCTCATCTCCCATTTGTAATATCATGCCTATTTCTGCTCCTGAAAACCCTGTTACTCATCTATCACACATCCCAATTCTAATAACTTCCAGACAACCCATACTGACTAGAATCAGACGTTGCGTCGAGCACGCCCTTCTCAGACCCCTGAGACGGTCTATTTCACCCCCCAGTCCAGACTCCACTAATTTCACGATGGCTCTCTTTAACACGAGATCCCTGAATCATAAAACCCGTTGGCTGAATGACCTTTTCACTGCCCGCTCCCTCGATTTTTTGTTCCTCACAGAAACATGGGTTCAGCCTGGTGACTGCACACTCTTTCCTGATCTCCTCCCCCCTGACTGCTCCTTTTTTAATTCCCCGAGGCCCCTAGGCATAGGTGGCGGTCTAGCTACAGTCTATAAATCCCATCTATCATGTCGATTGACTCCAGCCACAGACTATTCCAGCTTTGAACTCCAACTATTTGAGCTAAATCTATCCTCCCCTGTGCTCTTTGCCCTGGTCTATCGCCCCCCAAAATCCAAGGATTTTATTATCGAATTTGGAGACTTTCTATCCGGGATAATGATAAAATATGATCACATCATAATTTGTGGTGACATGAATATTCACGTCTGCTGTGAATCTCGACCCCTAGTTAAGGACTTTTTTAATCTCCTTGAGTCATTTAATCTCACCAGATCTATTACCGGCCCCACACATGAAAAGGGCCACACACTGGACCTTGTTTTGTCTTTTGGCCTTACTATCTCTGTTTTTGACGTTTTTCCGATTCCATGCATCTCAGATCACTTCCCCATATTATTCACCACCTCCATCCCTTGCTCAGTGGTTAATGCTGGTCCCCCTGCACGCCTCACACGCTCCATTAACCCCTTAACTGCACCTCAGTTCTCGCTTATTTTCAACCAATCATTGCTCAACACCCTGGTCTCTCCCTGTGCTCTCAGTGCTGAAGCTCTTCTTGCCCTTCTCAACTCCACCTGTACTGACATTTTGGACTCCGTTGCTCCCTTTCGCCACAATAAACGTTCTAAAGCACCACATGAGCCTTGGCTAAATGACTCAACCCGCGCCCTCAGACGCCTCAGCAGGCGTGCAGAGCGGAAATGGCGCAAAGACAGGCTCCATGTTTCATTGGACATTTTACGGGTCTCCCTCTTCGACTACCAGAGAGCAGTGAAAGCTGCTAAATCATTCTACATCTCCAATCTTGTCACCAATAACAGCCATAAACCTCAGGTTCTCTTTAATATTTTCAACTCCCTCACTAACCCCCGCGAAGCCCCTCCCATCGTCCCTTCTCTCGCCCTCTGTATCGAGTTTCAGAAATTTTTTATTTCCAAAATCTCTGACCTCAGGGCAGCACATCCACTCACGGCCTTAGATCCCACCCCCTCTCCATGTCCTGCAACTCTCTCTCAGTTTGAGCCTATTTCACTCTCTGCCCTCACTGACATAGTTATGCTGCTACGCCCATCAAATTGTCCCTCCGACTGCATTCCCCCCCGCCTTCTCAAAGAGGTTTTTGGTGTGGTTGGTCCTAGTGTCCTCCTGCTAATTAACTCTTGCCTCATATCTGGTTCTGTTCCCCCTGCTTTTAAACATGCTGTTGTACACCCACTACTTAAAAAGAAAAATCTCGACGCTTCCATCCTCTCCAATTTTAGGCCCATTTCCCAGCTTCCCTTTTTATCTAAAGTCCTGGAGAAAGTCGTATACTCACAACTTCAGTCATTTTTATTATCCCATGGTCTCCACGAAAAGTTCCAGTCCGGCTTCAAACCTGGCCACAGCACAGAGACAGCCCTTCTTAGAGTTTTTAATGATTTAATTTTAACAGCTGATAACGGTTCCCCTGCTGCACTGGTGCTCCTCGACCTTTCGGCGGCCTTTGACACGGTTGACCACAATATTTTAATATCACGCCTTGAACACCTTGTTGGCATCTCCGGCACTGTCCTCACTTGGTTCCAGTCCTACCTCTCAGATAGAACCTTCTCCGTGCACATAGGGGAATTTGCGTCACCTGCAACTCCCCTCTCATGTGGAGTGCCTCAAGGCTCCATACTAGGTCCGATTTTATTTCTCCTTTATATATTACCTCTTGGTTCAATTTTTGCTAAACACAATATGCCCTTTCACTGCTATGCAGATGATGTACAAATTTATTTTCCGTTAAAAATCGACTCCAATGATCCATTCCAGCCATTTCTCTCCTGTTTCCTCGATGTCAAGGCCTGGATGGACGCCAATTTTCTCACCCTCAACGAAAATAAAACCGAAATTTTAATTTTTGGACACCATCCTGTCCCACCCTCCAACTCCCTGGGCACTTTAAATTCAAACATCCATTCCTCTGCCAAAAATCTTGGTTTTATTTTTGATAATAATTTTAAACTTGACAAACACATCAGCTCTGTTGTCAAGACAAGTTTCTTCCAGCTTAGACTTATAGCTAAAGTCAAAACCTATCTCCCAAAAAAACAGCTGGAAATGGTTATACATGCATTTATCTCCTCTAGGTTAGATTACTGTAACTCACTGTACACTGGCATTGATCAAGCTTCACTTAGGCGTCTACAGCTGGTCCAGAATGCAGCCGCCCGCCTCCTCACCGGCACAAAAAAATGGGACCATATAACCCCAGTCCTCGCCACTCTTCATTGGCTCCCTGTTCATTTTAGAATTGATTTTAAGGTTCTTTTATTTGTTTTTAAAACCATTCACGGCCTGTCACCCTCCTATCTCTCTGACATAATTGAGCCTTATATCCCAACCAGGGCCTTGAGGTCTGCGGACAAGCTACTGTTGGTCGCTCCTACGACTAATTTGAGGAGTAGGGGTGACCGTGCTTTTGCGGCTGCGGGCCCCAGGCTCTGGAATCTGCTGCCCCTCAACATTAGATCTGCCCAGTCGATTGGGGCTTTTAAAACTTTACTAAAAACTCACTTATTCTCTCTTGCTTTTAGTCGTATTTAGCTATCCTGTTCTGTCCTAATGCTGCATTGTTTTGTTTCTTTTTGTTTTTTCTTTTGTTTTTGCCCTGTGTATATATATATATTTTCTTTTTTGTAGATGCTTCTGTGTGTCTGACTTACCTTGTTTTAACCATGTTCAGCACTTTGGTCGGCTTTGGCTGTTGTAAATGTGCTATATAAATAAAGTTTGATTTGATTTGATTTGATACTGATGTTTGACTTATACAATGAGAAGTGCCTTAATGTGTATATAATGTATAATTAATTATCCTAGAATGTAATCATAGTATACATGTGAATAGATGTGTGTAATAATGGTATTAGAGCTGCACTATGTATACAAGTGCTGAAATTTAAACCATTGAGCTAACAGAGCCGGCCTGCTTGCTCAGGGGATAAATTGAATCTTGGTCAAAATTTCTAGGTGAGACATGACCTTTGACACAAACTAAATGTCTCAAGAGCAGGGAGACATAATAGAACCACAAACCGCAAATCTTTGAATATTATATATCCATTTTTAACTCAAATCTTTGCTTCTGGGGTCCCTGGAACAAAATATTTTGAGATGGGGGGGGGTCCGCGGACAAATATATATAATTTTGGGGGTCCTTGACGTGAAAAAAGTTTGAGAACCACTGATATTATAGCAACACACGTTTTCTTTTTTTTTTAAACTGTTGACACATGCTTCCCCGGTTTTAATGGGTTAAGCCCCCATATGTGTGTCCTCTGTGTGAACGATGTGAATGTCTATTGTGTCATTTCCCTCAGGGTGATTAGCCTATGTCACAGTGATCTTTGGCACAGTTGATGGGGACATGACCTAATGTAAGACAATAAGTACAGATGTACATAGAATGAACATCTGTCCTTCCTCACTGAGAGGGGGGCACACAGCAGGTCTGGGCTTCTGAAGACCAAACAATGGGTCATTATTTAGATTACGCAAAAATGTATGTCTGTCAAATCTGGTGGTCGGACCCAACTTTAATAATATCTCAGGGGAGTGGGATAAGGTATAGAGAGTGTCAGACCAAATGTGATGACATCTGCGAGTCGTAAAATCAGAAAATCTCTTATGGAGGTCTGTGCATCTTTGTGTGAGTTGGATGATGAATGATTCAACTCTTCTGTTTGTTTCTGTGCTCTTGTTTTTAATAAATACGTTCTCTGCTGAAATCTCTGGAGTTTTAGGACTTATTAAGTATTGTGCTTTCACTCCATTTCAAAAGCACCATGCCTATTTTAGACGCAATCTATTTACTCGTCATCTGAACTATTATATGAAATGAGAAAAGATCCAAGCCAAAGTGAAAAGAATATGTGAAATCACTGGTAATTACATTTTCTCAGACTTTCCACAACTCACTGTGGAGCAGAGGGTCTTAACATTTGTGCCCTAGGCACCGGTGTGTAATGTTAGTTTTTCCTCATATGTCAATAATACAGGCTTCTCCATCAATAAGAAATAAACCCGTCATTTTTAGAAGAACATTTTATTGGAAGTCAATACTGTAGTAATACCAACAATACACGACCCAATACAACGCCCTTCAAGATTGACATTGCTGCGAAACTGCTTGACGTTCCCATCAGTGCTGCCAGGATGACTCTGATGCCAAAATAGAGAACATTTTCCCCCATATTATACGTATAATACTCCACACGACTACTAAACTGATTCTGATGTCTGAAGAATTGGCTCGTAGGGTTTGTGATTAATTGAGTGATGTCATTTGTGAGGTAAGTGTCTGTTATGTTCAACGACATACGGAACTCAAAGTATTGTGTATGTGGACAAAGTCTACTTTCTATTGGGTCATTGTTGCTTATCCTTGGTTTTTCTCCTTCCTCTGCAGCACAGGAACCTGACCGTGATCACAGAAGTGAACATGAGGAGACCTACAGCAGTCAGCAGAACCAGGAACACATCCACAGAGTAGTACGCGTACCACGGCATCCTGTAGGCCTCAGTACGCAGGTGAGCCGCTCCTTTGTGACGCATCACAAACTCCACCCAGAAGATGGCGTGGTCCATAGGTGTGATGGGTTGATCCCTGTGCAGACCGGAGAGTCTCTGCATGTTCTTCCTGTAGGTGTCTTGGTGGAGCACCTCGTTTAGACCCTGCTCAAAAGTGTGCCCATTGACGTTAGCGAGCTCTATTATCTTTGCAGCTCCTTTCTCCTGCAGACGCAGCAGGTTGTCATACTGGTCAAAGAACAGGGGTATGCCGAGAACGGGCACTCCGTGGTAAATGGCCTCCTGGACTCCGTTGGTTCCTCCGTGGGCAACAAAGGCCTTGACCTGGGAGTGACCGAGCAGGTCCTTCTGGGGCATCCATTCCACTATCAGGGTGTTGTTGCCCAAAGTAGAAGGACGTTCACCGATGTGCCTCCATATTACCTGACAATGAAATGAAGACCAAAAAAGAAAATACGTTTAAACTGCAGATTGGTTTTTGATTATTCAGACACTTAATTTCAATTTATCGCAAACTAAAATCTCTGGCTGTGTTTATGACTGCCCTTCGCATATCTCGAGAACCATTCATCCAATTAACTTCATGCTTGGAAGGT
The DNA here is from genome assembly GCF_963280865.1 of Gymnoscopelus braueri. Lineage (NCBI taxonomy): Eukaryota > Metazoa > Chordata > Actinopteri > Myctophiformes > Myctophidae > Gymnoscopelus > Gymnoscopelus braueri. Next base: position 9,812,559 of record NC_137609.1, read on the forward strand.
GCATTGTTGAAAAAGAAATGCAGTGTTGAGTGTGAAGTCAATTGGAGGAGCAGTTCTCCAGAAGCGCTATACACGTTTGAATGGCAGCCACGCCCCGAACGGGTACTGTGTTAGGGTTTTAAATTACTGTTTGATTGACCTCGATTGAATGAATCAAAGTTGATTAACATTGACTGAATGTCACATTCAAATGAAAACGAATTGACTGTTACCTTCTGAGGCATTTTGGCGAAGGCGCTGGCGATCTCATCGGCGATCTCGCTCGGTAAAGCCTTGACCAATGTACCCAGAGTCATGATGATCACACCGTGCTCCCCGGCGCTCTGGACAAACTCCTCCAGCTCTGCCGGCAGTGGCTGGCTCAGCTTGCACTGGTACCCCCCAATGTAGATGACGTTTGGCATGGTGGGCCGTGGGAAGTCGAACACAAAATCTGACCTGAACAGCCATATGTCGGCCTCCTGATGGAGTGTTACGATGTCACATCCGCCCTCTATGTATTTGTCACAGACGGCGTTGTAATGGCGCCCCACGAGGATCCTCTGCTGGAAGAGTATCATGCCATGGAACAGCATGTTCTTGACCCTCTGCATGAAGTTCATCTCGTCTGTGAGGCCGGACCCCGGCACAGGGATGTACGAGAGAGGAGAGGGAGCTATGTCGAAATGCCCCTCCCCGCCGATGTTCCAGCGGGCATTGAGCACCAGAGGGAGCTTGAGATACTTGGCCATTATGGCTCCAGCTCCGATGACAGGGTCTGTCAATACCAGGTCATACTGGGCGTCCAGCAGGTACTGCACCAGGTTTTCGTCCTCAAGCATTTGAATGACCATTTCGCCGGTTAGATAATGGATGTTGGACATCATGGAGAAAATGTCCTTGGCGAGTTTAAGGAGTGTGAGTGCTGAGGCGCTTTCCCGCTGCGCCTGTGAAAGAGATTTAAAAATACATAATTAGATGAATTAATGCTTAAATGAGTGCTTGAGTGAGTGAATCAGTGAATGAATCAATGACGGACCGAGTTTCTGAGCATTGTTTTGATTATTTGACACCCTTTTATATTACTTGACTGTCTGGCAGAGTGAAGAATCGATCGATCGATCGATCGACCAACCAACAAGTTTACATGACCCATACTTGACCCAGTCAATCAAACTGTCATGGCAAACCTTAAAGTTGACATCCAAGAACTCCCCGAAGATTTCCTCAAAAACAGGCTCCTGGTGGATGTGGATGGTGTTGTAATGAGGTGAATCGGCTTTGATGTACCAGCTGCTGGACGCCCTTATCACGTCCATACGGTGTCCTCTGGCGTGGAGTTCCTCAATCATGACCTTCATGTTGATCCAGTGGCTCCCATCTACAGGGAACACCAGGATCCTCCCTGCCTCGCAGGGCCATGTGAGCAGCAAGGAGACCAGACATACCCCCAGGAATGAGGACATTCCCCGTGCAGGACACGATGGCATGGTGCCTAGAGAGAGAAAGAAAAAGTTAAAATACATTAGTGATCTATTATCACATGTTATACCTCCTAATGACATTGTGACGAGGTCATTCATAATAACAATGTCTGTGCATGAGTCAACTCCATCATGGGTCAGAGCACCCATGACATATGCTATTCCTTTCTTATCTGACATATGATAAGAAAGGAATAGCATATGTCATGGGTGCTCTGACCCATGATGGTCCGCCCATGATGACCCATGATGGACCCATGATGGTCCGCTCCTCAGCCATTGTACAATGGCTATTTGTGTTAGTTTTTGGACATTTCTCTTCTGTTCTTGTTTCTTGTTGGTTTAGGTCTTTAGTTGTGTTACTTATTAGTTTCTGTCTGTAGTTCTATTTAGTGTTTACTGTAGGTCTTGTAGTTCTGTGTTAGTCTGTAATTCCCCAGGTAATTTGGATCTTATTTTGTAGTAGTGTTCTTGTGCTTCCTGTCTACCCTTGTTTGCTGTTGCCTGTCTTGTCTAACCACACTGATTATTGTTAACCGTACTCACCTGTGTCCTGTTTTCCCCAGCCTATCCTGTGTTAGTTGTATTTTGAGTTCACCTGCGTCTAGTTAGTTCCCTGTCTATTATTACCACTCTGTTTCAAAGTATGTTTGTCAGTCTGTAAAACACTGTTAGATGTGAGCACCAGAGAAGCTGTCTGTTTTCTCACCCTGAAAATCAGAGCTTAAGATCATAACATCTAGTTCTTGATCCTTTCATAATGTGAACTGTGCACTTATTCTCCATCTCTCTAAGTTGTGTGTAAATCAGACACTACCTGTGTATTCCTGTACCCCAAGTCTGATCAGCAACTTCCCTGTTAACCCATTCAATCCGGGAACGCATCCACAAATATCTTCTAAATCCTAACAGTTTTCTGAAAAAACGTATGTTGCTACTGTATATCAGTGGTTCTCAGACTATTTCATGTCAAGGAACCCCCAAATTATATGTATTTGGCGTCCCCATCTCAAAATATGTTGTTCCAGGGGCCCCCAGAAGCAAAGATTTGAGTTAAAAATGTTCGCTTTAAAAATATATATATATTCAAAGATTTGCACACATTTTCACGATTTAAAACAAATAGCAGAAGTACAAGCTCATAGCGCGGCACTCGGTGCCACACTATGAGCTTGTAGATTGCTATTTTTGAATAGCCAAATAAATCTTAAAATGACACTGATGCGTTCCCGGTTTGAATGGGTTTAAATGTGGCTAGAATTATTGCTCCTTGCTCTGCTACCGAGCAAAAATGTGATGCTCCTTTCACACAGCATCACAGCACTACAGCCAGCGGTGACCTAAAGCAACATAGCCTGGTAAACCATCCCGGTCACGTGAATTCACATTATCATTTACCAGGCTAAAAGCAACGGGCCACAAGTCCTTTTCATTGGAAGCCAGCCACATGGAAGATACAAAGTGATGCGTAACTGTTGTTGCTGCATGATGGGCTTGGTGCACAACAAATACAAAGTTGAGCTGGAGTCTACTTTTTTGTGTGTGTGGCAATGATGCAGAGAAGCATAAAAAAAGCTTTCCACTCCCATACTCTCTCCCCACAATCCTTGCTTCCTTGCTTAAAGGAGCACTTCAGCCATTTTCAACCTTATCTTCATACAATTGGTCCTCACTTATGTTCATTATAAGAATTTCCGTGTACTCTGCTGTGTGTCTCATTGGTGGGCCATGGACAGTTCAGACACCTGCCTACCAATGACATCACCTATGGGGATTCCAAGTTAATAGAAACTACAGCTCTATTCTCTTCCCGGAAAGTTTGCATGCTGACATAGAAGCCTTACAAAAATAAATAGTATGAAATCTTGTTTGAAATGACCAAACCATTTCAAAACCTGCCTTACCCCACTGGTAGGCAGGTTTCTTAGCTGTCAACAACCCAACTCGGTGAGACACAGCGAACACACAGAAATGGTACCATGTTATAATGAGCATTATTGAGGATGGACTATGTAAAGAGAGGTTGAAAATGGGATAAGTGGTCCTTTAAATGGAAGAAACTAATTATAGCCGTTAACCAGTTCTCTGTGTGATTTATAACTACCCAAAGGGTGTGAGTTTTTGAAAGTGTGAAGATTTTAGAAAATGGTGAGTTAATTGTTCCAGGAATTGTGTCTAAGCAGCTGAGAGTAAAACTGTAACGGAGCCATTTCGGTTGGCCATAACTTTGTCCTGGGTTGCGTAAGAGCCTGCATTATCACCTTAACATACTAGAACCATATTAAAGATATCCTCTACAAAATATCTTAAAAGGAGCTATAAATAATTATATATCATTAAAGAATATTAAATTGCATTGAGTGTGTGAACTCACCTTTGCTGGAAATGTCCTGTTATAGTCTTCAGGTGGTCACTACTGTACTGTATGTGTAGAAATCATTTCAGTCGAAAGATCCAGTCTCTCTGTGACAGTCTGAACGTGACCCTTAACCTGAATGGATCTCTTATCAGTAGTATCACGAAGTTACACAAAGCACATGTCATTTAAAACCACCGCTGTCTCACAAAAACATGAATGATTCACAAATGTATGCTCTTTCACCTCTTTTTACTATGGCATATGTTTTGTCAACTTATCTATGACCTTACTGTAGCTTTGCCGTGGGAGATTTTCCTTTTTTCCCCTTTTTGTTTTGTAAGCCGAATTACATCACAAGACCATGGGGCCTGTTTCACCAGATTATTAAGGGGTATTAGATTCTACAGAATGTGCTGGACAGAGGAAAGTTGATATGGGTTCAAGTAACAATGCCACAGCTGCCTGAGGAAAGAAAGTAAACAGGAAATACAATGGAAAACAATGATCCAGCAATTTAGAATTTGTATGATCTAAATTATTGTTTATAAACATTTTAAATTAATGCAATGTTTTCCCTCATCTGTTCCACCAGAATACAAAATGGTCACATGGAAATCATGATCCTATTATAGCCCTCTCGGAAACAGCAGGCAATTGTTTGGTCTGTGATTGAGTTTCTTGTTTTTTACTTAAACAATGTTTTTCTCCCAATTTAGACCTTATGCCAATTAATCCTCCCCATAATTGTGTAGACACTGCTATTATACCCTACTAGCTCACCTGCCATTGAGAAGCCCCCCCCCTGAAAGGCGCCACCCTAAAAGGAAGATGTCATTTTAAAGCCCCTGAACACTCATACAAGTGTTTTCATTTAGTCTGGCTGATTACCTCTTCTCAGGGCTGAGTGGGGCCTGGGCATGCACACACTAGTTTTGATAGCAGCTCCCTCAAAAGCATGTTTTTTTTGTTGCACCTATAAGGGAAGGCCAGTTTGTCATTCTTTTGAGCTCATAGGATTTTGTGACATCATAGAATTGTCATTATAGCTCCACTCAGCTTCAATCTGACTATAGGTGTAATAAGCTAAAACAACTGAATACACCTGGAGTGTTAAGGACTGTTCATGGCTGGAGTGGTAGTTATTGTCAGCTATCAGGTAACATTGGTCCATAAACCACAAGAAGAGCTTAGATATTTATTGGAACTAGCATATAGGAAATGAATGGAATTCACAATATGAGAGAAGTATATCATTGGATATACTAATCTATCCCAGGTTAGTTTGTCTTAGCATAATGTTACAGTTAGGGCTGTAATGTTCATGGCATTTGTATTGCAGATTGGTTGTTCTAGTATCTATCTATAAATTCACGAAACCTGCGTCTGTATATCTGTGTGTCTGTCCCAAGGATAACTTGGACACCGTCCGACCAATCAACTTCAAACTTGGTGTGTGTTGGCAATGACCCGAGTGAGAATTTGGCCGGACCAGCGGTTGTCCAGAACCGAAAATCCATGGATGTCTGAATCTGTCTGTGTGTTGGTCTGTGGATGATGCACTGAATGTCTGTGTATGTGTGGGGAGGGTTTAGGCATTGGCCAAGGAGCCATTGCAAAAAAAACGTTTCTCTGTCGCTCTGTCTGTGGGTCTGTCTGTCTCCCATCCATGTACATCATCAACGCAATGTCAGCAGTTTTTGATGACATCAGAGATCCCGGTATCTTCATTATAAGTTGATCGGTCAAATGGTAGTGGGTACCGCACTTGATACTTGCATTGTGTGTGTGCGTACATGCGTTTGTACGTGCATGGTGCTGGTGTATGGACAAAATAAACTTTCTATTGGGTTATTGCTGCTTATCCTTGGTTTTTCTCCTTCCTCTGCAGCACAGGAACCTGACCGTGATCACAGTAGTGAACATGAGGAGACCTAAAGCAGTCACCAGAACCAGGAACACATCCACAGAGTAGTACGCGTACCACGGCATCCTGTAGGCCTCAGTACGCAGGTGAGCCGCTCCTTTGTGACGCATCACAAACTCCACCCAGAAGATGGCGTGGTCCAATGGTGTGATGGGTTGATCCCTGTGCAGACGGGAGAGTCTCTGCATGTTCTTCCTGTAGGTGTCCTGGTGGAGCACCTCGTTTAGACCCTGCTCAAGCGTACGCCCGTTGACTTTGGCGAGCTCTATGATCTTCGCAGCTCCTCTTTCCTGCAGACGCAGCAGGTTGTCATACTGGTCAAAGAACAGGGGTATGCCGAGAACGGGCACTCCGTGGTAAATGGCCTCCTGGACTCCGTTGGTTCCTCCGTGAGCGACAAAGGCCTTGATCTGGGAGTGACCGAGCAGGTCCTTTTGGGGCATCCATTCCACTATCAGGGTGTTGTTGCCCAAAGTGGAAGGTCGTTCACCGTTGTGCTTCCATATTACCTGACAATGAAATGAAGAAATAAAATGAAAGTAGTTTATACTGCTGACTAGTTGTTTTTTTTGACAATTGAGACAGCTTGATTTATTTTCGTGGTAAACTAAAATCTGCCTGTGTTCATGTCTGTCCACATTTCTCGAGAACCGTTCATCCAAATGACTTCACACTTAGCGGGTGTATTACTGAGGACCCAAAGAAGTGGAGTGCTAACTGTGAAGTCGATTGGATATGCCGTTCTGCAGAAGCGGCACATGTTTCAATGGCAGCCATGTCCCGAACAGGTATGTATGTTTTGAATTACCGTCTGATTGAGCTTGATTCATTTAATCAAGGTTTATTTCATTAACAGGCCTAAACAACGGTTACCTTCTGTGGCATTTTGGCGAAGACGCTGGCGATTTCATCAGCGATGTCACTCGGTAAAGCCTTGACCAATGTACCCAATGTCATGATGATCACACCGTGCTCCCCGGCGCTCTGGACAAACTCCTCCAGCTCTGCCGGCAGTGGCTGGCTCGGCTTGCACTGGAACCCCCCTATGTAGATGACGTTTGGCATGGTGGGCCGAGGGAAGTCGAACACAAAGTCTGACCTGAACAGCCATATGTCGGCCTCCTGAAGCAGTGTCATGATGTCACATCCGCCCTCTATGTATTTGTCACAGATAGCGTCATAATGAGGCCCCACCATGATCCTCTGCTGGAAGACTATGATGCCATGTAACAGCATGTTCTTGACCCTCTGCATAAAGTTCATCTTGTCCGTGAGGCCGGATCCCGGCACAGGGATGTATGAGAGAGGAGAGGGAGCTATGGCAAACTGTCCATCTCCACTGGTGATCCAGCGGACATTGAGCACCACAGGGAGCTTGAGATACTTGGCCAGTACGACTCCACCTGTCATGGCAGGGTCTGTAAGTACCAGGTCATACTGGGCATCAAGCAAGCTCTTGACCAGATTTTTGTCCTCAAGCATTTGAATGACCATATCACAGTTCATTGAATGGGCCTGGGAGATCATGGAGAAAAAGTCTTTGGTGATTTTTAAGAAAGCGAGCGTGGAGATGCTTTCCCGCTGTGCCTGATAAAGAGATAAGGAAAATACATCATTGGATTGGATAATTCATTAATGAGCAATTGAATCAGTTACCTTAGTTAGTTACTAACTAAGTTAATTAGTTGGCGTACCTTCATGTGGATTTCCAAGAACTCCTGGAAAAAGTCCTCAAGGACAGGGCCCTGTTCGATGACAATGGTGTTGTAATGAGGTGAATCATCTTTGATATACCAGCTGGTGGACGCTCTTATCACGTCCATGCGGTGTCCTCTGGCATGGAGTTCCTCAATCATGACCTTCATGTTGATCCAGTGGCTCCCATCTACAGGGAACACCAGGATCCTCCCTGCCTCGCAGGGCCATGTGAGCAGCAAGGAGACCAGACATACACCCAGGAATGTGGACATTCCCCATGCAGGACACAATGGCATGGTGCCTAAACAGAGAAAAAAGAGGGGAAAATACAGTAGTGATGTATTATCACTGAGCATTCTTGTGTTTGTTTACCAGTTATTACGGGGCCAGAGCTCAGCTCTGGACCTGTTTTAATGTTCCCCTCTTTTTTCTTCTGCCACTTTTGGCAGTTCTGGCTGAACCGTGCATACGCTTTTTACGAAACTTGGCCATATGGTAGATGGTCATGAAAAACTATCAAGAAATAATTCTCACAATCTTTCGTCAAAAGGTGGCGCTATAGCAAAATGCCAACTTTGAACAGGTACAACTCATGCCCTGTTTGACCTACAGCCATGAAACTTCAATATACATATGCGTCTACTCATGATCAACAACTTTCACACTCTGACTTTTGACCTCTGACCTTTAGATCTCCCACCATTTTGAATTATATCTCCTCCTGGGATTTTTGAGTAATCTGCACGAAACGTTTTACACATGAACTTTGGACCTATGCCGACAAACATGTGCAAAAGATTTTCCATAAGTGAAAAAATGAAGCTTTATGAGCCAATGAATATTGCAGTTTTATGACAATTATTCATCTGCCCCTAACACATACATGCAGACTCACATTTCTTTGAAACTTTGCGGTAATGTTGAGGGTCATTCCAAATATCACTGAAACCAATCTTACTCCAATTGGTCAAAGGGGGGCGCTATAGCGATTTTTTGAAAATGCAAACTTTAAACAGGCAAAAGTCATGCCTCATTTGGCCGACAGCCATTAAACCTGCTTACACATGTGCCTTGACTCATGAGGAACACATGTATCACGTTGACCAGTAAGCTCCGCCCTTAGATTGTCCGCAATTTTGAGCAGTTTGAAAAACACTTAAACCCAGGATTTTTCAGCTATTTGCGTGAAACTGTATCATCTGAGTGATGACCTTTTTCACAGATTCTTATCTGTTGGTCCAATGGCTTCTCCCTTAAACATGTGCCTCACAACCTAAAGGTTGCCAGTTCAAGCCTCACTTGATGCAGACTCATTTAAGTTGAATTGCAAAAAACATGGCTGTATCAATGAATACATGTGCAAACGGTAAAGATAACATGAAATGCTTATTTGAGAGTATGTTTTTTCAATGTATGACGTACTACTTGTAGATCGGCTACTTTCACTAGTTCGTTCTAAGGAGACAAAAAAAATCTTTATTGCTAAATGGTTTGTGAACCAGTGATCTAGAGTAGTTCGGGACACAGAGGCTTGGTTCATAATGGACGGAAATAATTATAGATGTCAACAGATCTGTCAGGGAGGCCTAGCTCAATGAGAAGAGAGGCAGCCTGTGAGTCCGTAGGCTTTTTTATATTTAATTCTTGAAAATTATTTTGTATTTTATATTGCATTCAAGTATTGTGTTTTTATAGTAGAGTCTCATTCTTGCTGGACTAGAGTAATGCTTCCTCTGAAACAGTAGATAAATAATTACTGAAAAAACTACTTCGTGCTAGATAGACTGCCATAGACATAGGCTATAATCAACAGTTCAATTATGTACATGATACATCTTCTTCCTATCAAGGAAAAAAAACTCCAATGTCTTGAATTAATGTATTATTATTTATTAGGACCATATTTACTGCACAGTACTGTACATATAACTACATTGTATGGGCTGACATTGCACACCATCACAGTTGACAGAGATCAGCTTCAACAGCAAGACGACATGTCCTTTGCTGTGTCCAGGGCCGGACTGGGACCAAAATTCAGCCCTGGCATTTTGGTCCGGTCCGGACCGGCCCGGCCCACCACCCCCCCCCCCCCCCCCGGACCGTTTTGTCAACGGGGGGGGGGGGGGGGGGGGGGGGGGGGGGAGCGTTTCACTGTTTCAGCCCAGCCCTGCACATGAACTCTGCAGCCGCACTGAGGCCCCTGCTGGAAAGCATCCCAGCCCAAACATTAACGTAACTAATAATTGGGCCACGCAACCCTGAAATGACCGTAATAATCCTAAAACGGGAACGAAAATATTTGAAATATTTCTTTTTTTTTTGGGTGGCCCAGCGGCCCACTGGCCAGCGGCCCACCGGGCATTTGCCCGGTACGCCAAATGGCCAGTCCACCCCTGGCTGTGTCTGTCCCATGTATGGATCCACTCCAGTGTTGTCCTGTACTCAGCCAAATGATAGAAACTAGCCCTAAATGTAGAAACAGAGCTAGCCCTAAATGTATGTGGTCCTCAAATTGGGTTGAGGGATCTTCAGAGTTCCTTGAAGGTGGTCCAAATGGACCATTACAAGTCTGTAACTCTAAGAGTGTAGAAATAGAACCAAATGGACCAGTAAACTATGAATAAATGCAGTGTTGATGTATTCTTCATGTACTTGACACTGCATTTTTGTTGAATCTCACCACATTTGCATATTTCACAGAATACATTGTAGGTCAGAGAGAATGTAACATTGTTTCTGTGATTATTTTAAAATGTGAATGTATTAGGTCATTATATTATGATACTTTATATTAAGTGATGGTCTCTGTCATGGGGCAACCCGTGCCCTATACATACAGATACTTGGGTTAAGAGCATTGCACGCACACACACCACACAGCTGCGTCTGATTCTTAATCAAGACCACCGGCTGGTTTGGAAGCAACTATTGGAAGTGTGGCAGATAGGTCCTAACCAAATGTCAACACTATAATGTCAATACTGTTGAATGCATTCACAAATTCACAACTAATACACACAAACTTTACAGGGATAAAACATTCAATTTATTGTGTAACATGTGTTAAAAGGAGTTGCTCATTGTTTGTCACCTGTAACTCCTCTGCAGTACTGACACTGTGGGTTGAACTGCCAGACAGAGAATTGACCAAACCATGTAGATTAAGTAGGGGAGGTCCCAGTGGAAGGTGACATGTACTGTAGAGGAGGAGGGGTGTTTCACAATGTTTATGGCAAAGTATTCTATGGTATTCAGAAATTAATTCAAACACAAAATGGTGTTCAGTCTGAAAGTACAATATCTATTTATGTGTTGGGTTATTCATGATATATTTGTCAGCTGGTAGATAAGCTATTTTTGAAGGTTAATTGCTTCCTCTGCTGTGGTAGGATCCTCTCCTATAAAAAGGAGACTGCAGATTCAGAGCTTCAGTTATGCTCGGGCAGGCAGAGAGCTAAGAGCCCAGTCAGAGTTGCCAGGGCCCCAGTGGTGTGTTCTAGATTGTTTTGGAGGGTATACTATAACAATTCCCCCCCAGTTCCCTGACACACACGACACGCACGCGCGTATAATTAATTAATGAAACAGATTGCACACACTCCGTGCGTGTTTCTGCCCCACACAAACTCACCCAGGCCCACTCAGGCCCAGATTCACAGTAACACTGAGTACACTTACAATATGCTTTGTAGTATTATTTTTGTTATTCAAATACGTCTGCACTGTATAAAGCTACACTGACTTTGGTGGAGGAGAAGTGGGAAAAATAAAAACCACAAGAGCATTTCTAACTGTCAACTTTACAGTCTCAATTTGATTTGATGTTTTTTTCCCCCATTTTCTTTAGTAGCTGTGCTTTCTCATTACTATAGTCAAATAAGGCTTAGAATGCTATGCCATATATTGATTGAATACTTTACAAGCAGTTTGTCAAAACAGGAAAGTACAGTTCAATATAAGGCCTGCTAAGAGGATTTTAAATCCAAGAAAGGTCTTTTGTACTGAATTCATAGAAAACTAGAAAAAGTGCTCCTCGGAGCACAGGTCTCCGCCAGGTCACGTAGGTTATTGTGGCCTCCTGGTGGCGCTGTAATAGGCCAATTGTAAAAGGGTGGCATTTCTCCCTCGGCCTAGTGGGAATGTGCATGCATTCATGATTTGAGGCATTTTGTTCCAAACATGTGTTTTGCTAAAGTAGACCTGCTGGTGGCGCTATAACAGGGCAATGTGAAAAGGGTGGCATTTCTTCCGCGGCCTAGTGGGAATGTGCGTGCAAACTTTCAGGGAAATCGCACGCCGCGTTCATGATTTGAGACATTTTGTTCAAAACGGACCAATCCTGCAAACTTTGGAAGCCAACCTTTGCCAATCAGGATGGAATATGAAATAGCGGACAGATGCGTCTTGATCACATGACTATAGAGATACTGTGTACCGATTTGCGTGATGTTTGGATAAAATCTGAAGGATTAATATCCAAAAATGTATTTGACATAAGTCGGCGCTGTAAAAAGCAGATGTGAAAAATGCAGTGCAGATGTTTTTCCTTGGCTTCTAGGGAGTGTGCGTGCAAAGTTTCACGCAGATCGGTGCAGTTATAGTTAGAAATGCAAATCGGCCTGTTATAGCGCCACCATGAGGCTGATTTGAAAAGTTTTAAGTGGCATTTCTTCCTCTGCCTAGTGGGAATGTGCGTGTGCAATTTTATGGCAAGCTGCGTTCATGATTTGAGGCAGTTTGTTCAAAACTCACCAATCCTGCAAACTTTGGAAGCCAACCTTAGCCAATGAGGATGGAATATGGGAAATTGAACAGATCCGGGTTGATCACATGACTATAGAGATACTGTGTACCGATTTGCATGACGTTTAGTTAAAAGCTATAGGAGTAATTTGCACAAATCGGCCTCCTGGTGGCGCTATAACAGGCCCATGTGAAAGAATGGGGGCAGAGGTTCTGAATTGGCATCCAGGGAGTGTGTGTGCACAGTTTCGGAGCGACCGGGCCAACGGTGCCAGAGATTAGCTGCTAACACACAGACAGGACACACGGACGGACGGACACACGGACGGACACACGGACGGACGGACGGACGGAAACATACTCTCTCGCCATGCCTTTCGGCCTGGCGGAGACAATGAGATTCCTGACTGGGAATTGAACCTGGGCTGTGGTGACGATCTTTTCTTATGTAGGTGTATTCATTCTGTAGGAAATGTTGATACATTGTACAACTATGTGGTATGTTCTTCTGCCAACATATAAAGTGTAGCATTTTATATTTATATAACATTTTAAAGAATGAAAACATGTTTGTTCAATAATCATTGATTTTATTGATTACAAAAATATTACAATTAAAATATAACATAAATGTCATTTCACAAACAATATGTAACTACAAAATAAACAACATTATGAAGAAGACAGATTAAACAAAGCGATGAGGCAGAAGACAACCATTTTGTAATTTGTTGTTCTTTTTGTACTATGTTGCATGAGGGGCATCTGTTGGTCTTGTTGAGTTGGAAGTTGTCATTGTATTTATTGCAAAGACTGCATTGTATTTTCATTGTTATGTCGCAAGCTGTGATTTGGGTGATTATAGTACTGCTCAGTGAGGAGTATGGATAGGTGTGATGTATGATGAACCTTCTTGAATTTCTTGTATTTCTGATCCCCATAGATTTCCATCTTGAACTGGGTTCTCAGCATGGATTCTGCAACAGCCTCTTTCTGCTGCTTGATGCTCTCAATCCTTGTCTGGATAGCAAAGCAAATGGCAATAAAATAATAATAGTCACTATAGTACAGGAGTGGGCAACTTTGATGAACCATCCAAACCATGTAATGGATAACACTACCTACCAATTACAAAAATCACTTTGTAAATCAGTAGAACAAACAATTAAAAAGCCCATTATCATGATTACAACAACAGACAATAAATGCTTCATCATTGAGCAAACTCACCCTGGTCATCCAATGCTCTCCTACTGGTGGTATCTGTGGAAGATGGCTTTAAATGTTTGGTGAAGCCATGTGTCAAAGACCCAAATGACCCACATTGCAAAGCAAGTTAGTTGCCCTTAGCAAAGCCTGAACAAATAAGCAATCCATGCTGTATGATAATTTACCATATATGAGGTCCAATTCTGTCTATCCAATTGCTCAGTCAATACACTGTCTACCTGCCAGTCTGAAGGTCTCTGGTTCAAACCCCAAATTAACCATTGCATTGCACACAACATGATCATTTCAATTAATGCATGTGCAATTGTTGAAGATAACATGAAATGCTTATTTGAGAGTATGTTTTTTCAATGTATGACATACTTCATTGTGAAAATAGCCGATCTACAATATACTAATGCAATTTTGAGCAGTTTGAAAAACACTTAAACCCAGGATTTTTCAGCTATTTGCCTGAAATGGTATAATATGTCTCACCTCCGTTTTCACTAGTTCAGGTCTGTTGGTCCAATGGCTTCCTGCTTAAGTGTATGCCTCACAACCTCAAGGTCGCCAGTTCAAGCCTCACTTGGTATAGACTTCATTTAACACTTGCATGACTAAGCTATCAATATGACAGATTTTGAGAATTTAAAGTGGATTATCTTCTCTCATGAAGCTCTGAGAAAGTTCCCCTTTCATGACTTTTCCTAAATATTTGTTTCAAATCATCTCCGTTTTTTTTTTCTTCTGAAATGTATTATAAATATGAAATATATACCATATATACCATCCCAACCGTTATATTTCGGCTAAATTGACCGCTCTCCCTCTCTCTCCCCCAGGCAAGAGTAGTTCACACCTCTAGACCCCCCGCAGAGCGGCCCGTAGACGAGCTGCGAAGCGAGTCTATGCGAGTCCATGTTGCCATGTCTGCTTATTATAAGCGACTTTGGGCTTGTTTTTCACGTCTTTCTATTATTATTAATATTATAATTATATATATAATTACATTATAATGGTAATACTTTTCTACTCCACTACAGCTCAGAGGCAAATCTTGTACTTTTACTTCACTACAATTATTTGAAAACTTTAGTTACTAGTTACTTTGCAGATATATATATATTTTCATACTTGTTTAGATTAGAGCTTCATGCATTTTTATTAGGTATATATTTATATAGAAAGGTCTGACCAGGGACTGGTGTTGCAAATTAGCCTCGGCTATTACCCCATTCATGCCTAACTGTTTTCTCAGGCCTCAGGGCACAACGACACATGCAGTAACATTTTCATAGACCTGACTTATTTCTCTCGCAAAATTTGGCGACCCATTTTCAACTTTCCCTTTCACTGCAAAGCGGTGGAAAAAGATAGGATCTACAAGCATACAGCTTGTCACGCAGCAACTGTTTTATGCTTGAAGATCAGATATTTTGCGCAGGATTGAGCACATTTGTGGAACATAGCATTGTGTTCACTTGTTGCACGGGAGGAGGAGAGGAGACGCATTTGTCAGCGACGTGGACAGCTGATAGAATGAGAGCTTTACGCTCAGACAATAATGTGAATATTATTATTGTGAATAATAATAATAATATAGGTTTGTCACTGGGTTGTTTACAAGTTACTATAGTTCGCTTGCTGCTACTAAATCGAAAGCAGCATTACATCACGGTCATATTATGACAGTCATGACGAAACTTCAACCTGTTTTTTGCACTTTCTCCATTTACAGCCCGTACATCTACATAAACGTTCGGATTTCAAATATAAAGTTTTTATTCCGTGGCCACGGATGTTACAATTGACTTCGGGTGGGTATAAGTAACCGCAACTTCTGTATTGTTAAATAAAAAGCATTTTAATCCGATTGGCGGTCATTTTCTCATAGAGTTATAGTGTATCAGAGTGCAATTACACCTCCCAACCGATAGGGTCACTTAGTTGAAAGCATGGAAAAAATACGGAGAAAATGGCCACCGATCGGATTTAAATGTTTTTTATTGGACAATACGGAGAATATTGGTACTTATGGGTTACCCGAATAGAATTGTAACATCCCTGGCCATGAGGTAAGCACTTTATATTTGAAATCTGAACGTTTGTGTAGATGTATGGGGTGTAAATGGAGAAAGTGTAAACCTTTTGTTAACTTATAACTCGATCTCTTTGTGGTGAACGCTTGTGTTCAAGCATTGTGTTTTGTTCTCCACATCGATGTAGCGAAAATGTGTCCATATCACCTCTTCTCTTTCTCCCGAGCCCCGTGCAAAGCATTTTACCGTTTTATTTTGTAAAGTTTCGCTCTGAAATCTGAATCCTCCTGCCATTCATTTGACGGTGTGACTCTGTGTGTGTGTGTGTGTGTGTGTGTGTGTGTGTGCGCGGCTGCAACTTTAAAAGGGGGTGTGTGTGTGAGTGAGGAACAGCATGCCCTGCGCTGCTTATCAAAGGAGACAGGGAGTGACAAAATCATATAATAAATATATGATATAATATTTCGTCTCGTCTTTGTTCGTGAACTAAAATGACCATAGAGTTTAGTCCAGTCTTTATTTAGTGAACTACATTTTCGTCTCGTCTTTATTAGTCAACGAAATTGCATAATGATTTAGTCCCAGTTATTGTTTATTCATGGGTGGTGGTCTCGTCTCGTCTTCGTCCTTTGAAAAATGTGCGTTGACGAACATATTTCGTTTCGTTTTCGTTAACGAAATCAACACTGCATGGAAGTAAAAATGAGATCCCCACATACACAAATCACAAATCATGATGACATATAGGAGACAGATAGAAATACACACTAGCCTACTGCCTACACTTTCATAGACCTGCCTGCTTATTTCTCTCTCAAAATTTGGCAACCCATTTTCAACTCTCAGCCTTTTAGAAGACAATGGAACCCCCCACTGTTTGGGGGAGAAAGTGTGAACTAGTCTGGAGAACAGAGGGAGACAGTGGCCAATAGGATAGCCTGATTTGGGGATCAAAATGATCTTTTTTCAGGCTTGGTGGAGGAGTATGAAACCTCAGTCATGCGAGTGTTAAAGTGCATTGCAAACAACAAGACTGTATCAATGAGTACATGTGCAATTGTTAAAGATAACATGAAATGCTTATTTGAGGGTGTGTTTTTTCAATGTATGACATACTTCATTGTGAAAATAGCCAATCTACAATCTCACAACTTTTCAGATAGCAACGTGTTTCTGAGCTTGTAGATCAGCTACTTTCACCAGTTTCAGCCAGGGGCTTGGTTCATGACAGAAGGCAAAAATGTATGATCTTCAACAGACAACTTCAGCCTGGACGAAGCTGTAGCACTACTCTTTTTTTCTCTCTGCAAAACCTGGCCCCGTGTTATCGCTGCTTGCAGCTATATTAATACTTGTTTTTCGCTCCATCTCAATTCAAGGCTAATCTTAGTTCTGGCTTAACCGTGCGGTCGCTTTTTACGAAATTCGGCCATATGGTAGTGTTTCATGTAAAACAGTCAAGAAATGAATCTCACAGTCATTCGTCAAAGGGTGGCGCTATAGCACTCAATTGAGCAGGTACAACTCATGCCCTGTTTGACCTACAGCCATGAAACTTAAATACACATATGCATCTCCTAATGACTGACAACTTTCGTGATCTGACTTTTGACCTCTGACCTTTAGATCTCCCACCATTTTGAATTATATGAAAAGCAGTTAAAATCTATCTCCTCTTGGGATTTTTGAGCAATCTGCACGAAACTGTTTACACATGAACTTTGGACCTATGCCGACAAATCGATGCAGCGGATTTTCCATAAGTGAAAAAATGAAGCTTTAATGAGTCAATGAATATTGCAGTTTTATGACAATTATTCATCTGCCCCTAACACATACATGCAGACTCACATTTCTTTGAAACTTTGTGGTAATGTTGAGGGTCATTCCAAATATCACTGAAACCAATCTTACTCCAATTGGTCAAAGGGGGGCGCTATAGCGATTTTTTGAAAATGCAAACTTTAAACAGTTAGAAGTCATGCCTCGTTTGGCCGACAGCCATTAAACCTGCTTACACATGTGCCTTGACTCATGAGGAACACCTGTATCACGTTGACCAGTAAGCTCCGCCCTTAGATTGTCCGCAATTTTGAGCAGTTTGAAAAACACTTAAACCCAGGATTTTTCAGCTATTTGCGTGAAACTGTATCATCTGTGTGATCTCTTTTTTCACAGTTTCTGTCTGTTGGTCCAATGCCTTCTCCCTTAAACGAATGCCTCACAACACCAAGGTTGCCAGTTCAAGCCTCACTTGATGCAGGCTTCATTAAAGCTGTCATTCCCTCTCAATCCATAATCACACCTGCCCTCACTCACTCCTCATTAGTCTCTCTCTCTCTCTCTCTCTCTCTCTCTCTCTCTCTCATTCACCAGGTCAGGTCTGTTGGTCCAATGGCTTCTAGCTTAAACGTGTGCCTCACAAGGTTGCCAGTTCAAACCTCCCTTAATGCAGACTTCATTAAAATTGCATTGCACACAACATGATTGCGTCAATTAATGCATACGCAATTGTTAAAGATAACCTGAAGTCCTTACAATGTATGATATACTTAATTCTGAAAATAGACGATCTACAATCTCACAACTTTTCAGATAGCAACGTTTTGTGAGCTTGCAGATCGACTACTTTCACTAGTTTCTGTTCCGAGGAGACGTACAATTTCTCTATCGGTAGATGGTTAGGGAACCATTGATCTAGAGTAGTTAGCAAAACAGAGACCTGGTCCGTCAGGGACGGAATGACTTATTAATATCAACAGACACTACCAGGGCTATCATATCTCTAGCTCAATGAGAAGAAAGGCAGCCTTGTAGTCCGGAGGTCACCGGTTCGATCCCCATCCCCGACGATGTGTTGAGGTGATCATAATTTAGCATTCGTATGCTTACGCATAGTATTTCTTGAGGTTAGGGGAAGGCATAGTTTTACTGAGGTTAGGGTTAGTGAGGGTTTAAAATGCTCATTTGTTAATTGCATGGTCTCCTTTCTCTCAAGTTCAGTCTTCTATGTTTCTATGGCTTATTGTGCATATTACTTATCATTGCTTCTTTCTTTCTTCTCTCTGCAATCCCTGGCCCCGTATTATCGCTGCTTGCAGCTATATTTACAGTTGTTGTTGTAACACACACACACACACACACACACACACACACACACACACACACACACACACACACACACACACACACACTCTCTCTCTCTCTCTCTCTCTCTCTCTCTCTCTCTCTCTCTCTCTCTCTCTCTCTCTCTCTCTCTCTCTCTCTCTCTCTCTCTCTCTCTCTCTCTCTCTCTCTCACACACACACACACACACACACAAATAAACATTCACCTGTTTGCATACATATTTCAATATTCAAAACTCTTTCTGCAAAACCTTACACAAAAGTGGACATTAACTCAAAAACCACACCTTTCTTCATGTGCAAACACCAAGCCTCAAAATCTTTAACACATCACCCAGAATTGTACGGTCAATAAATAGGGCCTGTCCATGTGCTTTGGAACAATGGATCCTAACAATGGATCCCACAACAAATCCCAGAACTCAAATCAAAGAGTTCAATATTTATTATAGGTGAGGTGATACAGGTTGTAGGCATGCCGGTCCACAGAGCAAAGCAACTGCACTCACACAAAGTAACAACAAAACTGATCCACCGCCTCAAAGTCTTCATATTTTAAAATGGGTCAGGAGCACATTTACATCCTTCCATATCATAGATCAAAAATAAACTCTAACTCTTGGTTCTGTCATGTGAATCATGCACTTATTCTCGTCTCCCCACGTTGGGTTATTCAAACACTGCTTATCTTATCTGTGTATTCAAGATTCAAGATACTTATTGTTGCACATCAAACACTACACAAGAGTCAAATGATTTGGTTGTGAACATTGTAGCAGCAGTAACAACAACAAAGAGATAATACAGAAGTAAGTAGAAGGTAAAGAAAATAGTATTTGTTGAAAAATAAAAAATATTCCTGTACTCATCAATTTCCTCAGACTGTGGCTAGAGTTATCACTCTGTGCTAACGAGAACAGGTGTGAAGGGTTATCTGGATAGTCAGTGCTATCTTACTGCTTGTGTGTGTGTTTCTGCGGGCAAAATATGCTTTGAGACCCAGAAGATAGATGTTTGTACCGGTGGGTGTGCATTTTTTAAGCATGGAAAAGGATTTGAGAAAATGGTGAGGTCTGGGAGTCTATGCCACTGAGGAAAAACTATAATGGAGCGATTTCAGTTGGACATTTTAACCTTGTCCTGGGTTGCATAAGATTCTGCCTTATCACTGAACAAACCAGAACGGTATTAAATATATCCTCATTGTACACAATATGTATTAAAAAAAAGGAGCTAAATAATGAATCTATAATCGAAGAATATTACAATGCATTGAGAGTGAACTCACCTTTTCTGTAAATGTCCGGTTATAGTCTTCAGGTGGTCACAACTGTATGCGCAGAATTCCTTACATTTGAGTTCAAATGCCGGTCTCCCTGTGACCGTCTGAACGTGACCGTCAACCTGAATGGGTCTCTTATCAGTAGTATCACGAGCTTACACAAGGCACATGTCATGTAAAACCTCTGCTGTGTCAACAAAAACATAATGATTCACAAACGTTTGCTCTTTCATCTCCTACTATGGTGTTTTGTAACCTTATCCATGACCCCTCTGTCACCTGTGTAGTTCGTTGCTCTCTAGGCACCGTACTTAGCTTTGTCGTGGGAGTTTTTTCTTCTTATCTGGATTACATCATAAGACCTCTGGACCTGATTATTAAGGGGTATTAGATTCTTCAGAATGGGCTGGAAGAGAGGAAAGCTGGTTTCATGTAATAAATAATGCTTCCACATTTTAGGAAAGAAAGTAAATAGGAAATTAAATGGAAAGAATGATCCAACAATTCAGAATTTGTCCAAACTAAGTATTTATTTTAAATAAACATCTTGAATGTAAAACACTTTTTTTTTCTCCCACACCTGTTTCACCAGTATCTAAATAGTCACATGGAAATCATGATCCTGAGATTGCTCGCTCACACTACATGGGAAACAGCAGGTGGCTGTTTAGTCTGTAATTGTGTTCCTGAGGGTTGAATGTTAATTTGCAACATACAGTAGCTGACCTGGGAGTGGCGTGGACATCCATATGGCAACCTGATGTTTGTAATGCTTCGTGGACAAAATATACACATATATTGTGTGCATTTATTATGTACTGGTAATTTCCTGCATTGGCCCTTATGCACAGGATGTATTAAAATGCTCCATAACCACTTAAACCCTATATACTTTAGTTGAGTCCCCCAGGGCTCTATGCTAGGCCCCCTCCTGTTTTCCTTCTACACCTAAACAGGGGGTCATGCTTATATGCCCACAGCAGTTGGGCTTTGCACCTATACAGCAGGCGAGAGCGGTGAGCTTGTGCTGCCATAAACATGTGCCTTGTGTTTGATTTACAGGTAGAATTTGAACATCAGCATCTATAGGTGCGTGCCGCTGCATATAAGTTAGTTTCCTTGTACAATAGCTTTTGTTGTGGTTGGTGTGTGTGAACTGAACACACATAAAGTAAAACATTCGTAAAATATAACATTCCCCATGCAGGACACGATGGCATGGTGCCTAAACAGAGAAAATAGAGGGGGAAATACAGTAGTGATGTTTTATTATCACTGAGCATTCTTGTCGTTGTTTACCAGTTCAAGACATGTTCATAAAAGGTTTGACCCAGTTATTACAGTTGTTGTAGCACAATCACGCACACACACACACACACACACACACACACACACACACGCGCGCGCGAGCGCACACACACGGATATCAGGAGGCTTATTTGGAGGGGAAAACCAACAAAACATTGTATATCTAAATAATTATAGATTTTTGTTTTGTTAAGATTTGGCTGCTAAGTAGCCAAAGTACCAGCATGTACTTACCGGCAATTTGCTGATGTAAATTACAGCTTGTTTGTCTTAATTCCATAATCCCATTTGGTTCATCTTTTGTATACGCACCGGACTGACATTTCTTGGGGCGGTATGAGTCCATTACAAAACATACAGTGAAATGGTTAATATGTGACCCACCACCACAAACACACAGCCATTGGACATGTTTTAATTTTAGTTTTTTCATGTCATATGAGAGCAGGGAAACATAGCTACAAATTGACATATTGGTTGTGCAATTTGACCCACCCGTTTTGAAGATATGGCTTACAGAGTGATGTCTTGCAGAGATACAGCGAGCTGAGAAAACTGGACTGATTTTAACACCTATCCCAGGGGCAATTCATATTAAATAAGGAAATTATAAATATGCTGCTATTAATTCACATTTAGCCTTTATAAAAGTGAAGCTCTCAACCATTACCAAGCTGCTCCTTCACAAATTATTGATAACACATTCAGGTTCTGTTTCAACTGATTAGGCAGAATATGTTGAACAATCTTATGCCTTGGCTTAGAACAATGGATCCCGAATCCATTCATCTAAACTGAAAAACATACTATGAATAGCTGGAGAAGCTTAAATCTGTCATGTAACTACAAAGTGGAAGATTTAGAAAGTGTGACACATGGAGGAACAAATGTCCAGAAACGAAAACCAATATGAAACCCAAGAGGTCCACAGAGATCATACTATATCCAATTCAAGGCCCACAGAGTTTGACACTGTTGCAGTGATTCTTCCAGGTGCCGAAACTCCCGTCAGTGCTGCCAGGATGACTCTGATGCCAAACTAGAGACATTTTTGTCCATGTTAATAATACTCCACATGAAAAAGTAAGCTGATGCCTGATTGGCTCGTAGGATTTGTGATTCATTGAGTGATGTAATATCTGAGGTAATTTTTCTGTATGTTACTGTTCACTGTATCATGTGTGTGGACAAAGTCAACTTTCTATTGTTATTGGTTATTGTTGCTTATCCTTGATCTTTCTCCTTCCTCTGCAGCACAGGAACCTGACCACGATCACAGTAGTAAATATGAGGAGATCTATAGCAGTCAGCAGAACCAAAAATACATCCACAGAGTAGTACGCGTACCACGGCATCTTGTAGGCCTCAGTACGCAGGTGAGCCGCTCCTTTGTGACGCATCACATACTCCACCCAGAAGATGGCGTGGTCCAATGGTGTGATGGGTTGATCCCTGTGCAGACGGGAGAGTCTCTGCATGTTCTTCCTGTAGGTGTCCTGGTGGAGCACCTCGTTTAGACCCTGCTCAAACGTGTGCCCATTGACGTTGGCGAGCTCTATTATCTTTGCAGCTCCTCTTTCCTGCAGACGCAGCAGGTTGTCATACTGGTCAAAGAACAGGGGTATGCCGAGAACGGGCACTCCGTGGTAAATGGCCTCCTGGACTCCGTTGGTTCCTCCGTGAGCGACAAAGGCCTTGATCTGGGAGTGACCGAGCAGGTCCCTCTGGGGCATCCATTCCACTATCAAGGTGTTGTTACCCAAAGTAGAAGGACGTTCACCGATGTGCCTCCATATTACCTGACAATGAAATTAAGAAAAATTTATTTAGACTGCAGAATAGTTTTTGATTATTCAGACAATTCAGACAATTCAGACAATTCATTTCAATTCATCATAAACTAAAATCTCTGCTTATGCTCTCCTTCGCATATCTCGAGATCTGATTGACTTCACACTTGGCTGGTGTATCGCTTTTATTATTGAGGACCCAAATAAGTGTATTGGTGAGTGGAAGAACAGTTATCCATAACCAGGATGTGATCTGAATGGCAGCCACATCCCGGACGCTAGTGTTTTTTAAATTACCAATGTATTGACCTTGATTGAATCGAGGTTTATTTGATTAACATTGACTGAAGCTCGCATCAAAATGGAAACAAAGGCCAAAAGAACTGTTACCTTCTGTGGCATTTTGGCGAAGACGCTGGCGATTTCATCGGCGATCTCACTCGGTAAAGCCTTGACCAATGTTCCCAGAGTCATGATGATCACACCGTGCTCCCCGGCGCTCTGGACAAACTCCTCCAGCTCTGTCGGCAGTGGCTGGCTCGGCTTGCACTGGTACCCCCCAATGTAGATGACGTTTGGCATGGTGGGTCGAGGGAAGTCGAACACAAAGTCTGACCTGAACAGCCATATGTCGGCCTCCTGAAGCAGTGTCATGATGTCACATCCGCCTTCGATATATTTGTCACAGATAGCATCGTAGTGAGGCCCCACAAGGATCCTCTGCTGGAAGACTATGAGGCCATGGAACAGCATGTTCTTGACCCTCTGCGTGAAGCTCATCTTGTCCGTGAGGCCGGATCCCGGCACAGGGATGTATGAGAGAGGAGAGGGAGCTATGGCAAACTGTCCATCTCCACTGGGGATCCAGCGGACATTGAGCACCAGAGGGAGTTTCAGATACTTGGCCAGCATGACTCCACCTGCGACGGCAGGGTCTGTCAGTACCAGGTCATACTGGGCGTCCAGCAAGCTCTTGACCAGGTCTTTGTCCTCAAGCATTTGAATGACCATTTCACAGGTTAGATAGTGGGCGTCGGAGATCATGGAGAAAAAGTCTTTGGTGAGTTTAAAGAAAGTGAGCGCTGAGGTGCTTTCCCGCTGCGCCTGAGAAAGAAATGAAAAATACATCATTGCATGATTTCATTCATTGATTGAGTGTGTGGGTGGGTGGGTGAATTAATCAATGACTGACTGAATGGGTTTCTGAACATTGTTTTGATTATTTGTCACCCCCTTTTGATTATTTGACTGACAGTGAGGAAATCAAGGACTCAATCAACTAATCAATTAATCAATCAACCAACCAACCAACAAGTTACTTGTCCACCGTTCTCACTATGTATCAAACTGTAATGGCTTACTTTCATGTGGACATCCAAGAACTCCTGAAAAAAGTCCTCAAAATCAGGTTTCTGTTCGATGACAATGGTGTTGTAATGGGGTGAATCATCTTTGATGTACCAGCTGGTGGATGGTCTTATCACGTCCATACGGTGTCCTCTGGCATGGAGTTCCTCAATCATTACTTTTATGTTGATCCAGTGGCTCCCATCTACAGGGAACACCAGGATCCTCCCTGACTCGCAGGGCCATATGAGCAGCAAGGAGACCAGACATACACCCAGGAATGTGGACATTCCCCATGCAGGACACGATGGCATGGTGCCTAGAGAGAGAAAGAAAAAAGTTTAAATACATTACTTACTTAAAATGATTTATCCAGTTATCACAGTTTTTTCCCCCAAAACACACACATTTCCCCAAACCATGAACACTGTTCACCTGTTTCCATGCATAATTATTTCAATAACAAAACTTTAAATGTGGATAAATAAATCATCCATTGCACTTTATGTTCATTCAGAAAATAAACATGCTCAGCTCTGAATATATTATTTTCAAATCATTCCAACATAAGCTCAGAGACCACACACCTTTCTCTAGGTGAAAACACTAAGCCTTAAATTGTGAACACCACCAGAATTCCAAGGTCAATAAATACGTTCTGTCCGTGTGCTTTGGATGAAGCCACTGTCAGAAAGAAGAAAAAAAACATAATGAAACTAGAAAAAGTGCTCCTCGGAGCACAGGTCTCCGCCAGGTCAGGTAGGTTACTGTGGGCCAGCAATGTTCGGAATTCGCCAATCAGGCTGGAATGTGAAAAATCGGACGGATCCGTCTTGATCACTTGACTAAAGATATACAGATTTGAGTGATGTTTGTAGGAGTAATATATTTTTTTTTTTGCAAAAATCGGCCTCCTGGTGGCGCTATAACAGGCCCATGTGAAAAATTTGAGCCATAGGTTCTGAATTGGCATCCAGGGAGTGTGTGTGCACAGTTTTGCTGCGATCAAGCAAACGGACGGACGGACGGACAGGGTGCAAAACATACTCTCTCGCCATGCCTCATGCTTACGGCCTGGCAGAGACAAAAAGTATTCCTGTACTCCTCAGTTTTGACTCTGATCAGCAAATCCTCGGTCAGCTGTGGCTAGAATTATCACTCCTCGCTCTGCTAACGAGCAGATAGGGTTAAGCTGTGAGGTCAAGCTGTCCTTTGCTTCTGCTGAGTGCAGGTGCCAGATAACGGGGGCATTTTGTCGACACTGCCAGGCAAAGGCAAACATAATGTTGATGAGATATTATGACCTGCTCAGACCTAAGATGAGAACACTGATGCTGATGCTGAGTAAGCTGTGCATTTGCTGCCTTTGGAAATACTGTGACACTTCGAAAAATGGGGTATTTTACTTTGCATCAACTTTTCCTTACATGTTATGTCAGTGTGACATTTCAAAGGTCAGATTTCTGACCAAAATAGCACATAGCCTCTACAGTACCGTACAGCAGTATTCCCTTATCCACTAATGTAAGGGCAAGAATTAGATGTTTGTACTGATTGGTGTGCTTCTAAAAGATAAATATTTATCTTATGAAAGAAAACAATTTCTATGCAATTGAGAAAATCTGTAATCAAGCTATTTCAGTTGGTCATGATAACTTTGCTAACCTTTTCCTGGGTTGCATAAGAATCTGCGTTATCACTGAACAAACTAGAGCTGTGTTAAAGATATCCTCTTTGTACAAAATATGTAACAAAGGAGCAAAATAATGAATCAAATAACATTACAATGCATTGAGAGTGAACTCACCTTTACTGGAAGCGTCCTGTTATACAGTAGTCTTCAGGTGTTCACTACTGTATAGAAATCCTTACTGTACATTTGAGTTCAAATTCCAGTCTCTCTGTGACCATCTGAACGTGACCGTCAACACAGAACGGGCCTCTTATCAGTAATATCACACAAGCTTACACAAGGCACATGTCATTCAAAACCGCCGCTGTGTCACAAAAACATCAATGATTCACAAATGTTTTGCTCTTTCATCGCCTGCATCTACGAATGGTGCTACTACTATCAGCTGTCTAATTAGTACTTAGCTGTTCTGTTGGAGTTTTTTCTTTCTTTCTTTCTTTTTTCCCCTCCGGATTACTTCATAAGACCCTGGGACAGGGTTCACCGGGTTATTAAGGGTATTAGATTCTAAAGAATGTGCTGGAAAAGAGGAAAGCTGACATGGTTTCATGTAACAATGCCACAGCTTATGAAAGAAATTAAACAGGAAATCAAATGGGGGAAAAAAACAAATGTATGCAGCAATTCAGAATTAGCATGTTGTACGTACGTTTTTTTTTTATTGATTGATTGAATATTTTTATTAGGCAGAAATGTAAAAAACAGCAAGTACAGTCAAAACACTTTGTCTAAAAGGTACGTCCAAAAAGGTCCTTGTGGTCTTGTTTCAATTGGGGTTCCTGGTATTCAATTCATAAACATACAAAGTAGCACCAAACAGTTCAATATCATCAAATAAACATCCCCAAATTAATATATAAACAAAATATCCACATCGGTTCCACTAGTATTTCAATAGTCACGTGGAAGTCATGATCCCATAACTCATCACATTACATGGGAAACAGCAGGCCATTGTTTAGTCTGAATGTTCATTTACAACATACAGTAGCTGACCTCTACTTATATTATAGGGTATTGGACTGGGAGCGGTGTAGATGACCATATGGCAACCTGCTGTTTGTAATGCTTCATGGACAAATGTACACATATTTGGTTCATTTGTCATGTTCTGGTCATTTCTTGCATTGGCCCTTACACACTTTGAAATGTTTAGGAAAAAGAAATCTCGCAGGGAGCCATTAGGACTGACTGCACAGGACGTATTAAAATTCTCCTTAACCACTCAAACCCTATATACCGAGTTGACCGTAGTCCCCCAGGGCTCTATACTAAGCCCCCTCCCGTTTTCCCTCTAAATGAAATATTTTTTGCCAAAAAGGGGTCATGCCTACAATATGTTACCTTGGGGTTAAGGGTTAAGGCATGGAGGTTAAGGGTTAAGGCCCACGCATGCTACCAAATGAGGTGGTCACCCTATCACCTTTTAGATGATAGAGAGAGCGCTTTCTATGATAGAGAGAGCTCTCTCTATCACCACCGCGGTGATAAGGTGATAAGGTGACCACCGAAAATGGTAGCATGCGCCCACCTTTAGGGGTTAAGGTTTGGAGTTAGTGTTAGTTTGTTGCTTTGCGACACGTTGCAATGCGTTGTGAGCTTGTAGATCAGGCCTAATGTTCACCCCATCATTCTTTGAGACACTCACAGGTATTTGGGGCCGTGTCATTGTCTTGGAGGTTCAAACAGCACAGGTATCAGCAAAACTATGGTAGTGTGAAGGACCTGCAACATGAAAAATTCAGACAAACCCCCGAGCCACAAAAAGGAGTCAACTTCACACAGGAAGTACCTTTGCTTCCACCTTCAATACACTACGCGTGATGTCGATACCCTTCCCATATTCACACAAAATATGTCTCGACCTCACTGTAGCTAAAAGAATAGCGATACTTGGGTTCATGTGATTAAACCTAAACATGCACTGAGGGGGGGGGGGGGGGGGTCACGTAATGCCTGTAAGAGTAGATGTGGTCCTGCAGCTCCCGGCTATTTATTACTTGAAGACTTAAAACTTGATATTTCACTACATCCCTTGGAACCGTACACAACATTTAACCACTTATCATAATAAGTGATAGCGCAGTCTTGTTTTTATTTTTTAATTCGAACTGTGGAGTTATATGACAAAGAAGAAGCGTGGTGTTGAAAAGCGCAAGATGGCGGAGGGAACGGAGCTATTTAACGCTACAAACTTTGAGAAACGAGCTAAAGCTGTCTCGCCAGGCATCCCTTGAGGAGTTTAAAGCTGAAATTGCAATTCTCCGTCGGGAACTGAGTGGAGCTATTGATGCCCTTCGCTCTGAGAAACCCAAACATGCACTTACTCTCACCTCTCGAACACTGTGTTTCTCAGTGACTCTGATTACACCTCCAGGACTTGTGTGGGCGTGCACAAACTAGGTTTGATTGACAGCTCCATCACACCCCAGTTAGTTTTGTTGTTGCACCTCTAAGGGCAGGTCAATTTACCTTGTTATCATTATTTTGGGCCCATAAGTTTTCTTTTGTTTTTGTTTTTAAAGCACACAGTTGTGGCAGATCTTGTGTGTGATATTTTTGACACGTTTTACTCTGAACCACCTGTGCAGGGTTAAAATGCCCTGACACAGGGCAGCGGGTCTATATATATATATTTTTTACATTAACCACTTGAACCCTCGCATCCCTATATTCAGGGGGATACATTAGCCGAAAATAGTAGATCTATAAGCGTCTGGGACGTGTTATGAGCTTGTAGATTGGCTATTTTCAGCGAAGAGGTTTGGTTTACAGGGGAAAAAAGATCAGACCAAGTACCGAGCCAAGAGTCAAGTTTACAAAGTATTGAGAGTTTAAGTGGTTAAAAACACACATTTAACATGAATCCAATACAGTATGTAGTGGGGGGTCCATGCTTCATCTCTCTCTCAGCTAAGGGGTCCTTGGCCTGAAAAACGTTGAAGACCCCTGCCCTAACAGACATGCCATTATGGCCGTAGATACCACAGTGTGACTCCAAACCAGTGTGCTAGTGTGATAATGATATAAAGTGCGTGGACAGCTTTTTAACATTCAAATGTGTTTGTTTACCGTATATAGTAGTTGATTACCTGTGTGGTCTGGATGGATTTGTTAGCACAGTGGAAGAGAATGTTTTCACGAGCATTGAAATACTTCAGAGGATCAGTGGCGGAGCGTCCGGGGAGGCCAGGGAGGCGGCCGCCTCCGCCCCGTGCCGTCAGATAATAAATCGGTAAAATCAGGCAAAAATAAGAATTAAACAACATAACCCTAACCTAACCCTATACCCTAACCCTAAAACCGAAATAAAGTGACAAAAAGCCCCCCAAAAAGTGACCGAAACCGCCGCAAACCCGCAAAATTGTGGGGATGTGCACCCACGCACGCGCGCTGCGCGCGCGCAGGGGGGGCCTGATCACTGTGCTGTGCCTCCCGGCCCGGCTTTGATTTGTTCCGCCACTGCAGAGGATACAAATAACCAACAGAGTTGTCTTTTATTGGTACTTTGAGTTAATCAAAGCACCAAGGTCCCCCATCCGGTCTCCATATAAAGTGTGGCCCTCGTTCACTCAGGCAGTTAATTTATTTTGGCAGTCAAGACTCTCATCTGTCAAACCAAAGGAAGTCAAAGAACATTTTATTGGAAGTCAGACTCAATACAATAGGTTACAGCATTTGACAATATAGCCACTTTGGTTGTTGTGAGTCAAGCTGCACACTCAACCGTTACCACGCTGATCCTTCATAAATTATTTATTGCACATTTAGGTTCTGTTTCAACTGATTAAGCAGAACATGTGGAACAATCTTATGCCTAGAACATGGCGTGGTCCATCTGTGTGATGGGTTGATCCCTGTGCAGACGGGAGAGTTTCTGCATGTTCTCCCTGTAGGTGTCTTGGTGGAGCACCTCGTTTAGACCCTGCTGAAACGTGTGCCCATTGACGTTGGCGAGCTCTATGAGCTCCTTTCTCCTGCCGATGCACCAGGTTGTCATACTGGTCAAAGAACAGGGGTATGCCGAGAACAGACATTCCTATTCTGGGCCAACATTCAGCAAAAATAGGTAAGATATGTCGTGTTACGATGCATTGCGAGCTGGTAGATCTGGTATTTTCAGCAAAGAGATTTTGGTGTAGAGGTGAAAAAAGGAGATGAAGCAAGTCTACCCCTGGGGGACACCGATTAACAAAGTATATAGGGTTTAAGTGCTTTAACCTAAATATGCACTTACCTCCGTGAATTTTAAAGACCCTGAACACTCATACAGGTGTTTTTGAGTTGCTCTGATTCCACCTCAGCACTGTGTGGGCGTGTACGCACTAGGTGTAATTGACATCTCCCTCATCACATATGTTAGTGTTGCTGCACCTCAGGCCAATTTACCTTATAATTATTTTGGGCCCATAGGTTTTTTGTGACATCATAAAATTGTCAGTATACTGTAGTTCCACTCATTCATTCATTCTGACTAGAGGTGTAATCTGCAAGAATAACTGAAAACACCGGTATGAGTGTTTAGGGCCGTTAATGGCTGGAGTGGTTAATGGCTGGAGTGGTAGTTATTTGCACAGTTACAGTAAATACCAGCTGAAATGGCTTTTTGCGTCCATATCCTAGCATATTTCTACTGAACTGGGCTGGGTGTCACAGGTCGTGTCTCAGCCAATCACAGGTAGTCTACAGACTGAATCAGTCAGTGCAACACGTTCAGCCAACCGTCCCATTCCCTCGGGCTATGGGATCTAAGTGCAACAATAGTGGCCAAGTTTGAATCCTTGTTTACAAACAGAAAGCTAGATAAGTTAGTACCTCTAAGATTGTACCTTTAGGGCTGGGCTGCGGCGCGGCGGTCCAGGCACCCTAAGCTGAAATGTCAGCCTGACGGCGTCTTGCCAGTTCGAGTCCCGATCCCGATGACCTTTGCTGCGTGTCACTCCCCATCTCTCTCCTTATTTCCTGTCAGTCTACTGTCCTATAAATAAAGGCATAAAAGCCCAAAAATAAATCTTTAAAAAATATTGTACTTTTAGGGCCTTCGAGTAAACATTAATTTCTTCAAATGTTTTGGCATCTTGTTTCTATGACCATGGATAACTGTGCCTTAAAATTGTGAAAAACATATTTTCTTTCATTTCAGCTGACATTTAACCCATTAAGACCTGAAGCCGATTCTGGGGCCCTGATTCAACCACTTTTTGACTATGCTTGCACCTCCTGGTACTCCAACACCTCAGTGTCACTGAAGACTATAAGCTTCAAACCGCCCAAAACAAACTGATTCGGCTACTCCTCGGATTGGGGCCCATGACCCACCTTTCTCCCACCCATTTTGCCAGCCTAGGCTGGCTCAGGGTGGAAGACAGGGTTAAACAACTAAAAATGGGACTGGCCTTCAAAATTGTAAATGCAAATTTGCCCGATATGCCCCCTATTCCCGCATATCTGAGTAAATACCTCCAAAAGGTTAGCGACACCCACAGTCACAATACCAGAGGGAGCGTTAACAACAATTTGGTACCACCCACCCATAAAACAAACATGGGCAAATTCTCCTTCTACAGCACTGCCACCCAGGATTGGAATAGTCTAACTCCATCCCTCAAAAAATGCAGTTCGCTGGGCTCATTTAAAAGAGCCTTAAAAAAATCACCTTTCAGGAGGCCAAATGAGGAGGTAGTACCATTTTCCCGTTAGACAGCAGACCCTCCCCCCCCCCCTGTTCTTGTACATATTTTTTTCCCCTCTTTTTTATTTTCTTTGTTGTACATAGTGTTATTTATTTATTTATTTATTTATTTATTTTGCTGTTTATTTTGTAATGATATTTGAACTGTGGTGCCACTATATATGCCTATGAATTGAATACCAAGGCCCTCATTGGAAACAAGTCCGCAAGGACTTTTATGAACGGACCTGTTAGACAAAGTATTTTAAATGTAACTGTGCTGTTTTACATTTTTTGCCTAATAAGATATTCAATCAATCAATCAATCAATCAATCAATCAATCAAAAAAACATGTCTCCTAAATCCCAACAGTATTCTGAAAAACGTATGTTTCTATATAAGTTGTGCTCAATCTTTTTCATTCCAAGGACCCCCAAAATTATATGTATTTGGCCGTCTGAAAAACCCCCATCTGAAAATATTTTGTTCCAGGGACCCCCAGAAGCAAAGATTTGAGTTAAAAATATTCGCTTTAAAAATATATATATTCAAAGATTTGCACACATTTTCACGATTTTTCAAAAATAGCAGATCTACAAGCTCATAGCGTGGCACTCGGTGCCGCGCTATGAGCTTGTATATCTGCTATTTTTGAATAGCCAAAAGTGTGAAATATGGCTTTTTAGCTCAAATCAAAAAATTACCAGGTCATAATGGGTTAAATCAGGTAACATTGGTCCATGTAGCACACAAAGAGCTTTATTGCCACCTAAATAGGGTTAGGTGTGCTCTGAGTCTGCACGGATGTATTATCACAGTGGAAGAGACTGCTGTCATCAGCGGTCTAATGCTTCACGGATAAAAATAACTATTCACAGTTTGGTCTTTTGGAGTTCATCGACACTAAAATTGTAAGTTGAACCCCACCATGGTTCTCCATATAAACTGTGGGCCTCATTTACTCAGGCAGTTCCTTTGTTTTGGCAGTCGAGTCTCTCATCTGTCAGTCTGGGAAACGCAACGCATACGGCTAACTGTTCTACATGGCTGGAGTCAGAGAACCCAGCCAGTATAAAACAGCACCGCAAACATCACTATACAACCATCAATAACTCTTCCAAATGACCTCCTGCAAGTGAGACGATTAACAAAGCGTAAATCGAATCAAAGCAGCGTTGCAGTAAAAGCAGCCTGCTGCTGAACGGCAGGCCAGGCTGGCTTACAGAGGTTTTTGCTATGTTACACACGTCTTATGTAATTGCTTCGGGCTGAATAAATAGAAGCCGGCGCTGTACAATATGAAATGTGTTATTTTCATTTCAGTCTGCTACAGCGCAGACTTCATTTTTCAGCCGGGGGTCTGGACGGGCACGATGACTGCATGGAAAAAACCCTGGGACCTCTGACTCACCCACGAGCCACACTGGGGTCTCTACAGCTGCAATCAGTGTTGCCAGGTTTAGCGAGATAAATAAGCAACTACTGTATGAAAACAAGCCCAAAAGAAGCGACTAGGCCACACGAGCACTTTATATTTAAACCTGTATGCATTGGCTATTTGAAAATAGGCGATCTACGAGCTCATGCGATGCGTTGTGAGCTTGTAGATCTGCTACTTTCAAAACAAATCTTGTAAAAATATGAAAAAATGGGGAATATTTTAGAAGGAAAGGGAAGTTTGCACACTGTAGCTCCCAGTAGAAAATGTATTTTAGTTAAACAACACACATCTTTATGAAAAACACAAATGTTGTATGGGGTCCCTGCTACAAAATATTTTCAGATGGGGGTCCACGGCCAAATACATCATTTAATTTGGGGGTCCTTGACATGAAAATGTTTACACTACACTTTAAACTACCAATATTTAAGCGACTTTACAGAAGAAACAAGCCCAGGTCGCTTATGATAAGCAGACATGGCAACACTACTCACAAGCTATAGGCCTACTCTGGGGTCTCTGCAGCTGCAATGCAACACACACACACACACACACACACAGACACGCACACACACACGCACACACGTTAGATTGCCTTATTTGAATGCACGTTTTAACAGGTTACAATATTTTTATGTCTTAGTTAATGCCTTGACTTCGACTCTCTCTGTAATTGCAGCAATAAAGAAAATCTACTTCAAACATCACAATGAGACACACACACGCACGCACACACACACACACACACACACACACACACACACACACACACACACACACACACACACACACACACACACACACACACACACACATCAATATGAGCGAGGCAGCAGCCCCGAAACCAAGTGGATGAGGGGATTTTTCCCCACCTGTCATCTGAGTCCAGACTTGCCATGCAGTTCATCCATACATTCTCTCCCCATCTGAGATGTGTTTCACAGACAGTTAAAGCCATGATCCGTAATGTTGTGGCCTCTTTGTGCTGCTGCCTGTTGATGGCAGAATGGTTGCCAGCTTCTTACGCACTTTGCCTGTTTGATTTAATTTCGTCTGCCGCCATACTGAAAGAGAGCAGGCCAGGTCCACACTCGCCATAACTGTCTCTCCCCAGTGTGTGTGTGTGTGTGTGTGTGTGTGTGTGTGTGTGTGTGTGTGTGTGTGTGTGTGTGTGTGTGTGTGTGTGTGTGTGTGTGTGTGTGTGTGTGTGTGTGTGTGTGTGTGTGTGTGTCCGTGTGTGTGTCCGTGTGTGTGTGTGTGTGTGTGTGTGTGTGTCCGTGTGTGTGTGTCCGTGTGTGTGTGACTGTGTGTGTGTGTGTGTGTGTGTGTGTGTGTGTGTGTGTGTGTGTGTGTGTGTGTGTGTGTGTGTGTGTGTGTGTGTATGGGGGTGGGGGGTATAGAATTCGAGAAATAGACATTGTGAGGATAATTTTACTGGTTCTCACAAGAGAAATGGTTGTTTTATTGTTAGTTAAAACGAGAGTTGAATAGAGTTAAAATAAGAAAAGATTCATGTTGAGGTTAGAATTAGGCATTTAGATATCAGGTTTAGTGGTTGTGGTCGTGGTTATGCCCGGTTTGTACGCGTCGCAGCTCTATTTTCGTTGTGCGACTCCTGCGTGCAACTAAGTATAACTGGCTTTACAGTTAAAGAGCTAAAAATGGCATTTACACAATGCAAAAGTACAGTAATACCAGCGTGCGTGCGTGTGCGCGTGTGCGTGTACTGTATGTGTACGTGTGCGTGTGCACGTGTGTGTGTGTGTGTGTGCGTATTTGTGTATTATAGGCCTACTCCTGTGTGAGTTAAGTTGATGTGGCTGTCACAAACTCCATGGGTTGAGAACTCCAGATAGTAAACTAGGAGTGCGTTTTAACAGGATAGAGTTGACAGATGTGCACTTAAAAGAAAAAAACACACTGTCATGTTGACACCGGAGGAGGAGGATCCTCCCTTCATGTGCCAACTGGCTCCTGAAAGGAGCACAATCTTCAACCTCTCAATTACAGCAGCATTAGATTAGACTTTTGCACAACAAGGTTTCAACACTGTGTTTGTATAATCCGGGGGGAATTAATATTCTCCCATCATCCTGCCAGGACCTTGTTAAACCCAAATAACCTTTGAACAGAAGAAACCTTTGGCTGACTTTAGTTTGGTGCCTACTAGTGTGAGACACACATTGTGTTTAGCAGTAGTTCTCAAACTTTTTCATGTCAAGGACCTCCAAATTGACACTTATTAGCCCTGCAGACCCCCGTTTGAAAACATAGCTGACTACACAGCTGCTTCCAAATTAACCACCTTCCAGCCGGCTTGGAAGTGTCCCAGCAAGCACAATGACGTCATGATGATGTTATGATGACGCCCGGTCATCACCCCGGTGACGTTCAGGACTAGGCCAGATCACAGCCCATATGGGGATGATCTTTATGTCATTTACAGGACGTCATCACCGGGACATCATATGGACATTTGGACAGCAATTTTGGGTGATGAGAAATGTGTTTAGATGACGTCCTGGAAGTGACGTTTTGTGGTCAGGATTAATTTTGGTTGAAATCAGGTGATATTCTGGGCCAGATCTGACTTGTCTTGGTTTTTACTTGATCTAGCCCCAATCGAGACGTCACTGATTGGTCCGGGTCCTGACTGTGCTTGCTGGGGTGGGTCAAGTTGTCAAGGTGTGTCATTGTATGTTTTATCATTGATACTGTAAAATGTATGGCTGAAGTGTACTACTACTCATGGTTTTAAATATGTTTATTTATTGAACTGAAGTTTAATTGATTGTGTGGGTCACCTCTCTCCCCTCTGCAGTGGCAATCCTGTTAATTGGGAAGGTGCCAAGTGCTGCAGAGGAGGAGGGGTGTTTGATTCAAGAGCAATCTCATTTAAAAAGAGACTAGTTGGTGTATGGGCGCCCGGAAATTCATGTGAAGTCGATGGTAAAACCTTCAGTAATTGTGTGTTAACTCATAGGCCTGGTGTTTGCTTGTTGTGAGTTAATTGAATTGCCAATTGCTGTAATGTGTTTTGGTATGTCTCACTCCCTATAAAAAGGAGCATGCAGGTGGTGGTAATCAGTTAGACCTTGGGTGACGCGCTATTAACAGCCTGTGTGAGAGCTCCCAGGGCCCTTAGAAAGTATGGCCTGGTACAGCTTCTCATCTGTTTAGGTGTTGTTCCTTAGTGTTGTCGGCAAGTGCGTTTATTTTTGTACAACTGTTATTTTGGCCAGTCTTATTTTTCGTCTTTGTCTTTGCCGAGGCAGCACTGTATTATGGTCTGCACTGGACTTCTGGTTTTGGAAAGGTGAATAAAAAACCCAGAAGTGCATTCTTGGACTCTCAGGTTGTCTTTTTGCAGCCTTGACTGTTCGGCCAACCATCACAATGGGCTATTTGCCTAATGTTTCCCCCAGAATATGGATGTTGGGGTTCAAGTGGTTGATATTATATACACAAACTGTACATACATACAGTGAAATGTATTTATTTTTTGGCTGTCCCTAAATTTTCTTGGAAGTAAGGGACACCGAGCCGGGTGTCGCTTATATGCAACCCTAGTCGCAGCGCCTGTTCAACAGTCTGATGGTAGCCAGGAGGAAGCTGTTCAGAAAGCTGGTGGTGAAGGCTTTAACATCTCCTTGTTCTCCTTGTCACTCTGAAGCAGAGTAATTCCGCCTGAAAACCAGAAGCTTATCAACCGTTGTCGGTCAGAAACCTCTTATCTCCATATTCTGACCTTTTGTGTTTTTTTCATAAATGAACGCCCTACTTGATCGTCATATTACAGAGTCACACAAAAGCATCAAAAGTAGTAGATCCGCAAGCTCGTAGCTTGTAGATCTGCTGCTTTTGATGCTTTTGAATTTGAATCCTGAAAAGTAACAGTTTGCGGACATAATGAGGTTTCCACCCGACAGAGACGTTATCAGCCTGGGTTCAGGGGGATTGTCCTTTGGATGAGATTGAGATATTTGGTTTCCCTGTGCGCGAGACCCATGGCTTACACACACACACACACACACACACACACACACACACACACACACACACACACACACACACACACACACACACACACACACACACACACACACACACACACACACACACACACACGTGCACACACACAATCATTGGCTGGATTGAATCTTCTATATACCCTGAGGTCATATGGCCTTGATTTACAGGATGAGTGAGGGAGCCATGTCTCCCACTACAAGCAGAATTACATTACAGTTATCATGGGGAGAGATACAGTAACAGAACTTTGGACTCAGAGCTGAGGACGGGAAATCTGTGAAAACGCTCCAAGGGCTGTAAATGTGCTGATGTGATAGATAGATGAAGTTTAGAACTGTGAACGTATTTTATTCCAGATATACAGTAGAGGGAAAAATGTGTGCGTGTGCGTGTGTGTGTGTGTGTGTGTGTGTGTGTGTTCACTGAGTGAAGCAACTGAGAGCTTTTTTGTTTTATAGTTGCTTTGTAGGCTACAAGCAACTATCATTTTTTTTTTAAAGCTCTCAGTTGCTTCACACTGCACAGTAGAGGAGAGACACACAGAGAGTCATATGAAGACAGTGTGTGGTGACTGCTGCTGAATGCAAATAAGACGTTTTGCACCAGACCTTGAGGAACTTTTATCGTTTTTTCTCCCACATCTGTGCTTTTGTGTGTGTGTGTGTGCATGTATGTGTGTGTGTGCGTGTGCGTGCGTGCGTGCGTGCGCGCGCACGTGTGTTTGAGTGTGTGGGTGCGCACGTGCTTGCACATGGGGGCTACACTAACTTTGATAACCCTTCCGTACACAATGTAAATTAAAGAACGGCTATAAACTTTCAAAAAACAATTCATGAGCTGCTGATTACAGGCTGCTTCCTTAGCATATCCCCTGTAATAAGTCTCATACTCTTATAGTTTGAGGTGCATCCGCTAGGTATAACTTCAAACGGCCTGGACCAGAATGTAATCAAACACTCATAATGGGAAACAGCCGAGTGGGAAGACATTCAACACATTACTGCGTACTGCCAATCTGGGATATATATACGGTACATTTACTCAAGTACTGTACTTAAGTACAATTAGGAACAATAAGTAAGGCAGCTTGATGTACAAGTACATCCCCTGGATGGGATCGAACCCCGACCTGCCAAACACTCCACAAGGCCACTGAGCTGTTCCTATAATGGCATGATACACACAGGTACACCAGGTTGAAAGAGGTTAACACAGGCCTGTTCCATGAATTGAAACCGTGACCTTTCTGTTCCAGGACAAAGCTATACGAGAAGGCATTGTACTTACCCTGGAGGGTGGAAATAAAACATATTGATTAATGAACGCGTCTGTCGTCTGAGGAGGAGCTAGATTAGAATATCTTTCCCTGATTAGTCGGCTTTCATCTGTCATCGATCTTGTTTGTTTTCTCCCATTAGGAAAATAGAACAAGGAAGCGAAACAGAGTGAGGCTGCTTCCAGTGATATCCACTGGGGAATGAAACGTGCATGGTATGGTCATCATCTGATAGCAAAAAGTTTAAACACTGCGTCACAATGGAAGACAACAAAGGAGATGCTCAGCGTCGAAGTATGTGTGGCGTTTATTTGTGCAACAGAATAAGTCTTGAGGCGATGACGATGATGACGGTGATGATGATTATGATTTATGCGTTTGACCTCCAACAGGAAGATACTGTAGAGGAACCCTCTTGATGACTAGATGATCCGTGAATGAGACTTGATTCGAAAATAATGTCTTTGTGAAGAATAAAGGGATCATGGCTATGATAAGAAAGGATCATAGCAGATACCAAGGACAATATAGCGACTGGCCAAGACATACTCTAGCCACTATGCGGTCATATCTTGGTCAATTGTTTTTGTTTATTATTATAGGTTTGTTTTTCTTGACCACACATTTTAAGTATGTTATTTAGTTAGCATGTTGTTTACCTGGTATCCTATATTTTCAATGTACATATTGTTATTTAGATAGTATATTAGACAGTTCACTAGTAAGAGACCACACCTTCTGCTCAAGTTAAACAGTATTTATTGAAGGGAAATGAAATGTGTGTGTATTGATGAGGAGCCCGAGGTGGGGCGAGACTCAGGGTGGGGGTGTAGTCTCGGGAGCCAGACGACCATGGTTACTCGGCCCTGGAGCTGTCTGTCGCCTCTGCTCCGAAAAGGCTACATCGGTTTGTGGAGATGACCAGAGGGTCTAGGCGGGCAGCCACTTAGCCCGTATCGGAGATCCAGTAAAAGCGAGTCGTTGATAACACCCGCATATTACGTACATGGATCTCTAATATTAGCCAAAGTGAGCTGCTTGGGAGAGGAGCTGATGGAACGCTGCCCCCAAAAGGCTACGTCGGTTGTGGAGGTAATCGGAGGGAGTGTCTAGGCGGGCAACTGTCACATGATTGGAGGCCTTGCCGGGATGCGGTGGTGGCGGTGCCGATCCGGTATGAGTGACCGGAGTAGAGTTGGGGCAGGAGGCCGGAAAGGGAGAGGACTTGGCGGAGGTGGTGGTGGAACCAGGAACGGGTGACGATTGAGCCGGTTTCCGTGATGAAGAGGGGGTCTTGAGGTGTGGCGTGCAGGGAACGTCTCGTGGTGACATAACGGAGGATGGGCTCATATGGACTGAGGGGGGAGTCTGTCTTGAAGAGGTGAATGGTGGATGAACGCCCCAGCTGGTCCGTCTTGCTGCGTTTGAGGGTGAAGGTGAGGGATTCGGAGGAGTGGAAGGTGATGTCGGCCAGGCTTGGATGGTGGGAGGGGTCGTACCGGGAGGATGAGGAGGTCAGCTCAGAGCACCGCAGGAAGCCGATGAACATGCTTTCCAGGAGATGTGGGGTGTGAGGTAGCCGGCGCGGAGGGTACGGAGGCAGCGAAGAAGCAGGTCAGAGGTTAGGGGATGACGTCTGGGTGTGGTCGGGACTTCGCTGCGTCGAAGGCCCCGAAGCAGATGTGGGGGTGGGAGATGGCCGAACTCGGGGATCCGTCCAAGAGGCGGAAGAAGAAGCCGACCCCGCTGAGGTAGACATGGAGGGTGGAGGTGCGGAGATGGAGATGGGAGTGGCAGTGCGTGAGGAATGCTGCGATTATGGTGACGTCAGTTGAGGGGAAGGGGGTGCCGGTGTTGGTGTAGAACCTCTTCAATGTGTTCCATGCTGTGAGGTAGGTGGAGAGTGTCCTGGGTGCAAATCCGTTGATGATATGGTGGCGTGACTGGATGAGGAGGTGACGGAGCTGGGGGTTCAAATGAAGATGGTCTTGGAAAATGGAGGGATGGATGTTGGGTGGAGGTCGGCGTCCGGCGCCAGCTGTCGAAACCTCTAGAAAGAGAGACGGGAGAGAGAATCTGAAGTTAGGTTATTGTGACCGGGTATATGGGCGGCACGGATGATAAAGTTGTGGGTGACAGAGGACCAGGTGAGACGGCGGAGGAATGGCATGATGTCGGGGGAGTTGGAACGGCCTTTATTAATGCTGTCGACTGTGGCCTGATTATCGGAGTGAATTAGTATACACTTTTGGGACCACTCGTGGCCCCAGATAAGTGCAGCCACGACAATTGGAAAGGCTGTGGTGAGGAGGTGAGAAATGAAGGGACTGCCTTGGGGGATGATGCGGAGTGCAAAGTTGATGTGGCCGAGTAGGGCTAACAACTGTCGTTTGGTGCAGATGGAGGCCAGGAGGTAATTGTGCAGGAGGAGGGTGATTCTGTTTAATTTCTCCGGGGGGAGGGAGGCCTCGAAAGCTATAGTATCGAGGGTGATGCCCAAGAACTCGAGCTTGGTCGAGGGGCCGATTGTTTTCTCCTCGGAGAGGGGGACGCCTAGTTCAGAGAAAACCCTTCGAATGGTGGAGAGGCCGTGTGCTAAGGGGGCCGAGGGGGGTTATTTGACAGGATCCAACAGAGGGCTTCGGAAACCAAAAGTGAGCCTAACGGCAAAGTAAAAGGAGCCCTTCCAGGCCACCCCGAAAAAAGGCCAAAAGTAGGGGCGTAAGGGCAGTACCTTAACACATTTACCGCCGGGCCCGTAGTTCTACGGGCCGTTAAATCCAACGGTTAAGCGCCAATCCCGTAGCCTACGGGCTGTGGTGCTTTTTCCTTTTTTTTTTAATTTTCTAGGGGGACCATTTTCAGTGTAACACCACCCGATGTCGCCGGAAGTGCGATCACGTTTTTTGTTTCCCGTCTGTCTCCATTCTAAGTCGTACACATAAACCCCTGTAAAAGCCTCTGTAAACATGTAGTTTTTCATCCTCGCATTTCCCATGTTAACTTAAACGGTCAGAACTCAAACATGGCGGCTCCGTTTGACACGTGGTCTTCACTGGTAGAAGCAGTGAGATCTCCGCGATGTTTACAAACAGTGCACAGCTCAATCTTAAGGATTTTAACAAGATCTGTGGCGACGTGAAAAAAACAAAAAACAACAATAAAACGTTGGCACTGGTGAGTACATTATGAGATTAACCTCTGGCGGTCAATGTGTTAAACGCGTTGGTTATATCTGCTTTGGAAAGCATGGCCCCGTGACCGGCGAGATGGATAAGGTTTATTGTGTGATTGACGGTGCAGTATTTCATGGAAAAATCGTGACTGGGGATGGTGCTGTTAATGCTGGGGATGTGAGAGTTGTGGGGAGAGGAGAGGTCCATGATGAGGCGCTTCTTCCCCGAGTACTTGCGGGTCGCCACGCCGATGGGGCTGATCCGGTACACAGGGAATGGTGGTTTGTCGAAGGGCCCCATCATGAACCCCTCCCTTATCTCCTTGGCGATTAGGGTGTCGACTGCGTCTGGGTCGATGATGGCGGATTGCAGGTTGTGGCAGGTGTGGGATGTGGTGGGGTGACGGTTAATCCGGGGAGGAAACCGTGAGTGAACCCGTTGATAAGGAAGTTAACAAATGGCCGGTCGGGGTGATTGCGGAGGGCAGTGGTGAGGGCTGGGATAATGATGGGGGTTTTGAGGTATCGTGCTAGTCACGCGGTAGGAGTGGATGTGGGGTTGTGGGGGCAGGCGGGGCGAGCGTGAGCTCCCCCGCAGAACGAGCAGACGTGGAGGAAACGGCATGCGGATGAGGCGCAACCGGCGTCATTGAAGTTGTTGCATATTTGCCTGCCTGCCTGAAACAGGACGGGCCTCCCCCTAGCGTCGTTAGCGTTAGAGGGCTGAACGGAGCGGGAGAAATTGGAGGAGGATAGCCTGGGGACTATGGAGGGGGGAAGTGCTGCGGATCGACTGCGGGGGAAAAGGGGTGGTGGATTGGTGGTAATGGACAGAAGTGGTTTGCTGTTTTGACGGGGCTTTTGGGTGGCCATGGTGCAGACGGCGGACGGGTGGGAGGGGGCTCTGCACAGGTCGCAAGACAACGTGGCCCTGGCCGTGAACACCCTGCAATAAAGTTCACGGTCCAGGGCCCCCCAGTATGTGTTAGTGTTGAACTGCTGTATGCGGGCGGCTGCTGCGGTGGCGAACAGCACGTGATAATTGTAGTACCCCGTGCCTCCGAACCGAATGGCCAGCTCTAGTACGTTGAACAGATACTGGTCCAATTCGGCCCGACGGCCGGGGT
This sequence comes from Gymnoscopelus braueri, assembly GCF_963280865.1. Classification (NCBI taxonomy): domain Eukaryota; kingdom Metazoa; phylum Chordata; class Actinopteri; order Myctophiformes; family Myctophidae; genus Gymnoscopelus; species Gymnoscopelus braueri. Next base: position 9,855,271 of record NC_137609.1, read on the forward strand.
AGACTGAACAAATAATGTCCCTGAAAAGGGAGAAGGAATATGCAAACTCGCTGGGAGTTAGATCGCGGGAGCGGGTGGGGAGGGACTGGCGGAGTTGGGCCAGGAACCCGAATGGAGTAGTAATTTCCCTGTTGCTTAGGGGGTCGATAATGGATGGCTGGAGGAGTACCACCAAGTCAACGTACGCACCATTTAGAATCTGTTGGCGGAGGGAATCGCTGACGGGAGAGTGCCGGGTTGCCTTGGCTAGAGGAGGCTCGGCTGGGGTGGCCGTGGCCAGGGTGTGGGCGGAGGCTGGGGGAGTGAAAGGGTTATAAAGGTTAGCCCCTTGGAATACGGGGAAGGGGTGGGGAAGGGGACCGAAGGCGGGTGCGAGGCCGGAGGACGCCTGCGGGGCCTGGGAGTAAATGGAGGAGAGGAGAGAAAACAGTTGGGCCGGGTTGGGTAATGACGAGGTCTGGGTAAGTGGTGCAGACCGGTAGGAGGTACGGGCTCAGTGGGCGGTGCGGACTGAGGCGGGGGAAGTGGGGCGGCCACAATGGGCGGGGGCACGACCTGAGTGGGCGGGGGCACGACCTGAGTAGGCTGCCCGGTGTGCGGGGGTGCGGCCCATGTGGAGGGTGCATCCCAGGTAGGGGGCGCGGCGGGGGCCGGGCCAAGGCGGGAATGATGGAGTGCTGAGCGTCGTTGGCGGGGACGCCGTTGGGCCGGGGCGGGACAACGTGCTGTCCTGATGTGTCAAACGGGGGCAGGGGTGAGGGGCACACGGCGCCGGGAGGAACGTGCTCTGTGCCGACCCGGGGAAGGCGGACTGTGCAGTTCCGGAGAGGGAGGCGCGCTGCGCCGATCGTCGGAATGTGGGGAGAGAGACGCACGGCGCACGGAGGTGGCGCACGGCGCCGATCTGGCGAAGGCACGCGGTGCCGTTCGGGGGGCCGGGGGGAGGAGGGTGGGAGGGGGGAGGGAAAGAGAGAGAGAGGGAACGAGGGAGGGAGAGAGAGAGGAAGACAGGGAGAGAGAGAGGGCCAGAGGGGAGAGCGTGTACGTGTAACTCACGCTCGTCCATGACGGAACGGCGGAGGACGCACGCTAATACTACCTGATATAAGCTACAAACACTGTTGTATTTAGTTTTAGCTTTAGGATTTGTTTAGCAACAGTGCTGGTGCTGAGATGCTATGAAGGAATGAAAAGGAACAAAGGAACGGCGCTTTACCTGCTGTTTAGGAGCGAGAAAGGCGATGGCTACTTGCTTGTTGGTTTGTTTGTTTGAGAACGCAAGTGAAATCAAACAGGTAAGTGATACGATAGCGGGTGTATTTATACTGTGGTGATTGCTACGTGGATTGGCTGAGAGATAAGCAGCGCAGGTGAACTTGATCATGAACGTGAGTGGCTGAGCAGAGGGCGGTCTCTACTCCCGAACCTACGTTGAACACAACTACATTATGCTAGGTTCATGGTTTACTTGGTATCCTAATAGTGTCTTAACGTACTACACTGTTCTCTCTGTATGTGATTATTTACCTTGCTTAATTAAAAGTCGCTCTGGATTGGAGTGTCTGCTAAATACCTTAGTTGTAGATTGTACAATATGGTGTATTCAAATTACCTTCATATTTAAAGCTACTATCCATAAGGGTTATGTCTGTTAGTGTTGACGTGTCCCTCTCCTGTAATTGAATTGAGAAGTAATTGCAACAAAGTCTGAACTATAATTAAGAAACCAGTAGTTTCCGACCCGACACCCTGATCTTCTCAATGGAAGCTCAGGGAGACTACCTTCAACCACTGCAGATGTGCTAGTTATATTGTAATAATATACTATACCATACAGATGGGTTAAAATTATGTTTTATTCATCAAGTACCGGATTGTATAGCATTAACCACAATAATACAATCTCTCTCTCTCTCTCTCTCTCTCTCTCTCTCTCTCTCTCTCTCTCGCTGTCTCTCTCTCTCTCTCTCTCTCTCACACACACACACACACACACACACACACACACACACACACACACACACACACACACACACACACACGTGCGCGCGCACTCACACTCACACACACACACACACACACACACACACACACACACACACACACTCTCTCTCTCTCTCTCTCACACACACACACACACACACACACACACACACACACACACACACACACACACACACACACACACACACACACACACACACACACCACACTGTTGCAAACGTCTTGGTTTTCCTCCAATGATCATTGTTAAAGCGAGCAAATGTGTTATCAATCAAAGTATACTGACTGACTGAAAATGACTGGAAACAAAGACGTCCTCAACTGGTCAACACGACGCAGTGCAATCCATCACAGAGACACTAGTATAAACACCGGGCCTAAACAATATGGCCCTGAGGACAGAATATTCACTGACAAACCCAGTGTAGGAATCAAGTTAACTGGACTGAGAGGCCGTTCATTGTATTACTTTCTAATTTCTGAAGAATTGATTGATTGATTGATTGAAGTACTTTATTTAGAAAGACATGGAAAAAGTACATGGAAGTACAAATTACAATACAAGGTCCCCTAAACTGGATCGCCCATAAAAGCACAATGGCTTATTTCAAATGAGATCCCCACGCACTCAAATCATGATGACATTTAAGAAAACAGACAAATATACACTACTATGCAGAACATCATAATCAGCTTTCAGATTACTGGTATGAAAAACAAGAAATATGTACAATAAATATTTGAGGAGAGAAGACGTGAGGCATTCTGTTTTGATGACTAACCATTCCCAGAAGTTAGTTTAAGTGATATGTGTCTCAATTTCAGTAGCAGATATGAAACAAAACGTCAATTTGAATACAAAATGTGCACAAAAAAGGTGCACACGTCAACATTTCAAGTGGTTCTATTTGTCAGTGGTTCTCAAACATTTTCATGTCAAGGACCCCCAGATTGATATGTATTTGGCACATTTTTTTTTTAGTAATTTTTTATATGCAAAGTATAAAATAGGGTTAAAGAGGTTAAATGGATTATGATGCTACATTTAAAAAGTTAATTGCCGGGGACCCCCAGGAACCACTTATAGGACCCTTGGGGTTTCCTGGACCCCACTTTGAGAACCACTGCAATTATATCTATATTACAATTGGCAGACTGGCTGAACCTGTGTTTGTACAAAAAAAACTGCGCACTGCGCATGCGTATGCACCGCTGTTGCCAGATCGTGCGCGAGCAACAAGCAACCAGCTTCATGAAAAAACACAAAGCTGCGCACTGCGCATGCGTCGACGCACTTTCTCTAACCAATTTACACCCACTTTACGCTTACAACACCTGGACATGGCAACCTGGACATGCCAACCCAACCTCACTCTCCGAGCCTATCAGCGTCGTCGCTCATCGTTCTGTGATTGACAGCAAAAGTTGGCCAATCAGGTGGCGAGTTCGAGTGAGCCCGAATGGCTCCGAGTGCAGCCTCAAAAAAGACGAAAGGCAGCCATTGTTGTTTGTGCGAGTCAGGGTGCCTTCACTTCTTATTTTCGCTTATTAAACGCTCTCAAACTTCTTCTTTGAGGCACGGAATTCACTTATAACATATCGTTTGGATAGAATTTATTTAATTGACCACATATGTGTGGTCAATTAATCATGACAGAGCCTATTTAAAAATAAAAATTCAGAGAAACCGGCAGGGGCGAACAGTCACACGCATGTATCCGAATAAGGCACCCTACACACAGGGAGAGAGGGGGAGAGAGAGGGAGGGTGGGAGAGAGAGAATAGTTAGCCAAACACAGCGAGAGAATTTTCGCTGACGGACAGAGACAGACAGAGAGACATAGAGGGAGAGAGAGAGAGAGGAAGAGAGGGAGGGAGGGAAAGAGAGAGAGAGGGAACGAGGGAGGGAGAGAGAGAGGAAGACAGGGAGAGAGAGAGGGCCAGAGGGGAGAGAGAGAGAGAGACAAGGAGATGGAGAGAGAGGAAGGACGGCAGGACGCGATGCGCTGTTAAAAATTTAAAAACTTTTTTTGGGGACATTTTTATCCCACGATTTTTGAACCGCAAAATAAGCGAGCCCTCGCTTATTTTTGCGCGGACGTAATTTGTTTGTCATTGTGGTGAATGTTGTGTGTGCTGCTGATGTTTGTTGTGTGAAGCTTAAAGGAGCTACACCATGAATTTAAAAAAAATATTTGATATTTAATATCATATGGTGTATGTCCCTCAAACCTTTTTCAAAAGGTTTGAGCCTAAATCATCACTCAGATATACTCATCCCAAGTTAATTGTCTCTGGCTTATACAGCGCTTTCAGCTGCAATACCAAAACGTCCTGTTGGGCAGGGGGGGCTACTGAGCAATTCTGTCTGTTAATACAAAAAAATATTTTAAAAAATTATTAAAAAAAAGAAAAAAAATGGAAAAATTCTGCATAAAAAGAAGCATCTAAGAAAAATACAAAATCGAAAAAAAAACACTTTGAACATTTTTGAACAATTCCACCAAGTTTTGAGGTGCCTGTTTCACCCACTTCCGGGGGGCGGAGCCAAAATCCGAGCCCGAAGTATTTGTTCGTAGACCCCCACTTAGGGGGGGTAGAAAAAGTTTCGGAGCGATTCGGGCACTTTTCATTTAACATTGGGTTTGCCATCAATAATGTTTGTGACATCATAAACATTTCCATTCTGAGATCGCCTGTTCAGACACGCCCATTCTGGAAATCCATGAAATGAGAAGGAATGACTGAATTTAAATAAAAAACATTTTTTGGGTACAAGAGACACTGGGGACCCCAAAAAATACAAAAAAACAAGAAAAAAGTGATTTTCATGGTGTAGACCCTTTAATGTCAGAGTGTTTGTGTTGGAGCGCCTCAGTGCGGCTGCAGAGTTCATGTGCAACATCTTGCATGCGTGTCTGTGGCTTAAACGACATTTTCTTTGGGGGGGGTTGGGGGGGGGGGTACTAGAATTCTGCCCGCGTAGCGGGCAGAACTTCTAGTGTTTTACATTAGGCTACCTGCCAACATGCGTCACAGCCTGCTATGTGTATGTTAACAGTTTCATGAGGTAAGCCAACTTGTCTTGTTTACCAATAGTAGAGCGGATAGTAGGAACAATCGTTCACTTTGTGATACAAGCGTGAAAATTGGCATGAACATTCCTTTAGGTCAACTCTTTGACTTTTTTAATCGAGCCACTCAAAAATCCAAGATGGCGGCCATTTTTCAAGATGGCCGATACCTTAGTGGGCAGTTAAGTGATATGATGGTTTATTTGGTGATACAAGCATGAAAATTGGCATGAGCAGTCTCTGTGGGTCACTTGACAATAGGCCACCCACAGCTACTTGAAATTTCAAGATGGCGGCCATTTTTCAAGATGGCCAACACTTTAGTGGAGCATTTAAGTTATATAATGGTTCATTTGGTGATACAAGCATGAAAATTGGCATGAGCAGTCTCTGTGGGTCACTTGACAATAAGCCACCCACAGCTACTTGAAATGTCAAGATGGCGGCCATTTTTCAAGATGGCCACCACCTTAGTGGACTAGTTAAGCTTAAGAAATCATTTAGTTGGTGATACAAGCATGAAAATTGCCATGAGCCGTCTCAAAAGGTCATTTGACAAGAAACCGCCCACAGCCACTTGAAATTTCAAGATGTCAATCTTTAAATGATACCTTTTCTCATAGAAATGTATTGGGTTCCTCAAAAAGCTCTGTCAAGAGAGGTTGTTTGACTGTGTTTTGTCTGACTCCTCGCCCACGACCTGTCCAGTTTGGTAAGACCTGTCAGGAGTTGCCTCCCACCGGCATAGCTCTCAGGGTTCACTGAGGTAGGCCTAAACAAGCTCCCTTACCACGACAAGGTAACAGTCACAAGGGAGGATATATATATATATATATATATATATATATATATATATATGTATATATATATATATTGTTTTTTTTAAACTAACAGCCATTACATGTGTCAAATAAATACTAAGGGGTGGGGAAACAAAAAATAAGATGAATAAATTAGCACAGTTGTGGTGCTGATAAGCACAGTTGTGGTGCTGAACGGACAGTGCTCCAAAATTATGAGTAATGGCTAATACTGAATGGCAATAGCCACGGAACCATGACAAACGATACTAAGGAACTAAACTGAAAATGTGCTTCACTGTTAGATATGGCAGTGGAAGGCAGTGGAAGCAATGTTACAAAGTAACAACTGAAAATTACACAGTAATAGACTAGATAAAAAGTAAAACATGATGCGTCGATGTGACGAGGGGAAGCCGAGCCATAGGCCTCCACTTGAAAACACAGAGGACAACAGGGAATAACTCTGGCAAAATAAACATGCAAATAGGTTCTAGCAGGGGCAACTACATAGGCATGTGAAACTGAGTCCATATCTGAAGCAGTTACACCTTCCAGTACATGCCTTGGAGCACCCACATTTGGTCAACTCCCAACAACTCTCCGCAATAGGTGGAAGTGGAGTCCAGAAGACTTTCCACTTCTCGTCCTGTTCCACCCATCCCCAGTCAGATGGGCTCGGCATTTGTGGATGTCGCTTCAATGCCTGTCCCCACACGTATCCAGCCTCATAAGAAGCATGTTTGGCATGCTCTTTGAGTGCTGCTTGAGTTGGTGGGATCAAGTCATATTGTCTTTGCTTTCTGGCAAAGAGATCAAGCCTGGCCTCGTTCACAGTTGTGACATCGCTGGACCGGTCATACATTAGATCTTCTTGGCCTCTTGACATGGATATCTTTGGTATCTTCAGTGTCTTCAGCAGATGTAGATGCTCTCTTTTGGGTCCTTTCCAGCTCTGTGTTGTTGAACCTAAGTTTACAGCTTGAATTATATTTTGCTCTGTTTCTTGTCGATGTGCTTTCTATGCCATCACCTTCATCTAGTCGGGTTGGACTAAGTAAGATAGGCAGAGCATTGATCTTATGAAATAATGGAACATTTCTTGCAATGGTATCATAACCAGTACGATCGTGCTCTCTGTTGAATAAACTCGGCTGAATGAGTTTTTCCTTGGTGACCTGCTGACAAATTAAACATCTGTCCCAGTTAGTTTTCACAACTGTTATGATGGCTTCTGCCATGTCTGCAGCATAGGCAGAGGCCGAGGGTTTATCCTTTTACCACCTTTTACCAAGCACTTTGATGTATGGGATACAACTAAGTTCGTGCCTTAACCCTACACTTAGTTCGATCGTTCATCCAATGCCATTTAAATCCTGAGCGATCTGTACACCATCCGGTTAACTAAAACCCCATTAACCTTGGCTCGGCTCTCCCGTGCTGGCACAACCTGTCAATTCAGGTGCGGCTATCTAACTGTTTTGGGGTAAATTAGACAGCATTTGGGATACCAACTTTCAATTAGCTGACATTGAACCCCAGTGATATATCACCAGTGTGCCCTGGTAGTGCAGATATTCACTCTTATCTAATCTATCTATGATCAACAAATCAACACAACTATATTGTGATGTGTTAAAAGTTGTTCTTTAGCATAATAATAATAATAATAAAATAAATAATGAAAAAAAAACATACATTTCTATGAGAAAATGTATCTTTTGAGGATCCAGGGGGTGGCCATCTTGAAAATAGAAATGTAAAGTGGCTGGGAGTGTTTTCTTGTCAAGCAACCCTTAGAGACTGCTCATGCCAAATGTAATGCTTGTATCACCAAATAAACCATTATATAACTTAATTGCTCCACTAAAGTGTTGACCATCTTGAAAAATGGCCGCCATCTTGAAATTTCAAGTAGCTGTGGGTGGCCTATTGTCAAGTGACCCACAGAGACTGATCATGCCAATGTTCATGCTTGTATCACCAAATAAACCATTATATAACTTAATTGCTCCACTAAAGTGTTGGCCATCTTGAAAAATGGCCGCCATCTTGAAATTTCAAGTAGCTGTGGGTGGCCTATTGTCAAGTGACCCACAGAGACTGCTCATGCCAATTTTCATGCTTGTATCACCAAATAAACCATCATATCACTTAACTGCCCACTAAGATGTCGGCCATCTTGAAAAATGGCCGCCATCTTTGATTTTCAAGTGGCTCGATTAAAAAAATCGATAAATGACCTCTAAAGATGATCTGTACCAAGTTTCACGCTTGTATCACCAAGTGAACGATTCTCCCAAAATATTGCTTTTAGCCGCTGCACTACAAGGTCAAAAGTGTAGCAGCTCTCCCTGGGCTCTCCCCAGGTTGACCTGCGTTGCAAATTTGCAATCCAAGCTTCTGAAAGAGTCAACGCACTCCTCCACAATTACACAGAGGAGTTATTATTTAGTCAAGCTCTTTTCATAACAACACCCACTAACCACTTTCACTTTCAAAATGCCTCAAAAATAGCTGATCTACAAAGCTCACTATATGCGTTGAGGCTATTTTCACTATTTTTGTAGGGTATTAATTTACCAAAAAACATAAAAAGTTGAAATATGGAGACAGCAACATTACTCAAAACTCGAAACTGCAATTGTTTCCCCTCATTATTACAGTAATCAGTGTGGATGGAGTCCTGGAGGTAAATGATGTCAATCTGTCTCAGGGCAGACAGCGTTGGACACACCACGTTGTGGCGTGTGCCACCTCCAGACCCCTGCACGTGTCTGCATGCGTCCAGGTTCCATGCGGCGTGTGCCACCCCTAGACCCCTGCACGTGTCTGCATGCATCCAGGCTCCATGCACGTGTGCAGCGCTGCAGCTATGTTTCCATCCATATACCGCTCAATCTGTCATACATCCTAAATCTGGAGAACATCACCGTCAGCTCTGTGGAAAGGCCGCTCACAATAACGTGCACAACGGGCAGACATACACACATATAGGTATATATAGACTGCACGCACGCACGCACACACGCACGCACACACACACACACACACGCACGCACGCACGCACGCACGCACGCACGCACGCACGCACGCACGCACACACACACACACACACACACACACACACACACACACACACACACACACACACACACACACACACACAGTTAGAGTAAAGCTTAGTCTTATGGAAACTGAGGAACAACATCCCACGTTCAGATCATGAAGGTTTGGGGTTAGCGAGGTTGATTGGCTAACTGCAGCCTGCTTGTAGAGCTGTTGGTGTGACACATTAATAATGACATGACACAATGACATCATTGTGAGGGACAATGTCAGGTTCCACCATGCTCAACTGGAGCAGGCATGGTTTCAGGCGCATCCACACAGTATTTGCCCCAAACCGTCCTTTCCTCAGTCCCACTGAGGAGTTGTTCTCCAAATGGAGCTGGAAAGTGTGTGAGACACATCTGCATCAACAAGTGACCGTTCACCAGACCATGGATGATGCATGCAATGACATCACAGCAGACCAGTGTCAGGCCTGGATTCACCATGCCTGAAGGATCTTTCCAAGATGAAAACGTCCGTTTTTGATGTGGACGAGCGTTCATGGAAATGATGAGTGATTGATCCTTTGTATTTTCTTATTTTTCTTAGCCAGATAAGGACCACTGCAGTTTCTTTTGCAGGACTTTGTTTTTATTAGCTAATTAAACCTATGTATTTTACAGTACTAGTGCGATGGCCCCTTTGATTATGCAATACCCTTTGTCAGAGAACTTAGTGCAGTACCCACTATCATAGTAATTGGAGGCCAGTCTATGACGTTATATTGATGGCATAAAAGGGACACCGACAGACAGACAGACGGACCGTCGGACCGACGGACCGTCGGACCGACCGACCGGCCGGCCGACCGACCGACCGACCGACAGATAGACAGATAGACAGATAGACAGACAGACCTATACAGATATCTCCATATAGGGGGCATAGACATAGAAAGATACTGAGATTTGAGGATTTATATATATTTATGGATTTCTCATTCAGCACATCGCTCGATCCCTCTGGTCCTTTGCAATACTCGTGCCAAGTGTGAAGTCGATCAGTCGGTCAGACCGTTCCCGAGATATGTGGGGGACAGACGGATGATACCCATGACAGACGAACAAGCAGAGATTCCATGCGTATGGATAGAAGTGTATTCAGTAATACATTTCAGATTTGTTCAATGATTCCGCTGCGACTATGGTTTTCTCTCTACTAGTCCATTTACAGTGCCATTACATGTAGCACATAATGAAATGTTTATCGCATATTTTGTACTACAACATTAATGGCTGTACAAACAACTTAACAGTGAAATTATTTTCTTCTGTGTGGGTGAGCCAAATACATTTCCCTGTGGTATTTCAAGATACATTAAGGTCTTCTTTAAAGATATGAATACACAAAGCAATGTTTTGAAAGTAGGACAGCCTGTAATTAGTGGTGAACGTTTTGAGTTTTGTGTCAGACGGAGTCTTGAAAAATTACATCAAGGTTCTGAAACTAGCGCCAAAGCAAACGTAAAATAAAAAGGGTATAACCATGACTTGGCTACGAGTTGTGGTGAGCTGTCATTCGAAATATGTGATTCCTGAATATTGTGCGTGAGTAATGAGCCAAAGTCTTTCTATGTCGTCAGCTCTCTGGTCAAAAACTGTGCAGAATCTACAGCTGACCTTCAGGTTTATTGGCCTGATCCACCTTGTTAAGCCTGATTTATGCTCCGTTGTACGGTGTCGCTCACCGGAAATACAGTAGCTGATCTACAAACTCATGTGTCACAGAGCTATTTTCGATGTGCGACACCATCAAACGATCAAAGTATAAATGCGGCCTTGAAATGATTCTTCTCTGGACTGCAGAGAAGTGTGTTTACATGCCTCTCTTTCAATGTTTGGTTGCTGTGGGAAATAAGAACGATCCATTTGGCCTTCAGGCTCCGTGCTGCATTAGGAGGAAGCTGAATGTTGCGTTACCAGCGGTTCACTGATTATTCCAATTAGCAGAAAGAACTGAGCTGCAAGAGAAACCGCCATGATGGCAAGATAAGTATTGGCTAAATCGTGCCATGAAAGGTTCAATGCTAATAAGGGCTTCATAAGATAAATGAGCTTTTTAGACCATTATTATTACATCTACATCGGAACGATTCCAGCGAAACCATGTTTGTTGTGGTGTTTTCTTCGCATGGGTCTGCCTCTCAAAATGAAATCAGATTTTCCAGCTTTTGTGTTGTCTGATCTGGGTCCGCTCTTTCTACTAAAACAGCAACTGTGGTGGAGCTTTTAGCTTTATAAGGCCACGTTGTTTTATGCTTCCACACATAAGGTCCTTGTAATTTGATACTAGGCTCCCTCATAATGATGCATTCTAACACTGGTCTTCAGAACATGAAAGATCAAACAGCGACGTCGCCATGAACGCTTGGCCGCCACAACAAGCCAGTTGTCCCTGTGGTAACTTTTCTGACACCTCCCGCTTGAAAGTCTATAGAAATTGCCATGGCAGTGGCCTCTGTGACACTATGGCATTACCACATTAATGTTCTGAGTGGAGGGTTCCGATTCCACTGTTAAAAAAACAACATAAAGAGGATTAGTAAGGTGTTGGGCCACCACAAGCCGCCAGAACAGCTTTAAAGTCTCTGGAACTCTATACTAGAGGAAATGGAACACCATTCTAACAAAAAAAAACATATTCCCACATTTGGTGTTTTGATGATGGTGGTGGGTGGGGAGCGCTGACTCCCATACAGTAGCTTTCCAATTAGGTTGACAGCTGTTGATTGTGAAGGCCATAGCATATGATTCACATCCCTTTCATACTCATATGTGACCCCTCATGCCCTGTGGATTAGGGCATTTGTCATCCTGGAAGAGGACCACTCCCATCAGGATAGAAATTCTTCATCATGGGATAAAGGTGATCGCTAAAAATAACGTTGTAATGTTTTGCAGTAACCCAGGGGGCAAGTGGACCCAAACCATGCCAGGAAAAATGCCCCCACATAGCATAACAGAGCTCACTGAAGGCCACACACACATGCACTTGCCCACTTGTCGTTAATATGGTGAAGATGACTCATCTGACCCGCCATTATTACTTTTTCCCCCCTCTCTGCAAAGACCAGTGCCTATGAACTCTCAAATATGTATTTGTCTTTGTAATGAGGGTTTTATGCACTGCAACCCTACTATAAAATCCCTCTCTATGTAGTTGTCCATAGACTGTTCTGATCCGTCCTACATTGATTTTTCCCCATAGATTGAAATGCAGATGTCACTTTATAGCCACTGTATTGAAACACTAACCATTCAGCGCTCGGGTGGCGCAGTGGTAAAAGTCACTGCCCACCACCACGGAGGTTGTGGGTTCGAATCTACCGTGGTGCATCTACACGAACACAATTGGCCCGTGTTCGGGGGAGGGAAGCTGGCCGGGGATGGTGATATTGGTCATCGCACGTACTCCTACGGGCTGGGGCGGCACCTGTCAGCGGGGAGTTCTGGGTGGGAGGAGTAGGACGAAGGCTCTACATCCTCCTGGTGGGGGCTCCTCACTGGCAGGTGAGTCAGTAGCACGACAGCAGTGACAACACAGAAATGTGTGTGGGGAGGAATCAATTGGCATAACGACTAAATTGGGGAGAAAAAGGGGTAAAAAATAATTGGCTACTCTAAATAATATAAAAAATATAAAAAACATTAACCATTTGAGCAGTCTTTGCGACAGAAGCTCACAGGCCATCCATGCCCCCAATCTTTTTCTCTTGCCATCTTGATCCAAAATGGAGGTCAACTGGACCTGCTAAGCATTTTTATAGATGCCATAGAGCATGATAGGATACGAATGGTTTAATTGTATCATGCAATGCACCTGTCTGGAAGCATCTACATTCGTTATGTTTCTCCACTTGTGTATTCTGTTTTTTCCCTTTAATTTATCGCCCATCTGTACAGTATTCACACACCGGCAGCCAGCGTTCTTGCCTGCAGAGAGCTACAGTATTTTATGAGAGTCGGTTATAAATCCTCATGTGTTCCTCCATTCCATACTGTAGTGCTGACACCCTTACATATTATGGCACCTTGTAAAGCAATTTTGCTCCATGGACCCTCTGTAGTATTGAAACTTCATTTCACATAGAATGTTTATTTTGGAGACCGTATAGTCTGTCTGACTGAAACACCAGAAGAGCAGGTGGTATTTACCATGCAGTCCACGTTTCTTTTACGATTTGCCACTGCTGTGTGGGTTGGATTTATCCTATAGGTTAGTTAGAGAGGCTTGGGACCCATATGGTGGGGGGCTGAGCAAACATGCACTACTTGTAAAGACACCTCTTGAGCAAGGTCCTTAACTCCCAACTGTTCCAGGGGAGTTCCTCAGTGGCCAACGGAAGAAGACTGGTTGCACATGGGAGAAATGAAGTTTCCCTTGCTTTCTGCCAGAACTTTCCTGCCTAAATAAAATATGCACTGTGGTTGTATTCCAGGCGTGAATGTAGTATGAGTGTGAAGCAAGGTGTAAAATGCATTCTTTGATGAATCAAGGTTCAGAAGAACAAGGCGACGGCAGCGAGACCTGCCTCAGACAAAAGGTTCTTACACACCAGGAGCGTTTATTTTGTGTGATTAATTAGATTAATCAAATTAATTATTTTATTTTGAAATGAGGTACATTTTTCATCAGGAATAAAAGCATCAGATTTGAAATATTCATTGACACATTGTCGGATTGTTTATACGACCTTAACTGTGTGTACCTACATGTCAAGGTATTGGAGCACATTATATTGGGACGTTGTCTTTCTATCTGTTATCACAGCCATTATTTGTCCTGTCATTTGGCACTTCCAATCATCCACTCAGTGTTGTCAGGCCCCTGTTCCGGGCACAAGCCAATCAGCTGACTGTATCAACCCCTATATTAATCACCTGTGCCAGGTTTGCTTGTCTTTCATGCTGTGTTTGGGACACAGCCTCTCAAGCCTATGGCACCTGGCAAGGGCGGATAAAATAAAACTGAGGCAATAATTCAAATGCATTCCAGTTTACGATAAACGCTCAAAGGAATGCTCCACCTAAGCATTGTGGCAAACGCTCAACCTCATTATCAGGTTCATTATGTGAAATGGTAAGACGCCAGGGAAGCTGTTGCTGTTTGAATCCCGGCTTGCCCAGTCTGTGTCAAAGTGTGCCTGTCTGAGCAAGACTATTAACATGACTGCCATATTAACCACTTGAACCCTAACATCCCTATTCTGGGGCTAACATTCGGCAAAAATAGACAAAATTTACGATCACAATTTGTGTAGAATAGATGATGTTCAATGGTAAATTGACCACATATATGAAGTTAAACAACTAAATGCTATCCTAAAATATCTTAAAAGTAAATTCCGTGCCACAAGAAAAGAAGTTTGAGAGTGTTTAAGAAGTTTTAAAATACAGTGGTGAAAATAGTAATGGCCGCCGTTCGGCTTCGCTCGGCTCCACTCGGCTTCACTCGGCTTCACCAGTCGCTCCCTGATTGGCCAACGTGCGCTGTCAATCACAGAACAATGAGCGAGGACGCTGATAGGCTAGTCCATGTTGTGAACTCTGCGTAAACGTCAAGACAGACTCTCAGGCCAGACCCAACTCCTGAAATCTAATGCAAATGAGATTTCCGGTTAATTAATTAATTATTAATTAAATATGTCTACAAACCCATATTTAGAACCGATAACCAACTTTATACTGCTCATGTAGGTTAATCAAATATTTGACACTTTTTTTCCCTGATATATTTTTTATTATGTATTATGTATTATGTATATCAACAAATGAATTCTCATAACGTACTTAATCCTGTATTATAATTCGTTGAACAATGATAGTGTCCCGAAAATAGTGGAGATTGCAGATCTACAAGCTCACAACCTGGCTGCGGTCTGGCCGGTTTTAAATTTGCCAAATTAGGAGATAAACAGGCATTGGCTTCCTTGATTGGTCGACCCAAACCACCGTATTTGCGGATTGGACAAAGCTTATGTGACGCTTGTGCTGAGGAACCAATATAAGGGCTAGCGTTAAACCTTTATTTGACACAAGTCTTGAATGATTGTGTCTAGGCAGTGGTTCACCGTAACAAAGTTACTTCATTTATACTTACTGAACTAATTAAGTAGTTAACGTATTTATTAAAAGCAAGTACTGTACATTAAACGTTCACATTTAAATATTTGTGTGTTAAATATTTCACAACAGTAAATATTTGACCAGGAGTAGGCCTATCTATACTTTGACTCAAGTGCTGGGGTTGAGTACTTAACACCACTGCATCTAAGGTGGTGCTGAGCTGAGACATGTTGAGGTGGGCGGAGTGTGTGGAAGGAGGATGGCCAGATCGGCATGCTGCTGTTACAACAGGGAACAAGGTGTACGCCTTTGGAGGATACTGGAAGGAACCTGATCAGAATAGTGTCCATGTCTTTAACACAGTGTCTTTGCTCTGGATGAAGCTGCGTCCAGTTACATCTGGAAGAGGACAGCGTCACCTTGAAGTTCCCTCCATGTGTGCGGGCCACACAGCGGTGCTGATAGAAGATATCGCCTACATATGGGGAGGGCATTGCAATGTACTGTATGCCTTTGATGTCGACACCCACAGATGGTTCAAACCCTGGGTTTCTGGGAATGTTCCAGAGGTGAGGAGGTACCACTCAGCCTGTGTCTTGGGGAAGGTCATGTATATTCATGGAGGATTAACCGGAGTCACATTTAGATGGACTAATGACATCTACAAGTTGGACACCACCACAATGGTCTGGTCTTTAATTAACGCTAGAGGTACTCCACCACCTGCTTCACGTCACTGTGCCACCATCATCGGGACAAAGACGTTTGTACTTTGGGGCTGGAGGGGAGACAGGAGGTACGCGCGCTTCCAATACAACCACATCGGAGTGTTTGACACAGAGACCAACTGCTGGCTGAGCACACCTTCTGCAGAGCTTGTTGAAGAACAACGCAGTCAAATCGGTAAATATTCAGCCTTTGCCTACAATGGAGAGCTGTACGTATTTGCTGGCTACAAAAGTGACCACACCTTCAATCATGTATGGAAATTCAGTCCAGAGACCCTCTCCTGGAAGAAGGTTGAGCCCAAGGGGAAAGGCCCGCGTTCGACGACTATGAAGTGCTGTTGCATGGTGGGAGATCGTATCATCCTCTTTGGAGGAGACATCCCACATGACCTGTATATCTTAGACTTGAGTCCTAGTCTCAAGACCTTATGCAAGCAAACAGTTATTCAGTACGGTCTGGAGCAGTCAGAACTCCCACACAATATCAGGTGGGAACTAGCAGCCACCAAGCCGAGGTCCACCCTCATCACTGCCCAGGGCGTTGAGGTGGGTGAAGGCCCTATTGAGCAGGTAGATTGTAGATGATGGCGTCAACCTCCGATGTCTGCCTGGTAAGCAAACTGAAGGGGGATCGAGATGTTCGGTGTCAGTTGGTTCAGTACCAGCCGCTCAAAGGTCTCCATGTCCTGTGATGTCAAGGCAACTGGTCTGTAGTCATTGAGGACCGAGGGATGCCAATTCTGATAAGAACGTTTTTTAACCAGCAGTTGAAGGTGGAATATGAATAAAGACAGAGCAACTGCATGGCCTATAACTACCTAAAAGATATCAATCTTTACAAACATGCTGCCAGAGACCAATGACCACTGTTTCTGTTCTGTTCTCTGTGTTTCTGTACTGTTCTGTGTTTCTGTACTGTTCTGTCAGGAATGCAGAATGACTGAACCCAAAATGCAGAACCACAAGCAGAATAGTTTCAATTCACGGATTTATTAAAGACAAGATTAAGTTTACAGCCAAGCATAGGAAATAAGCGGCAAACAGGAAGGCAAACCTTACAGAAGCATGAGACAACGAACAAGACTCTCCAAGGCAGCTCACAGGAACAACAATGTATGTACTGACAATGTGTGTGTGGAATGAGTCCAGTTTTATAGGCAGCAGGTTGATTAGCGAAGTGTTCACAGGTTGGTAATGGGTAGGGCACTGTTGGGCTGATGAGGGAGTTGGGGCAGGTGTGTAACTAGGACTGAGAGCAGGAATGGAAAGTGGGAGTGGCCGAAGTGGTGACACGTTCTGTGGAGAGGCAGACCGTGACAGTACCCCCTTCTTAAGGGACGACTTCCAGACGTCCCACCACACTGGCCCAGTCTGGAGAAGAGGCAGTGGTGACATCAGGTGGACGGCCTGGGTGCTGAGACGAGGCAGTGGTGACATCAGGTGGACGGCCTTGATGCTGAGACGAGGCAGTGGTGACATCAGGTGGACGGCCTGAATGCTGAGAAGAGGCAGTGGTGACATCAGGTGGACGGCCTGGGTGCTGAGACGAGGCAGTGGTGACATCAGGTGGACAGCCTGGGTGCTGAGACAAGGCAGTGGTGACATCAGGTGGACGGCCTGGGTGCTGAGAAGAGGCAGTGGTGACATCAGGTGGACGGCCTGGGTGCTGAGACGAGGCAGTGGTGACATCAGGTGGACAGCCTGGGTGCTGAGACGAGGCAGTGGTGACATCAGGTGGACAGCCTGGGTGCTGAGACGAGGCAGTGGTGACATCAGGTGGACGGCCTGGGTGCTGAGACGAGGCAGTGGTGACATCAGGTGGACAGCCTGGGTGCTGAGACGAGGCGGAAGAGTTTTCATTTGGTGTACGGCCTGCAGGCTGAGACGAGGCAGCAGAGGTGTCGTCTGGCTGACGGCCAGACTGGACCGGGGCTGAGCAGGTGACGTCAGGCGGGCGGCCTGAAGGCTGGGACGAGGTTTCGTCTGGCGGACGGCCAGAAGGCTGGGACACGGCAGCAGAGGTGTCGCCTTGCAGACGGCCTGAATGGACCGGGGCTGAGCTGGTGACGTCAGGCGGACGGCCTGGAGGCAACGAGGCTGCCGACGGAGCCGCAATGGATGCTGCAGACTCTGGAGACAGGACCTCGGAGGACGCTCCAGAGGGGACCCCAGACAACGCTGCAGACGGGACCCCAGACGATGCTGCAACTGCTGGAGACGGGACCGCAGACGGCGCTGCAGCTGCTGGAGACGGGACCCCAGACGACGCTGCAACTGCTGGAGACGGGACCCCAGACGACACTGCAACTGCTGGAGACGGGACCCCAGACGACGCTGCAACTGCTGGAGACGGGGCCCCAGACGACGCTGCAACTGCTGGAGACGGGGCCCCAGACGGCGCTGCAGCTGCTGCAGACGGGACCCCAGACGGCGCTGCAACTGCTGGAGACGGGACCCCAGACGGCACTGCAGCTGCTGGAGACGGGACCCCAGACGGCGCTGCAACTGCTGGAGACGGGACCCCAGACGGCACTGCAGCTGCTGGAGACGGGACCCCAGACGGCGCTGCAGCTCCTGGAGACGGGACCCCAGACGGCGCTGCAACTGCTGGAGACGGGACCCCAGACGGCGCTGCAACTGCTGGAGACGGGACCCCAGACGGCGCTGCAGCTCCTGGAGACGGGACCCCAGACGGCGCTTCAGCTGCTGGAGACGGGGCCCCAGACGACGCTGCAGCTGCTGGAGACGGGACCCGACCCCAGATGGCGCCGCCGGCTCCGGCACCAGGAACCTGTGCTGAGCAGCACAGGTTCCTGGTGGCGCAGGCGGCCATGGGCTCTGGCTCCAGGACGCTGGGCCGCACAGGCTCCGGGACCCTGGGCAGCACTGACTCTGGGACGCTGGGCAGTAATGGCTCTCGGTGACGTAGGCGGCCAACACCACACTGCCACCTGAAGTTTGCCATGTGCTGGGCAATTTCAGGGGCGTTCCTCCAAGAGTTGGCAAGGGACTTCAGGAACTCGGGGTCCTCGTAAAAAACCTCCCTTGTTACTCCAAACTCCTCCCAGGAAAAAGGCAGGCAGGGCTCTGGAGGTGCAGGCTGGGTGCTAACAGGCCAGAGGCTAGCTGACTGGGGAGCAGGCTCATGATAGACAGGGATTTGGACCCTGCTACTGAGATGGGCCAGCAGGCTCATAGACTGGTCAGGATTCGGGCCGGCAGAATGCAGGCTCACTACTCCAAGTCTAAGAGCTTGGGTAGCTGGCTGAGAAGCATGTGGTACAGAGGTGTTTTCAAAGTCCCTAATAGCCTCTACACACTGTACGATATTTGACCCGATTTGTCTCTCGGGGATATTTTTTGGTGATCGCCAAGAAAACCACCGATCTCAGTCCAGATCGGGCGTTCCTCGGCGAGGTGTTGATCGCGCAGTGTGTAAGGTACTCCGAGAAGAAACACCCCGATAAAGTACGGTCGGCGAGGGGTTCCCGATAACTTTTAGATTTCAAACTTGTTGGATAATTGTGGCTATCGGCCCCGATCTAGTGCACGCTGTTTATTATTATTAGAGAGGAATAGGCTTGCAGACAGAGAGAGAGAGAGCTCTGTGTGTGTGTGTGTGTGTGTGTGTGTGTGTGTGTGTGTGTGTGTGTGTGTGTGTGTGTGTGTTTGTGTGTGACGCACATATGCATCTCTGAACAGTATTGCCAGGTTTTGCGCGAGAAATAAGCAACCAGGTATATGAAAACAAGCCCAACAATTGCGACTATAGGCTGCATGAGCACTTTAAACCTATATACAAATAAAATAGCCGATCTACAAGCTCACAACCTGTCGCAGCTATTTTCAAAGAAAGAAAAAAAAACAACATTAAGAAATAAAGCCAAATAAGCAACTACACTTTGGAAATAAGCTAAAAAGAAGCGCAACCACCAATATTTTTTACAAGCAACTCGCTTATAATAAGCGGACACGGCAACACTGTTTCAGATCTGAATTGCACCCTGGTTGACTTTTGAAACGTTTGTTTCAGAGAGGGAGAGAGAGAGAGAAATACAGAGAAATTGAGAATTACTTAATGTCAATCATTAGCGTCCTGTCTTGGACTCACGCAAATATCACGGGAGCCTTTCACGTTTTCGTGAGACGTTTGGAATAAAAACTAATGTATGTATTGGGTCGGGATCGCATCATGGTGAAATATCTTGCAATCAGTGAACCCCTGTCGCCGAGCAATCAATCGTGCGAGAATCACAACGATATATTTAGCAGAAACGCTACGAGCTTGAGTACGAAGTACGAAAGCGAGTAAAGGGTTTCTGGGTAGTTCTGATGTGTATAAATAGCGCCAGGTAGATTGGTAAGGGGGCGGAGTAAAGGTGTGTATCCCCGCCTCCTGAACATCTGTTGTTCCAACGCCATTTCACTAGGCAAAGAAACACACCTTTATGGAAAGTTTAGGGTATTTATTGAAAACATAGAATGTAATGGAGGGAAGTGAAAGGGGTTCCGGGGAGGGTCGCAGACCCTGGAGTCTTTGGGGAGGAGGTCGTTAGCGTGGTCGGCATGGCGGCTTGGACGGCTGTTAGCGTAGTCGGCACGGCACGCATGGACTGTTACCCCCAAAGAGAGACAAAGAGGGCAACAACTAGACTAAGGGATTATGGCTGGTCTGTTTTGGTAAGCCCCATAAAAACATGAAAACTGGTCTGGACTGAGCAGAGTAGCGTGGTGGTGTTATAACCGTGTGGCAGGACTAGAAAAAAGGGGGGGGGGGGGAGGACGATTAGCTAGGGCTAGGGGGTTTGGGGGGGTTCTGGGGGCATGAGGCCCGGGCGTGGGCTCCGCCGCAGTGGCTGCAAACATGGAGCAGCTTGCAAGAGCTGGCTGAGCAACCTAAATCGTTAAAATTGTTACAGACCATGCTTTTGCCGCAGAACAACACGGGGCGCCCACGCCGGTCAGTGGTTCTGTTGTTGGCTGGGTAGATGGGTGAAGGGGTGGGGGGATGGCAAGGGGAAGCTGGGGAGGGAAGGGGAGTTGGGGGCTGGAAGGCCACAGTGGCTGCAGCCGGGGTGGGGCTGGGAGCTGCGAAAGCGCACAAGCTGGCGGGGTGGGCGGAGTTGCCGCATAGTGAGCAGGTTTCTGCCACCCTGCCTGCGGAAAGCCGGAAAAAAAGCTCGAGGTCTAGGCGACCCCAGTAAGTGCCAAGGTTCCACTGCTGGAGCCTGGCAGCGGCTGTGGAGGAGAACTGGCGGTGGTACTCCTGGAAGAGGATTCCTCCAAAACGGACAGCTAGATCGAGTACCACCGCCATGTAGTCGTCCAGCTCCTGTCGCCGGGCTGGGAAAACGGAGCAGATGACGTCTCTGTAAATGCCGAACGCCAGGCAGAACTCCGCAACGGTGAGTGGAGCGGATCGGGTAGGGGTGGAGTTGCGGAGTTGGATCTGGATGCCGCCGCAGTCCAGGAAGCGAGGCTCGGTGTTGCTGTCGGAGGGGCGGAGGAGGGAAGCCAGGTCGACGTGGTTGCCCTGAAGGATCTGGTTGCGTAGGGCAGGTGGGATTGGTTGGGGGTTCCAGGAAAGCGCGTTGGCCGGTGGGTCCACTGGAAGGGCTGTGGAGAGAGAAAAGGGGGGGGGTGGATGGGGGGAGGGGGTATTGAGGGGAGGACAGGAAAGAACAGGGGGGGAAAGAGAAGCGATGCCACCGCTGGTTGTGGCAACGGGATTTGACAGGGTGGCATACGTGGGAGGAAAGAAGAAAAAAGGCGGTGCCTGGGATGCGCTGGTGCCAGGTGTGGCCACGGCAACGCTTGGGTTTTGAGTGGCAGCAGAAGAAGAAAACTGGGTTGGATGTAGGGATGGTTGTGTGGGGGGGGGTGAAAGTGCAGCCTGCTGTACAAGGGATGATAACAAAGACAGGAGAAACATTAATGGGTGGGCGGCAGGCACAGGGTTAACATTGACAGGTAAAGTGCTGGAAGAAGGAGTAGTATTGGTAGTAGTAGTAAGCGGAATCAAGGAAATGGCTGCAGGCTGGCTTGTGGAGGCGGTGTTCTGTGCAGGCGCTGCTTGGCCAGCCCTGAGGGATCCGGTGCGGTGGGTGACGTCATCCGGAATCGCCGCGCTGAAACGGGAGACGCGGCGCGTGACGTCATCGGGCGGCGCCTGGCTCGACGGAGGCCCCGGTGTTGCTGTTGTAGCTAGCGGTGTTGCAGTGAACAGCTGGAAGAGTCCTGCTTTGTTAGTGGAACGGGGGAAAGCGATTCCGCGAGCTCGGAGCTGCTTCTGGAGTCCCACCGTGGTCCAGTCCTTGATGTCGGGTGGCGGAGTATGGGTGCTCGGGTCGGAAGAACCGCGAGGCGAGCGGTTGGAAAAGCTGGGACGCTGGCTCGGCAGCGTAGCTGGAATAGCCGACGGGGATCTCCGAGCTGCTCGACGGTGTTGGTGGTCTGAGATTCTTGTGGGTTGTCGGCCCCGCTCCCGTTCACGGGGCTGCGGGCGATGGTGTGTGGATGCACGGGACCGACCTGACCTTGCTGGAGTGGACTGACCGGGCTGTGAAGCGATGGTGGACCGGAGGGAGAAGCTGGATCGCCTGGAAAAGGCTGATGAAACTGAGGTGCTGGGGGAGATGGAACGGCGGGACTGGTTAGAAGGTAAGTTGCTTCTAGTACTGCGGGAAGTGCTGGGTTGAGTGGATGGGATGGTGGGCTGACTGGGCGAGATCACGGAGGGCTGACGTCCCCTGGTGATGGGCGTCGGGCTCCTCGGGATGATCCCGCTGATGTTGTCGTCGTCGGACGCGAATAGTTCGAGTGAACTCATGATCAAAAATGCAGAAACGCTACGAGCTTGAGTACGAAGTACGAAAGCGAGTAAGGGGTTTCTGGGTAGTTCTGATGTGTATAAATAGCGCCAGGTAGATTGGTAAGGGGGCGGAGTAAAGGTGTGTATCCCCGCCTCCTGAACATCTGTTGTTCCAACGCCATATATTTAGCCCGATTTCAAGAGAGAAACTCGTGCAAAGTGAAATGCTTAACGATCTGTTCACTCGCCGACCATTTCAAATATCGTACAGTGTGTAGAGGTCTTAAAGGGGTAGTTCACCCCCAAAATAACTTTTTTTCTATGGATTACTCACCCCATGGAGCCTTGAATTCATGGATATTTTTTTGTTTTTGTCGCATTCCTTCCTTTATTATTTGATTATAATAAATTTAGCCCCATTGATTCCGGTAGGAGACACAAATGCATTTGTGTCTCCTACCGGAATCAATGGGGACAAATTTATTATAATCAAATTATTGGCTTAGGAATGTGACAAAAACAAAAAAATATCTATGAATTCAAGGAGGAGTTTTTTATGACTCAAGAGGGTGTACAGTGAAATCCTGAGTGTTCATTTAACTCTTGATTCACTAGGAAAGACCAAACATCAGACAAAAATAGGTTTAGGTTGTTTATTGAAAACCCAGGAGTATGGTCGTTTATGGGCGCGTCGCATGCGTTGCATGGGACGTGCGGCATAAACGGCCATGGATGCAGAGTGCGGAATGGTCATCTAAGGTCATCACTACACGCAAGCGTGGAATGTGCGGCTTAGATGGCCAAGGGCACGAACAACATCTTACGCTGTTGTGGTATAGTTGTTTATGTGAGCGTCGCATGCGAGGCACGGGACATGCACATAAACGGCCATGATGCTGAGTGCCGAATGTTCATCTAAGGTCATCACTACACGCAAGCGTGCAGTGTGCGGCTTAGATGTCCAAGACACGAACAGCAGGGGGGGTGCTGGCATGGTCATCTAAGGTCATCACTACACGCAAGCGTGGAGTGTGCGGCTTAGATGGTCATGAGCAGGGATATGACATTCTGGAGCGCGTGGTCATCTAAGGTCATCACTACACGCAAGCGTGGAGTGTGCGGCTTAGATGGTCATGGGCCCGAGAATGGCATTGGGGTGCCGGCGTGATCATCTAAGGTCATCGGCTTAGATGGTCAAGAGCAATGGTCATGGGAAGGCAGGCGTGATTAGGAGGGGAAATGGCCAAGGAGGAGGTTCCGGGGGGTCGTGGACCCAGATACTTTGGCTTAGGGGTCCGAGGCGTTAGCCGTGCAGAGGTAGATTAGGGAACCCCAAAAGTATCGGAATTGTGTTACGAGATCATGGAGAAGTGGGTGTTATGGAGGTTAAGCTTGGGAGGACCAGCGGCCAAGTATTTGGATGATGTGATCCGGTACTCCCTTGCTAGAAGCCGTGGAAGCGGCTCCTATTCGAAAAGAATGTCCGGAGAAGCGGTCTGGGGAGTATCCGGCTTTGGTGAGGACCAGTCGGAGGTGGGAATGGAACCAGGTGCGGGTGGCTACGGAACCGGTGTTAGTGGTAAAAAGAGGGTCCGATGTAGCGGCGTGTTGGCCGCGTCGGGAGAGAGTGTAGTTGAGGAGGGGCTCGTAGGGGCTGAGGAAGGAGTTGAGTTTGTAGATGTAGATAGGGGTGGTGTTACCGAACTGGTCAGTTTTACTGTATTTGATAGTGAAAATGAGGGAGGATGATGTGTGTATCGTCAGGTCGGCCAGTCGAGGATGGAGAGCCGGGTCGAACCTGGAGTTGGAGGCAGTGAACTCCGAACATCTTAAAAAGCCAAAAAAGGCCAGGAGGAACATGGCTTCGAGCGTTGCGTCTGTATGTGGATCTGAGTATCCGGAGCGTAGGATGTGGATGCAACTCGTTAGGATTTCCACGGTGAGGGGTTGGCGTAGTGGGGGAATCTTTGGTTCGTTCCTCTGGAGCTCTTTGAGAAGCAGGGTGATCTGGGGGTGTTGGATGGATGGATGTGGAGTGCCGGTTAACAGTTTGGCGAAGAAGTTGATACCACACAAGTAGACTCTGATGGTTGATGTCCTGATGGCCGTTGTGTGTAGGTAGCTGACGTAGGAGGAGAGGGTGATGAGGTCCATGGATGGGAAATGGATGTTGAAGAGGGTGTGGAAAGATTGATAGCTCTTCCAGGCTGTCCAGTAGGAGGAGAGGGTGGAAGGGGCGACGCCTTGCAGAATGGTATGCCGGGATATGGTGACGAAGTGGTGGAGCGGGTGATTTATTTGAAAATCATCTCTGATTAGGGTGGAACCGGGGTTGGTGTCTGGTCTGCTAGGGGGGCCAATCCTCTGAATTTCTGGAATTGGAAACGGGAAAGAGAGTCAGCAATTGTGTTGTGGAGGCCGGGGATGTGAGCTGCACGTAAAATGAAGTTTTTGGTGACGTGATCCAAGTTAGTCTACGGAGAAGGGCCATGATGGGGAGTGAGGAAGAACGGCCTTTATTGATTATGTGCACTGTGGTGAGGTTGTCTGAATGGATAAGGACGGAACGGCTTGTCCATTTTGAGCCCCAGAGGGACGCCGCCACCACAATGGGGTAAAGCTCGTAGAGCGCTGAGGAGTGGACGTCGTCGGTTGATTGAGAAATCAACTCCTCTGGCCACTCGGCAGCAAACTACCGGCCACCGTAGTAGCCGCCGTACCCGACGGAAGGTGCCGCGTCCGTGAAGAGCTGTAAGTCCTCTGGTGAAGATGAGTAGTCCTGGTAGAAAAAGGAAATGCCATTCCAATGAGACAGGAGCTGGTGCCACAGTCTCAGCTCGGAAAGGCAATCGGGTGTGAAAGTGACTTGGTGATGAAGTGATGGGACTGAAGATTCCAGGAGGAGGAGGTGGGAAATGAAAGAGCGGCCTTGGGGAATGATTCGGATTGCATAGTTGAAATGCCCGAGGAGTGAGAGGAGTTGCTGCTTTGTGCACTGGGGGACGTCGAGATAGTTGGAGATGAGCAGTGATATCCGATTGAGTTTGTTCGGGGGAAGTGATGCTTGAAAAGTAGTGGAGTTGAGGGTGATGCCAAGGAACTCAAGGGTGGTGGAGGGACCTTCCGTTTTCTCGGCCGCGAGTGGTATTCCGAGCTGCTGGAAAACTGTTTTTAGTGTTGCAAGGCTTCTTGCTGGTGGTGCTGATGGGGGATCGACCGTGAAGAAGTCGTCGAGGAGGTGGACCAGGTGAGGGAGTTTGTAATTGTTTGTGAGGATCCAGCAGAGGAGTTCAGATAGATTGTCAAACAGTTTTGGACTGCTTTTACAGCCGAACGTGAGGCGCACTGCAAAATAATAAGCACCCTCCCAGAAGACTCCGAAGAGGTGCCACGAGTCGGGATGGAGAGGCAAAACTTTGAAGGCGGAGGTGATATCCGCTTTAGATAGCCAGGCCCCGCGGCCTGCGAGGCGGATGAGGGTTATTGCATTGTCGACTGTGGCGTACTGGAGAGAGTAGTCATCACTGGGGATGAGACTGTTTATGCTGGGGAAGGAGGTGCCATGGGGTGAGGAGAGGTCAATGATCAGTCTTTTCTTGCCGGAATATTTGCGGGTGGCTACGCCGATGGGGCTGATGCGGTAGGTGGGGAAGGGAGGGGAAGAGAATGGACCGATCATGAAGCCGTTTTTAACCTCTTTTTGGAGGAGGGTTGTGACTGTCTCTGGGTCGGTGGTGGCTGAAAGGAGGTTCTTGCAAGTGTGGTTGGATGAGGGTGAAGTGATGAGTCCGGGAGAAAAACCGAAGTTGAGGCCGTCGATGAAGAAACGGATGAATTGGGGATTGGGATGATTGGAGAGTTCCTTGGCTAATGCGGGAATTATGACAGGTGTGTTGAGATGGCTGGACAGTCAACTGCGGGATGGCTTGGTAGGTTTCTGGGGGCAGGTGGGGCGGGAGTGGGCGCCGCCGCAGAAGGTGCACACGTGGAGTAATTTGCATGATGACAGTTCGCAGCCGCCCTCATTAAAATTGTTGCACAGCATTCTGTTACCCAGGAAGACCAAAGGACGGCCGCGTCTGTCCTTGGCCTTTGTAGCCGCGGGGTAGTTGTTGCTGTTGGATTTTGGAGGGTAACTGGGAACACTGAACAGTGAAGGAATGGCGGGGCTGGTTTGGTGTGAAGTGGAAGGGCGTGGAGTGGGACTGCTTGGAGCGGGTGCGATGTAAGTGCAAAGGGTGGTTGGATGGGCGGGGCAATTGCACAGGTTGCAAGATGTGGCGGTTTTCCCTGCAAAAATACGGCAATATAACTCCAGGTCCATAGTGCCCCAGTATGTAGAAGTGTTGAATAGTTGTAAGCGTGATGCGGCTCTGGCGGAGAATTGGCGGTGGTACTCGTAGAACAGAGTTCCTCCAAACCGGGCGGAGAGGTCCATGCAAAGGTACAAGTAGTCGTCTAATCCCTGGCGCCGGGATGGGTAAGTGGAGCAGAGGGTGTCGCGATAAATGGAGAAAGCCAAGATGAATTCGGTTGGGGTGAGAATGGATGAGGTGGATGGGGTGAGGTCTCGGAGGGTGATTGTGACTCTTCCTACTTCTACGGACCGTGGGTGAAAACTGCTGGCGGATGGGCGGATGAGTGATGATAAGTCGACGTCCATACCTAACAGGATCTGGTTTCTGAGTGAAGAGGAGACCATGGGGGCGTTGAGAGCGACGGCTGATGGAGGCATGGGTGCTGGCGTGGCTGTAGCAAGACAAAAAGAGGGGCTGGAGGGGGGGGGGGGGGGGGTGGAAAACACTGGGTTGGGAGGACAAGACATCACGGTGGGGTTAGGTACGGGGGCACCAAGTGCATCGTGGGGGGGGCCCACAAAAGGTGGAAAATTGGTCTGGAAAACACCAGTTTGGTGGGGTTGGTAACCAGAATAAAGAGGGGGGAGGTAGGAGGGAGGTGCCGCCTGCTGCAGGTAATGGGACGGAGGGACAAACGATGCCGAAGGGAGAGGAGCAGGCATGTGGGGCACGTGAGATAGGTGGGGGGGGGGGGGGGGGTGGGAGGGAGGTGCAGCTTGCTGCGGGTGGTGGGAAGGAGGGACAAACGACACAGTAGGGAGAGGAGCCGTAGGGATGGGAGCAGGCACATATGGAACATGAGTATTATAATTAATAAGTGGATTAATACTACCCGTTTCTGGTTTGTTTTGTACAAAGCTTGTTGTTACCACCATCGGTGTGGCTGGATGGCTCGGTAAGAAAGCCTGGCGTTGGAAAGTGGTGTCACTGTCATCAGCCCGCGACGGAGCCGCCGGCCGCGTGACGTCACCTCTCGACCTCTCTCGTGTTCCCGTCAGGCTCTCGTCATCTCCCGCCTGGACTACTGCAACTCCCTCCTTGCTGGTGCTCCGGCATCTGCCATCAAACCTCTGGAGCTTGTTCAGAAAGCTGCGGCTCGCCTGGTGTTCAACCGCCCCAAGTTCTCCCACACAACCATCCTTCTCCGCTCTCTACACTGGCTCCCCGTAGCGGCTCGCATCCAGTTCAAAACCCTGGTGCTAGCCTATAGGGCAGTGAAAGGAACAGCTCCTTCCTACCTCCGGGCTATGGTCGATGCCTACACCCCTGCCCGACCACTTCGGTCTGCCACCTCGGGGCGACTGATTGCCTCGTCACTCAAGGGTCCTTCTGGCCGATCCACACGGTCACGACTCTTTTCTGTTCTGGCCCCACAGTGGTGGAATGAACTTCCCACTGATGTTAGGACAGCAGAGTCACTGCCCATATTTCGCCGCAGGCTGAAAACTCACCTCTTCAGGAAACACTACCCTTCCTCTCTGCCTGACCTACTTGTTGTTAACTAGTTGTACGAACGCTTGTTTTCTATTGCTGTATTGTTTATTGGATTATTGGATTGTTTATTGGATCTTGTTTAGTCGATACACTTATTTGTTTTAGCTCATGCTCATTTGATTTAGCTATTTTGTCTCATCTGTTTAAGGAAATAGGTAGCTGATATATTGCACTTTTACCTTAGCGCTAGGTATACTCTTGGTTGCTTGTTTTTGCAGAAAATGCACTAAAGACTTCTGGTGATTAGTAGTTTTCGTTCCCTACCTATGTTGAATACACTTATTGTAAGTCGCTTTGGATAAAAGCGTCTGCTAAATGACTGTAATGTAATGTAATGTAATGTAATGTAATGTCACCACCGCGCGACGATGCGGCCCGTCGCGCAGCGTTACCGCCTCGCGACGAGACCACCTGCCGCGTGATGTCACCGCCACGCAACGGAGCGACCCCCCGCTCGGCGACTCTGCCGCTAGGTGTTGATGGAACGGCCCGCCGCGCCGCGTCAACGCCGCGCGATGGAGCAGCCAGCTGTGCCACGTCACCACCACGCGACGAAGCAGCTGGCTGCGCGACGTCACGGCCACGCGACGGACCGGCGTTGTTGTTGTTGTTGCTGTTGCTGTTTCGTGGTGCTGCAGCTCCGGTCCGGTTGTGTTGTGGTGGATTGGAGCAGGTTAAACAGTGCCTGTTTCGAGGCAGAGCGGGCGAACCTGACCCCTTTGGCTAACAAAGCCCTCTGGATTCCGGTTTTGTTCCAGTCGGTAATGAGGAGTTGGAGGGAGGCGACGGGTTTCCCGGATCGGTGAGTGGGATTACGGGATGACTGGTGCTGCTGTGATTGTGACGGGTCGCGCTGGTGTGGGGTGGGCCTGCGGCTGGTCCGGTTGTGAGGTGGGGTGATGCGGAACTCCCGTGGTGTTCTGTTGAGCGAAAACGCGGAGCCAGGAGGAGGGATGGTGATTGTGGATCTGACCGGGCGTCTGTTTGGTGGAGTATCCGGAACGTACTGGGCCGAGTCTGGGAAGGCAGGAACCACATCTTGAGGTAGCTGGATCTGGTGAGTAGGTACCGGTCCTGGGGCGGCCGCCTGACCGGCCCCGACATATAGATCCTCATCATCGGAGGCGTTTATATTGAAAATGTGTGCCATTTTTAGCTAGTAGCTAGAGTGTTAGCAAAGTTAGGACGAGTAAAGTTTGAGAGATAGTAACAACTAAGCTCTCAACGAACGTAGTGTGTGCTTGTTTACAAGAAACTAGCACGCGCCATTTTTGGACTCTGGGTTTAAATACCCCGGTAGTTGGCAGGGGAGGAGTTGTCAGCTTGGTTGGAGATAGGTGAGTGGTTGGCACTGGTTGGCATGGGTGGAGTTGCTGGTGGCTGGTCAGAGAAGTGATTGATTGTCTTCTCCTTGGTCAACCTCCTGAACCTCAGTTGTACCAACTCCATGAGAGGGTCCAACCTTGCGGGGGTTGCAGCAAAAGAAGTTAATATAGCATCACAATCATGTTAACCACATCATCCATTTATATGTTAGCTATTCAAAAATAACAGATCTACAAGCTCACTTCATCCATGTATAATATATGTTAGCTATTCAAAAATAGCAGATCTACAAGCTCACTTCATCCATGTATATGTTAGCTATTCAAAAATAACAGATCAACAAGCTCACTTCACCCATGTATATGTTAGCAATTCAAAAATGGCAGATCTACAAGCTCACTTCATCCATTTATATGTTAGCCATTCAAAATAGCAGATCTACAAGTCACAGCGTGTTACTTCGTGCCGCGCTGCAAGCTTGTACATCTGCTATTTTTGAATACTTTAAATAAAATTAACACATTATCTTCTCTTCTGGGGGTCTCTGGCACAATAAATGTTCAGACGGGTGTCCGCGGCCAAATATATATATATATCAATTTGGGGATCCTTGACATGAAAAGGTTTGAGAACCACTGGTATAATCATCAGTGTTCATTTCTCCATTTGTAACCTGTTCCTGCATGCTGTTACCCATTTACCAAGCCATTTCTCAGACATCCCAGCAGTCAACGTTAGTTAGCTAACAAGCGGCACAGCTTACACAAGAAGAGGGAATGACAGGGCCAGCGTGTGTTACGTTCTCACAGGAGTTATTTTTGTGCGTAGTTCTGGCTTGGTTAAAACACTTTAAATGACTTCACTTGCGTTTAGTGAGCAAAATAATCTGTAGAAGGGGTGAATTTGAAACCACTCAAGTCTACATGCTGTCAGTGTCAGAGCCGGCAAGCCTGTAAACGTTGTGTGGTGTTTTTGAACCCAAACTGTGAACTGGGTGGGTCGTTAGATGTCCTCTGATTGCTGTACTTCTAGCTGTCTCTTCCCAGCACGATGAGAAGGAGATTGAGGGTTTGGACGAAGAACGAGGGGGGAAAAATAGGTGGAGTAACTAAAGAAGAGTTTGGAATTGGCCAGGATAAAAAAAAAATGAAAGCAATTAGAGATCCTTGTGAAATTGTCCTCATGTCTCATGTTGTAATCCTTTAATTGGACTTAATCTCAGTGCACTGCAGAAGTCATTTGTGAATGTGTTTCTCATTGTGACAAAGTCTTTGCTTTTGGACTATTTATTTCAGAGTATGACGCAGTGCTCTTTTCTGAGATACTTTAACTCCGATTAAATTGGTTTTGTCCCCATGCACAAATATAGTGAGACAAACGTGTGTGTGCATGCATGTGTTTACGTGCATGCACGCTTGCTTGTGTGTGTGTGTGTGTGTGTGTGTGTGTGTGTGTGTGTGTGTGTGTGTGTGTGTGTGTGTGTGTGTGTGTGTGTGTGTGTGTGTGCGTGCGTGGTGCGTGCATGCGTGTGTGTGGGGGGCATCAGAGGGTCATGTCTGTTTACAGAAGCCACAGTTATACGAGTAAAAGTGTTTTACACGAGGAGGCCCCGTGTTTAGGTCTGAAGGTCTGGAGCAGAACGGGTCAGAAACTCAGGAGTTGTTGAGTCACACCTACAGCAGTGCAGTGATATCTGTAAGGAGTTAGTCACTCATAAACATCTATAAACAGTGAGAGGGTCAAGGCCTTGTGTCTTGTAAGCATTGATGAAAGGATCGTTTTCTGCCTCTGTCCATCTCTCTCTCGCTCGCTCTGTCCCCTTCCCTTTACAAATGTATAATTTAGTCACAGTGGTTTTCCACCTGTGGGTCGGGAGGCCTAGGGGGTCCCCACATGATTTTGGGGGGTCCCTAGATGACTGTGAAGTGACAATTTAAGGACTTTTAAGACCTTTTTAATACCTCAAAAAGAAAGAAAAGATAAAGACCATTACTGCATCAAATGTAATAAACAAACTATACTATAAAAACTGGTCAAACTTTGGCCAGATTGTCAAATAATATAAGAAAGAGGCAAAAATTGTGAAAATAGACGATTTACAAGCTCGATCGATTTATCTGTGGAACTTAAAAATGTAATGCCTGTAATGCCATTCCAAGTGCTGATTATTTTGGGGGGTCTCCAGTTCAAATATGATTATTTTGGGGGGTCCCCAGTTCAAATATGATTATTTTGGGGGGTCCCCAGTTCAAATATGATTATTTTGGGGGGTCCCCAGTTCAAATTTTGCGACACAACTTCCCCAGTTCAAATATGATTATATTGTGGGGTCACAGGCTGAAAAGGTTGAGAACCACTGATTTAGCAGACACTCTTATACAGTAAGATTGGAGTAAATTACTTCAACATTCTTGGTCCTCTTCAGGGATCCCTATACCGCTGGGCCTCTGTTTCACCACAACGTTAATTGCATCCACCAAGGTCCCTGATTAGACTGGCAGAAGGGCAAGGACACTGAATGAAATTAATGGTCCTGCTTTTTATTAGCTACAATTGTTATTATAATTATGCACAATAGCATATCAGGGTATCATGCTCTAAACTTTATTACTTTTTAGCAAGTATAAAACTCTCTCTTTAAATGTCTAGTTTATGGTCCGTCGTGCATTGGTGCACCTACACCGAAAATAGCCAATCTACAATCTACAATATAATCTACAAGCTCACAAAGGATCGCATTAGTGACACGTTGTGAGCTTGTTGATAGGCTATTTTTGTTGCGGGACACTGTTGTACGACGGAGCATAAATTAGGCTTAAAACAGGTTATTTGTAATCCCTCCTATCTGTACCCACTGAGACAGAATTATCTTCTTCGGTTTATTAGCCGTACATCCTCTAATCTCCACTTGGTGGTCAATAAAGATGTGTCTTAACTTGTGACCCTGCTCTCTCTCTCTCTCTCTCTCTCTCTCTCTCTCTCTCTCTCTCTCTCTCTCTCTCTCTCTCTCTCTCTCTCTCTCCATCTCCCAATCTGTCTCTGTCTCCCCCCCACCCCTCTCTCTCAAAGTTCAGCTCCCTCTCTGAATCATAGCTCTCCACTCCCCAGCGTTAATTAAATCCCTAGACCCCCCCCTATATACACACACACACACACACACACACACACACACACACACACACACACACACACACACACACACACAAACACACACACACACACACACACTTTTTTACCATACCTACTTTATTCCAACCTAAAGTACAGGCATGCAGCCTCAGAGCTTCTTTCCAGCTACGCAGCAGCTTGAGCCAAATATCTGCCGACCGATCAGGAGGAGGGTCGTTTCCTCGCTATAGATCACTATAACACCCGTCTAGCAGGGGGAATAGATGGAGGACATACGTCATATGAAAACGTGCAGAAAGATAACAAAGTCTTTTCCAGACGGCCCACACCACCACCACCACCGGGGCGCAAGAAACAGATGTTACTCCAGCCCACACACACCACACCACATAATGTATGTCGTTGCTGTCAGGGAAGAAACCTCTTATCTCCATTTTTTCCCCCGTAAATTAATACCCTACTTGATCATATTACAGCGTCACACAAAAGCGTCAACAGTAGCAGATCAACAAGCTCGTAGCTTGTAGATCTGCTACTTTTGATGCTTATGAATTTGAATCCTGAAAAGTCACAGTTTTGG
This sequence comes from Gymnoscopelus braueri, assembly GCF_963280865.1. Lineage (NCBI taxonomy): Eukaryota > Metazoa > Chordata > Actinopteri > Myctophiformes > Myctophidae > Gymnoscopelus > Gymnoscopelus braueri. The sequence goes on from NC_137609.1 coordinate 9,888,754, forward strand.
CATATGAGGTTTCCACCCGACAGAGACGATATGATGTATACAGTACACGTACTGTACTCTCTTTCTCTCTATCTCTTTCTCTCTCACACACACACACACACACACACACACACACACACACACACACACACACACACACACACACACACACACACACACACACACAGATGATCTGTCATGAATCCTTCCTGCACAAGAAGCATTTCTTCCTCATTCCATAGTGCCCTGTATCCATTGCCAATTATTTGTGTATACTGACTCTGTAGGTTTTGTTGATTTGACTGTGCCTCCCTCCCTGTTATCTTTGTTTATTGTCTCCGCCAGGCCGAAAGGCATGGCGAGAGAGTATGTTTTACCCTCCGTCCGTCCGTCCGTCCGTCAGGCGGAAAAAAAAGAATGATATTTTTTTTTTACTTTAAATTCAACAGAATGGATGAAATACAATCTAAAAATTTTACCATTATAATACATTACAAATGCGCACCGAACGTGCAAGTTTATGTGTATAAATGACCTCCAGATTTAGGTGGGGTCTCGAGTCAATTTCCGCATTATTTTGGGGTCGTGGGCTGAAAAGTTTGGGAACCCATGCTCTATTGCATTGGTTCTCAAAGTGGGGTCTGGGGACCCCCAGGGGTCCTTGGGGGGGCTCCAGGGGGTCCCATTAAATATACTGTAGTTACAGTAACATAGCATCACAATCATTTTAACCACTTTATCCGTTGATATGTTAAAAAATTGCAGATCTACAAGATCACAGCGCGTCACTTCGTGCCGCGCTGCGAGCTTGTACATCTGCTATGTTTGACAATATTAGAAAAATATTGAAAATGTTTGAAAAAAATTTAATCATTTTTCAAATATAGTAGCATAACTCTTCTCTTCTGGGGGTCCCTGGCACAAAATATTTTCAGATGGGGGTCCGCGGCCAAATACATCAATTTGGGGGTCCTTGAAATGAAAAAGTGCCACTGCTCTATTGGTTATACAGGGCCTGATATGTGGCATGCCACCCATAAGTGGACAAATTCAGGCTGATTAGCTGTTTGATAGACCTTGATGAAGATTATGCATTGGCCTGTTTGGCTGCCTATGCTCAAAGGAGAACAAATTCATAAATCATTTTTCACCTGAAGATGGATTGCCTTAGTTTTCTTTGTTTCCATTGTTGTTTGCACCCCGTGGGGACTATACATCAAGTACGATTTCCTGGATTGCGTTTTGCAAGCCTTCCAGCAGTTACTACCCGACTATTGAACCTCCCGGTCTGAACTCCTGCCCTGATTCCCTGGACCCGGATGCTCTGCCTGAAGCATATGGTTTGGGTTTTCGTGTATCAGATTGAAGTTGTTTGATGCGATTGTTGAATTTATGTTCCTTTTATGTTCCTGCATATAGGTTTAAAGTGATCATGTGGCATAAGTTGCTTCTTTTGGGCTTGTTTTCCTGGACCTGGTTGCTTATTTCTCTCACAAAATATGGCAACACTTTTCTGTAAAAATGAGTCCTCAGTAACGTCGGCCGACAATTTGTGCTGAACTAAATTGCCAACATTTGCCAACAGACTGCCAGTCTGTTGTAGTCTGAAGTAGTCTGAAGTATTCTGTTTGGTGGAGAGTCACCTTACTATACTTGTGGGGACATATTTGGCCCTCACAAGTATAGTAATACAAGCACGCACACACACACACCCACACACACATACATGCACTCAGACGTACTGGCATTGGTGTTAGTCTCAGTGTGTGGTGGTGCATGTAGAAAAGTGGTTCAGTTCTTTCACAGAGACACGAGGGAAAGCCCCGCTTCTGCTCTCCATCTTTTGTTTGGCTTCCAAGTCCAGGAAGAGGCGGGACTTCCCGCCGTTGATAGAATTTCTTTTCTAACTCTTTTTGTTTCACAGGGCAAGTGATGTGTGGTTTTGGGACTCATGACAAAACTTGCGAAGAGATGATTGAAGGGGATGTATCTGTGTATGCGTGCGTGCATGTGTGTCTACGTGCGTGTGTATTTTGTGAACAATGCCTGTGCTCTCCTACACATGCGGTCTCATGCTCGAACATCCATGTTGTTACCGTGGCGACCGTTGACACCACAGAGCAAGCAAACAGGAGTTGCAGCGTTCGCATTGCTATTCATGTCAGGCTCCATTCATTTACAGCCAACCATGCAGGCCCACTCTGCTTCCAATAGAAACCCAGTTATGAGTTCTTACAGTAGTCTTGGCCCCTTGCGCCGAATCACACTCTGTTTTTAGGACCCTCCACACACTTCTGCTGCAGACCAGCTAGACCTCAGCATTTTTCATTCCAAGGATCCCGTCTTTGATTTGCATTATAGGCCACGACACGGACCCCCATTGCATTTTTCGTCTCTGATACCCCGATCTAAACTTTAAAATCCTCAGTGCTGGGGGCACCGATGTCCGAGTGCCTTGACAGCGAGTCGTGGGTTCGATTCCCGAGCCCGACTGCCTTTGCTGCGTGTCACTCCCTTTCTCTCTCTCTCTCCCTGTTTCCTGTCACTCTCCCACTGTACTATCCGATAAAGGCAGAAAAGCCCCCCCCCCTCACAAAAGAAATCCTCAGTGTTAATTGAACTCTGAGAGTGTTCAAATGGCGGTCCATTTGGTGGTCCACTCCACAGACGTTGATGTTGAGAACCAGTGCTCTAGACAAGAGAATAATGTACGTGTAACTAGTGTTAAATAATACTGTGTGTGTGTGTGTGTGTGTGTGTGTGTGTGTGTGTGTGTGTGTGTGTGTGTGTGTGTGTGTGTGTGTGTGTGTGTGTGTGTGTGTGTGTGTGTGTGTGTGTGTGTGTGTCCTATCTTCTCAGTGCCAGTCCAAGTTCAAGCACACCATGCACACACGTTAACGTGCACAGGCACACGGCCAAAATCCTTTCCTACAACCACACTTTTTTATTAGATTCAAGGTTCAGATTCATGCAGTCATGCAGACGGCAGCTAAAGAGGACAGGGGCGTGTGTTGCCGGCCCCCAGAGGAGGAGGGGGGTCACAGCCTGGCTTCCCTGACAGAGAGCAGACTGCGGCAGGCTGTCTTTATCTTATCCACACAGTACAGTAAGTCCAACTCCCCTTTAACGGACTGGATCCATCGGGGAACGTGAGTCAACATTTACTCCTAACGGAGCTAAGCGGCAGTGATGGAAAGTACATTTACTCAAGTACTGTATACTTGAGTACAATTTTGGGTCAACATGACTCCTAACGCAGTGGTTCTCAAAACAAAATGTCATGTCAAGGACCCCTGAATGTATATGTGGGCTATTTGGCCGCAGAGCTCCATCTGAAAATATTTTGTGCCATTGACCCCCATATAAAATTTGTGTTGAATTGTTTAAAAAATACTTTCAAAAACAGCAAAAATAGTTAGCTATTTTTGTGTGACAAGGTTGTACACACACACACACACACACACACACACACACACACACACACACACACACACACACACACGCCCCTGACAGGATCTCAACGGCTGTGTAAACGAAAGCCTGTCTTTTTCTTGTCACCAGCCAGTGTTTATCTGGTCTATCTTTGGTATTAACAACACCACTACAGTATGTTCTGCTCTGCTATACAGACAGACGGTACAGATAGACTCACTCCCAGCCATGAACCAATGTATCGTTCACACACAAATCACAGATAATGTGCTGTTGGACTTAAGCCATTATTTGTGTAAAACTGTAATTTGAGGTTTTCCTTTTGTAATTTTGAAAACTACCAATGGCTGCGGTGTTTGTGGCTGCAGGCCACAGTCTGAGCGAGCTACATGATACAACTTTACTTCTATTCTAATTCTGCTCCTCACTTCGTGCCGCGCAGCGAGCTTGTAGATCTGCTATTTTTTGAAAAAATTTGAAAATGTGTGCAAATCTTTGAATATATACATTTTTTAAAGCGAACATTTCTAACTCAAATCTTTGGTTCTGGGGGTCCCTGGAACAAAATATTTTGAGATGGGGAGGGGGGTCAGCCTCTGGTCTTAATGGGTTAAAGATGCAATCCGTAAGTTTCATGTCATACCCAGGATTCAAACCAAATTTCTAACGCTCTTTCAAAAGCGAATCTCTGCTTGGTCAGGGGAGATACTGAGCGTATGAGCATCAGGCAGTACTATACTGTAGGTACTTGTTAACCAGTAGGTATAGGCCTATCCTACCTGACACCAGGGTCTAAATGTCTCAATGGAAGAGCAGGGAGACCACCTCGAACCTACTGCACATGTGCTAGTTATATTGTATTAGCATACACTACCATACAGATTGGTAAAAATAAATAAATACAAATGGTTTATTATTAAAATAAGGTCTGGGTCGCTGCTCTTAAACAGCTGCATTGACCCTGTGGCACTGAGGCCCCATATAAAACAGGTGTCGCCAATTATGTCATCACACACTCTCGCACGCACGCACGCACGCACGCACGCACGCACGCACGCACGCACGCACGCACGCACACACACACACACACACACACACACACACACACACACACACACACACACACACACACACACACACACATTCTACACTGCGACAAGCATGAGTAAAACCAGATATGCACATGATCATTTACAGCTCTTCCCTCTTGCTCTATACCCTTTGTGACTTTTTTTTTCACTACCTCACTTTTTCCACCTTCTCATCAACTTGACAGGGAGGATGAGTGGTTACCGGGGTTAGGAATTCATAATTAATCTCCCCCCTCGTCATTGTTAGCGCCGCTCGCTAACAGCATCAGAAAGGCAGGTCTTATGAGATATCCCACCCTGAGGTAATGAAACGTCTGCCAAACGTCTTCAGACTATCATCTAAAAACTCTGGCACTCCCTGAGGAAGATTCCGGAAGACCAGCAGACCTGAGATATGTCAGCCAACATGCTGTCTGTGTCTTTAAAGAAGACCAGCAGACCTGGGATCTGCCAGCCGCCAACACCCTGCCGTCTGGACGCTCGGGTGGAGCAGGGGTAAAGCATAGATATAGAAACGTATACCTCATTGGCCGCTGCAGTTCATTGGAGTGACCTGTATCTGCGGCCTCCATATTCGGGAAGGCACGCAGCCACTCAAAGTGACTACTGGCCAATCACAGCGCGTCTTTTCCGGGACTTAAGAATCTAGTTGTATAAAAATATAACGAGATACAGATACATCTCGCCCGCAGATACAGACACCCCAGAGTCGGAGGAGGCGACTACCTTTATATGTCTATGGAGTAAAGTGCCTGACCACCACCGCGGAGGTTGTGGGTTCAAATCCACCGCGGTGCACCGTGGGCTTTGTCGAGCATCTATAATTCACAAATACAATTGGCCTGTGTTCGGGGGAGGGAAGACGGACGGGGAGGGTTTTAATTGTCACCGCACAAATCCTACGGGCTGGGGCGGCACCTGTCATGCAGGGAGTGTTGGGCAGGAGGAGTAGGACGAAGGCACTACATCCTCCCGGTGGGGGCTCCTCACTGGTAGGTCAGTCAGTAGGATACAACAGCAGTGACAAGTTGACAACACAGAAATGTGTGTGGGGACGAATCAGCTGGCCTGATGACTAAATTGGGGAGAAAAGGGGTGTGAAAAGCAAAAAAGAAAAGAATGAGTGTGTCAATTGATGCAAAACATATCAATTCTAGGCAGGCTTGAATTTATGTAGCTACCTCAATGAACAAAAGGTTTGTCTGGTACTAGACGAATCCACAGACGCGCTGCCTGTAGGCAGCCATAGCTGCGGTGTCAACGCTCCGCACCGCGACACCGCAGTAATGGCCGCCTACAGGCAGCTACAGGCAGCGTGTCTGTGGATTCGTCTATACCTCAACAAACTAAAGGTTTGAGTCGGGCATGTACTCAAATGAACAGAAGGTCAAAAAAGTCAAACAGTTTTCGACTGTAAGAAGCTCACAGAGTCACTATGGTAGCATGGTGGTTTTGGGGCAGAAATACCCTATCCAAAATGTTATAATAATATAATCTGTGTTTTAAATTAGCAACATGTTTCGTGCGTCAGAGCTGGATTATCTTTATGTCTCATAATGAGGCAAAGAGAACAACATGAAAGTAAAGCGAAGCAGTCTGCTGGATTGCCCCAAAATATCGAACAGCTGTTGGCAAAGACAGGAAGGAATTTGGGCTACAGTTTGCTTGCTAGTTCTTCACAATGATAATCAGCTGTTGATGGGTGCTTAGCTTGCCAGCGCCATCATTTGAGTTCTCTACGTAGACTACCCAAGTATGAGCACATAAACTGGTTGACACACTGCTATCATCTGTATTCATTTTGTTGTCTTGTTTATCAAGTAATTAATTTTCATATTTTAGAGATGGAAAATGCTTAACGTAGCAGATATTGGAAATGTAAAGTACCAACACAATGAACAGTTATTGTCGCATAATAAATAACAAACATAATAACAGATAATCCAATGTTTAGGAGGTACAATGCAAACATATATTCCAGTCATGGAATGATGAATGAAACACCTATAAAGTATTTGAACCTGTTAATAAAAATCCAAATAAAAAAATTGAAATAATGTTTGAAAATAAAACCCTGCCTAACGATGATGTCACTGGTAGACGGGTTTCTTAAGTGTCCACGGCCCTCCTATGAGACACAGACCGAGTAGTGAGGACCAATTAAATGAAGATTGGTGAAGTCGTCCTTTAAGGTATATTGACATCACTATAGATCATTGCCAGACCCAGGGGGTCGGGCCTACATGTGGCTTTGTCGGTCCCCCTCTCCAAACGTTTTCGTCCATACATGGGCATGGGCAGGTGCCGCCCCAGCCCGTAGGATTTATTTTTCCAAAGCATATCCATATCAAACCGGGAACTTCCAGTTCCAAAACGACTCACAAATGTCACTGGACATCCTGTAACGCGAACCAGAACTTGTGTGTGAACACTTTTTTTTCTCACACTGGATAAGGATGAAACACAGTTGAGTATTCCTTTAATCCCTTTAACCCTAATACAAGGACCCCTTAGCTGAGAGAGAGATGAAGCAGTGACCCCCACTACAGACCTTTAACCACTTAAACCATCAATACTTAGTAAACTTGATCGTTGGCTCTGTACTTGGTCTGCTCTTTTTTCCCTTTCTTTTCTGCACCAAACCTGAGGCGTTGTGAGTTTGTAGAACGGCTATTTTCGGTTAATGTTCCCCTCAGAATATGGATGCAAGGGTTTAAGTGGTTAGTGTAAAAAATCCCCCCCCCCCCCCCCCCCCACCTTAGTAACTTTGTGGACTCCCTAGGGGTCCCGGACCCCCTGTTGAAGACCCATGCCCTAATAGCAGCTGCAACAGCAAACATAATTGTCTTTCAGCTATTGACCTCATGCATGGTAACTTCAAGGTATATAATAAAAACAGGTTTATTGCATGCCCTGTCGGTTCAGGACAGTTCTGGTGAAATGCTCATCCTATCGACTTATCAACGTGCTTCACACTTGGCATTGCACTTCTTTGGGTCCTCAGAAATACGTGTGAAGTTGTGTCAGCTGAACGGTTCTCGAAATGTACGAAATACAGACAGACAGAGATTCCTAGAATTTATAGATAGATAATCTCTTTCTGCTAAGTGAAAGCTTTGAGTACTGTCATAGATCAACGACACAGAGCACTTAGAGAGTGTGACATCATAGTTGGATGGCTGAAGACGATGCCAGCGATGCCAAATGTGAAGATGAATCTGCATTTATGACAGCACACTGCGTAACGCCATTGTGTAAAAAAGTTGCTTTGTAAGCAGTGTTGATTTTGACAGCAAATTTTGATTTAGTTTTAGTCATAGTCTTTTGAGTAAAATTCCATTTAGTTTTTGTCATATTTTAGTCATCTGAAATGTTTTACTTTTTGTCTAGTTTTAGTCGACTAAATATCATAAGATTATAGTCGACTAAATCTACAGTTGATTTGTCAGGGTTGATTTCATAGGGGGAGCTGTGGGGGGAAAGCAGCACAAGTAGTAAAAGTTCCAGGAAATGATCGCTGGTAGAAAAGTTCCAGGAAGTGAGGTACCAGGAACAGCCATAAAATTTCCAGGAAGTGAGACTATGGGGGTTCCATTTTGGGTGTGAAAGAGTGTTTGGTGTGCTGTGGTTTGACAATGAGATTCTTTAAAGCCTATACCCTGTAATCCAAATCAGAACTTTAAACCATTGAATATTGTGGCTGATAAACTTTAAAACCGGAATAAGGGAAGCTTGGTTGAAATTAAGAAGATATTCTGATGGTGGATATTATGAAACGGATTAAAGGAACCAAGGAATCTCCTGGAGCCTCCTGACATGGGTGAGAGGAACATCTTTTTTTTTAATGCAATTTTTGGACTTTGAGGATTACTTGATTTTTGGACAGACAGAAGATTGAGAACCTACAGTTCCCAAGCCATGTGGGCCATCTCCTGTTTCTGTAGCGTGAGGCAGCTTGATGTACAATTACACCCCCTGGACATGAGACTAGTATGTTGCAGGGACTTACCCCCCAATCCAACCCCTGATGCTGAGTGCCAAGCAGGGAAGCATTGGGTCCCATTTATAGTCTTGATTTAACCCCGACCTCCCAAACTCAGGGCGGATACGCTAATCACAAGAGAAAGGTATATAGTGTGGCTTTAAGTGGTTAAGTTACATTAAGCTAACTTTATTATTCCCCTTGGTGAAACGTGTCCTCATCATCATAACTACCTACAGCAGGAGCAGCGAGCAACCACAGTGCAGCGCCCCCTGGGGACCAACTACATAATATCAGTACCTTGGTCAACAAGGGTAATGGTAGGAGTATATGTATAGCATGCCTTCTGGTTTGGTTGGAAACCAACCCACACAAACACAGGGAGAGCATGCAAACTTGATTTACTTATTTATCGTCTTTGTCCCGGTAGGGGCAACCCTGTCTCGTGCTTTGGCCTGTGCTTCGTCCCAGGAAAGACCCATCTCCATCATCTCTATCATCACTGTCCTTCGCCAGGTGTTCTTTGGTCTGCCCCGCTTTCTTTTCCCAATTGAGGTCCATGATCTCAAGCTTTGGATAACCTTTCATTGGGCATCTTAAACACATGATCGAGCCATCTTAACCTGCGTTTCTTTATCTCAAGGGACATTATGCAAGCTGCCTGTTTTCTTGTAAAGTTCCTCATTTGGGATCTTATTTGGCCAAAAGATTTTACCTAAGCATGAGTTGTGGAACTGTTGCAGGAACTGCAAAAAAGCATGCATGCGAACCCCACATTGAAACACCTCCTTGCCCCCTTTTTGAAGTGAGGCAACAGTGCTAACCTAACCACTGCTGTGCCACCGTGCAGTAATACTATCCTTAAGACCCTTTACACCAGCACATGCTCTCTCCAGCCTCACGGCAGTCAGAATGTTGCTGACAGGACCTCTGTTCCCCCACCGGTCTGACTCTGGGCTGAGTGCCAAGACCAAGCTGGCTCTGTTCCAGGGCTCTGTGCCTGTACTGTACGTAACTCTGTTATGACAGAAACTTTCACTTTTTTCCAAGGCTTTGTTTACAGAGACAGCAGAGGTGGAAAGAGGAGCTGAATGCGTTCGCTTGTTTTCTTTTAGTTGGATGGATCGATTTGACGGCAACGGTTTGTGATTTGAAACAATGCAAACGTGTGCTAACTGCCCTCGTTATTTGTATTTTTAGATCTGCCATATTTTCCAAATACTGAAATATTATTGTTCTGCCAGCCAGACTGGTGTGGTTGAGCTGTTTCAGGTTTACATAGACTCTTTGTTTGGCAGCCTAAAACTTGGATAACTGTCTGGATGGATGGATGCTCTCCAGAAGTGTACAGTACAGTATGTGTGGTGTGGTGTGTGAACTACAGTGGAGCCAGGGGGAGTTTGGCAGCTCTTAAACACATGAACCCTAGCATCCCTATTCTGCGCATGACATGATAGGCGGAACTTTAACAAAATGAGTAGATTTATCGAAAATAGCAGATCTACAAGCTCACAATGCTTCGCAACAAGACCTGTATGTGAGCGTGTAGATCAATGGTTCCCAAACTGGGGGTCGGGACCCCCAATTATGTAGTTTAATGTGCAACATTGTTTTCTCACTCAACAGTAAACAAACATACAGCAAGTGTATACAGTGTATCTGCACGTTTCTAATGTGACAATGTAAGGACTTTTAAGACCTTTTTAATACCTCTAAAATATAAATAAAAATAAATAAAACAAATAGACTATTACTACGTCAAAAGTAACTAAAAAACTATACTATAAAAAAAGGTCAAACATTGGCCAAATTGTCAAATGTTACCTATAAGAAAGAGGCAAATATTTTGATAATAGCCGATCTACAACTCACAACGCCTCGCAATAGTTAGTTCGGCTATTTTTGCATAATATTTATCTATGGAACCGAGTCAAACTAAATGTAAATGCCTCAACTCCGACAATTCCAAGTGCTTGTCAGGGTGGGGGGTCCCCAGTTCCAAATATGATTATTTTGGGGTGGTCAACAGGCTGAAAAGTTTGGGAACCCTTGGTGTAGATCACCCTTACTTTAAGAGATTTGGTGTAGAGGTAAATAAGTACAGATACAACTATATAGCGTTAGTACAAATAGAAGTCAATGCTCATGCCTGCCTTTCCTGCTGTGACCTGGTGACTCAACACAAACACACTGATTAAAGTTCATGCAGGTCACAGGTGACTTGCATAGTAGCCTACAGGTATTTGTGTAAACCTAGTTATGCAAGGGTTATCAGAGGCAACAGAGGTTGGCAATGGTACTTATTCCAAAGCATGTGTATTTATTTGCGTGCGTGCGTGTAATCACTATCATGTCTGTGGGGTGATCAGGTGCTCGATATAATTGATCAAAATCTCCCTTTAATCCCTTTTTGATCCTGATTGGAGGTATAATCCACTGAAATAGAAAGTGTTTTCTCTACGTGTAGCAACAGCACAGATTGGAATGCACTTTGTGAATAGTACAAACTCTGGACTGAAGCCATTTGTAAACCTCAAAACTCAAAGCTGCACATTAACTGCTGCATTTTGATGTGAAGTAAAGCTTATATTGGAAAACTTCCACTGAGATAATCCTGTTTATATAATGACACCTTTCTGTGTGCTCAATACCTTTGATTGTATTGAACTGTATACAACCCAGTGAGAGCAGTGTTTTTTTACGTAAATTAACACCCTACTTGATCATAGTACAGCGTCACACAAAAGCATCAAAAGTAGCAGATCTGCAATCTCAAAACGCGGCGCGAAGCGACGCGTTTTGAGCTTGTCGGTCTGCTACTTTTGCTATTTTTGAATTTGAATCCATTACAGTTTTGGTTTTCCACCCGACAGAGACTATATGATAATGAAAGCTCTGTGTGGCAACATGCATACGTTAACAGTATGGGGGAAATAAACAGCATACATACGGTGAACAGCTGTTCAGACTTTTGCATTGTCTACCCATCATCGCTTCATTCAGGGAAGCAAGCGCTGATGGAGAATTCAGTTAATAAAAAACACTGAAAGATATCGGGGCTGTGTCCGAAATCCTTCAATCATTTACTATACTCACTGTCTGTGTTCTACGGAGAGGACAATACATAGTGAGCTCATTGGCAAGAAAAAAAAGAAGATCAATCAGATCAATGTTTGCATCCATAATAAATACTGGCATGCGATAGATAAATTATACTGAGTTTATTTTTCCAAATTTATGGCAGGTTATGCTGCTCTTCTCTCCTCTCATCTGTCTGTCTATTTACGTTACACAAACACTAAATATGTATGATATAACATAATATTATGCTATACACTAGCGTTGTTGTCACAATGTGGCGCCGAAGGGCCCAGCCACCTAGTACTGATGAGTTTCTCTTTCCACTGCTCTGTCCCCACAAAAGTAGACCAATAACGACTAACCACAGCCCAGTTGACACTGCTCACTTCATGTTCGCTCATGTTAGCTCATTAGTACATCATTAGGGCTTTATTCACCTATTACACACCTAGTATCATCAATTGTTCCCAATGAGGACAGAACGTGTGTGTAGTCCGTTGCACCTGCCTAAGGAAAAGGTGCTGCACACAGTGTCTTTTTTCAGGGTGCTTTGAAATTTGCTCTGCATGCTTCCAGTTGAACATTTCTGAAAGTTTCAGAACGTTACCGGTGTCGTCAATGTCGCTCCTTTACCACACACACACACACACACACATGCACACACACACACACACACACACACACACACACACACACACACACACACACACACACACACACACACACACACACACACACACACACACACACACACACACACACACACACACACACACACACACACACACACACAGACAGATACACACACACACACACACACACACACACACACACGCTTCATCCAAAAATATCTGGCAACACTTTTTTGCGCTCCTCAGCTTCCTGCCAGCACTTTCTGACAGAGAAAAAAATGCTATATGGACACAAACGCTTAAGCTGTATGGAATTAACATTACATGGATGGATGGATAGGTGGGTGGATGAATACATGAATGGAAGTATATATAAACTGAGCACCCTTTACTATAAACAAATGCTGTTTAAAGCAGCCTTTATACTGAAGGATAATAGAGCATTTATACTGGGATGAATGCCGGATAATGGTACCATTTAGACACAGAGGTCATCACAGTGTTCTTGAATAGTTCCCATTGCAGCCCATTCCAGTCCAAACACTGTGTGACCAGAACTGGGCACATTCGCTTATACCCAGCCTTTGGAAATAGATACCTCATCTGTCATCTTTTCTTTACTGTGGGGGAAAGAGTCACTGCACGCTTCAGCCAATATGTCTGCATTATTTTAAATTATATCATTGTGTCCCCTGACTGGGCATGCAGAAACTCAGGCCAACTTAAGCATATAAGGGTTTATGGAGAGACTGCTGTTAGATGTATCAAACCAAAGGTTTGTCTTGAATATTTATATCAAAGTACACCTCATGTATCCTACTGTTCTACAGTGGTGGAAAAATGACTCACATTTTTTAAGTAAAAGTATCAATCTGCAATGTAGAAATACTCTGTTACAAGTAAAAGTCCGGAATCAAAAATGTACTTGAGTAAAAGTACAAAGATATTGGCATCAAAATGTGCTTAAAGTATACCAAAATTAGAAAGTAGCCTACTCATTGTGCAGAAATGTCCCATTTCACACGTTTTTTGTATAAAATGTATTAAAATCTTTTGAAAATAGCTTATCTACAAGCTCACAATGCTTCACATCGCGCAGCTTGTAGATCGGCTATTTTCAAATGGCCAAAATGTATATAGGGTTGAGGTACTGTAGGTAATGCATGTGTTGCAATAATAATCAAAATCTACAAAGTAACTAGTAACTATTGTTTTAAAATAATTGTTGTGGAGTAAAAGTATAATATTTGCCTCTGAGATGTAGTGGAGTAGAAGTAAAAGTACTGAAAATTGTACTTAAGTACAGTAATTGAGTAAATGTGCTTAGTTACTTTACACCACTGAGTGCAACACACATGTAGGACTTGTCCTATCATGCCGGTCTCATAGTTTGAATTAATTTCGAGGCTGAGCGATCAGCTGGTTGACATGCTTTGGCTGCATGCTCAAAGAACTTTATTAGTTTTATGTCAATTTGGACAGATATAGGCTGTCATTTAAATTCCTGGCAGATTTTTGTTCCCAGTCTGCCCCTGCTTCTGTGTGCGTGTGCGTGTGCGTGTGCGTGTGCGTGTGCGTGTGCATGTGCGTGAGCGTGTGCAACCCGATCTCACACGACATAGTATACATTGCACGGAGGTGTCATTCCGTGCATAGACAACTGGAAAACCTGAAAATCCGTGCACATAGCCGCCTCGCATCTCCCCCATTGTGACTAAACCATTTCGGAGGCGCGCAGTCTCAAGGGAACTGGAGCCACTTAAGGGACCACCGAGTGAGCTAAAGCGAACGAGTTGCCGTCTCGAACGTTGCAACGTTCCCTTGAGCCTACTCAGTGCCGTTTGAGTTATGTACCAATAGGCACATAATCGTACATTTTGTTCTGGGGACCGGGGACTGCTCTGCTTCCGGGTTTTTCCGGGTTGCAACCGGTTACGCCCACCGTGGGACTCGCCGTACATATGCACAGATTTTCGGGTTTTCTAGGCGACTGTGTGTGTGTGTGTGTGTGTGTGTGTGTGTGTGTGTGTGTGTGTGTGTGTGTGTGTGTGTGTGTGTGTGTGTGTGTGTGTGTGTGTGTGTGTGTGTGTGTGTGTGTGTGTGTGTGTGTGTGTGTGTGTGTGTGTGTGTGTGTGACTGACAAAAAGAGAGGGGGAGAGAGATTGAATTAGTATGAATGGCTTTGGGTTAGCGGGGGTTAACTTTGTTTATTTAGTTTGAGCTCTGAGATCACATATACCCACCGACTAAACAGACCATTTATGATCATTTTAGTGAGAAACGCAGAAAACACACAGAATCATACTCCATCTGTGTCACAGAGCTTTTGTTGCTGGTTGACTGGCCCTACGGTCACTTAGCATTTTTGTGCAGTGAGGTAACGTGAGGGTAAAGGTAGGTTGTAAGCAGAGCATTCAGGCTTGTATTGACGCGGTAAACACACAGGTTACGACTGTAGATGGATGCTTCTGGTGGTGAAAACTGCATAACACACAAAGTAAACAAACACAGTACCCATGCACACTTGCAACTTGCGCGCATACAGGTGAGGCAAGTGTTTATGGACACACACACACACAACACACACACACACACACACACACACACACACACACACACACACACACACACACACACACACACACACACACACACACACACACACACACACGTCAAGACACTCCCCCCCATGTGCACGCACAATCACTCATAACACAATCACTCCTTTCACACACTCCTTTCACACGCGCACGCACGCACGCACGCACGCACGCACGCACAACATTAGTAGTAGTACTATTTTTAAATTAATTATTGACAGAGAGGCCAGTCTAAACATAGAAGAACTGGAGGTATCTGCTCCTCTTTCTTGGTATTGGTATGGACCCGAGCATCAGCATTCTGAATCAACTGCAGTCGTCTGATCGATTTCTTTAGGCAGCTATCTCTGTAAAAGTGCAGTAATTACGTTTTTGTACACACCGACTTATTTGTGTACCCCAAAGGTCAAATTAGCCTTTGTGATTTTTGGGGATAAACAATAACCTCAAGAACAGATATACAGTTAGTGTAATATCACTTACAGTATATGCCGATATCTCATTTGGCTGACCAGTTGAAACACTTTTAAACCCATTTATCAGTGATTTTTTTGTTCGTAGTTAATGCACTTTGGCTTTGTAGGGCAGAGTAGTCCAGTCTATTGAAGACGAATGCATGGACACGTTTTTTTAAATCCTCCTTTAATCCTTATATTTACTTTATAACTGTGTTTAATGTAGATGTAGTAAGACGTACAGCCTAAATGGTGACCTTTTCTACTGTCCTCGTCAACATCAACCGTAATCATGTTGTTTATTAGCTGTGACATTTGAAAACACATCAGAATCCCATCATAAGCCCTGTTACAAGACCCTTGTTGTTGCTGTCACTCAGCTGTCATTTTGATTTGCTATTGTTATTGTCATTAACATTTTGTTTAGCAGTTTCAGATGCTTTTATGAGGCTTAACTAAGGATCTTCCCAGTCCAGCTGTAGCCTACAATATGTCTCTCCTCCTTCTGTGTTTAAATCATAGTGTTTCATGACTTTATATTATATGACTGTTTTATGACTTTATTATGACCATTTCATCACTGTGTAACTTTATATATTTGTACCCACAAAACACACATACACGCAGACACATTATGCTGTTAGGCAGTGGTGGAAAAGGTACTCAAAGTGTTTTTTACCTAAGTAAAAGTATCAATACTGCAATATGAAAATACTCTGTTACAAGTAAAAGTCCGGAATTCAACATGTACTTGAGTAAAAGTACCAAAGTATTGGCATGAAAATACAAGTACCAAAAGTAGAAGTACTCATTATGCAGAATGTCCCATTTCAAGTTTTCAATATATAAAAATCTTTTGAAAATAGCAGATCTACAAGCTCATAATGTGTCGCATCGCGAAGCATTATGAGCTTCTAGATCGGCTATTTTCAAATGGCCGAAATGTATTTAGGGCTAAAGTGGTTACTGTATGTTTTGTAATAATAATCCAAATCTATAAAGTAACTAGTAACGTTTTCAAATACTTGTAGTAGAGTAAAAAAAAAAGTACAATACAGTACTGAAACCCGGAGTTACCGACCAGCAAGGCTCCATTTGGTTCTTAACTATCATATCATTGCTGTCGGGCAGAAACCTCTTATGTCCATATTCTAACTTTTTTGTTTTTTCGTAAATGAATGCCCAACTTGATCATACTATACAGCGTCACACAAAAGCATCCGAGCAGATCCGAGCTTGTAGATCTGCTACTTTTGCTACTTTTGAATGTGAATCCTGAAAAGTAACAGTTTTGGATATATGAGGTTTCCACCCGGCAGAGACGATATATCATGGCTGGTGTTGACCCCCCTGGAACCCGCTCAAGGAGTGATGTCACATACACCGAGCCTTTAGGTTAAATATCCTGCCTGTGCCCGTCCTCTCTCTTTCTCACACAGTGAGGTTCGTTGGGAGATTTATGTCCTTGAGATACAGATCATCACGGAGGACGAGTCAGTGTTAACTGTGTTGATGTAACCCAGTGTCACTGAGTTTGACTTAGAAGAACGGCAAGATGGTGAAAGATGGAACTGGAGGATTATTATCAAATCCTTCACGGCGATCAATCTTATTCTTATACAGTGTACCTCCTACGAGCGCGAAGCTTCCCATTCCAACTGGGTGCGTGTGTGTGTGCGTGCGCACCCATGTGGTTCATAAATTAAAGTGGTGTCATCATCTTGTTTCAATAAAACTCAGATTGCAGTGTAAGCGGTCTGTTGTGAATCATTCAAATCGCCCACGAGAACGACATCAAACACAACATATCCCTCGCTCTGATGCCTCACACTGCGTCGTAGTCTCTCTTGTCACTGCGGGATAGAGAGCCACGACGGCGATGAGAAACCAGTTTATTCTTAGAGTGGGAAGCGTTGCTTTGTTGATACATCAGAGCAAGCCATTCCGATTAATTCCCCTCCAACGCTTCAAGGGAACATCTAATGTTCTGTCTGGAAGTGTCGGCTCGGAGTGCGGTTAGTGCCTGTGGTCCACACACACGCACGCACGCACACACACACACACACACACACACACACACACACACACACATGTCACCCGATGTCTCTGTGTCAGGTGTCTGTAATGTGGGTCGTAGGTTCGATCCACTCCCATTGGCCGCTGCTGGGTTATGTAAGGCAAGGCGGGCAACATTAGATAAACATGTCAGCCCTCACAGGCCAGGGCCAAAACAGCCCAGAGCTCTCATAGCAGGAGGCTGGCTGGGTTCGCTTCAAATCGTTACTCACTAACTCGGAAAGACCAAAGGGAAGTGGTATAACCCTACTATAAGTCGAAACATTCAGGCTTTTTCTAGTCTTTTTGCGTAGCTTATCTTGTTAGCTTTGCTGTCTCTCCTTCTCGCTCGCTATCTGTTATCTGTCGTTCTGTCACCTCTCTCTTGACCTTAGTTAATAATGGAACGAGATTGCCCTTTGGGCCTTTCGTCCTTACGTCAACGCACAGTTATACGCTCATGCACAAACGTGTAGGCTTGGGGGCTGCTGGGAAATGTAGTGCAAAGTCTTTACCGTGTTGCACGGAATTACTTATCCCCCACGTGGATGTTGACCAAAGTGTACAGTCAAATCCTCAATGTTGATTTAATGCTATAAGATTGATGTACTACCCAGGATTCTCCGGCATGGGAGACCAAATTAGTTCCACTCATCCAAGATGGAATCCCTTTTTTAGACCAAGCTGATTTAAACAACTATCTATCTTCTCCTCATCCGTTAAACCAACACCATATGAACCACAGCGCCATCTTGAGGCCTTCAGGCTACAAGTCAACTGTGAGTTGTGGTCAAAGGTGAAGTAATCCCTGACACATTTTGCTCTATAAATTAACGTAACAGTCTAGAGGAGGCTCACTGCAAGCCCTTTCCCTTCTCTAAGTCCTTGTGTTTTCCTGCTGCGAATGATTACCCATAATCGATTTAACTTCAGTACAAGCAGAGAATTCCCAAACAATGGAATAGTGTCTTTTTCCTCCCAACTGTGGCAGACCTATGCAAATTACCTCTGACTCTGTTTATTCCATCTTGTTGAAGGGCTCATTATTACATTAGTGGAATATGTTCTCAATCACAAATGTAAAATGCAGAACAACTCAAGGCACACCAGGGTTTGTGAGAAAATTTACCACTTAAACTCTTTATACTTTGTTGACCCGGGGTCCCCCAAGGGGTCTATTCTTGGCCCCCTCCTTTTTTTCCATCTACGCCAAATCTCTTCTGTGAAAATGGCACATCTACAAGCTCAGAATGCACGTTGTGAGTTAGTAGATCAGCTATTTTCGCAGAATGTTTACCTATTTTCACTGACTGTTCGCATATTATGATAGGACCACTATTCTTCTGCCTACACACGTCATGTCCTACTGTAGTAAGGGCGAATAGGAAAAGGGGATCAACGGCACGTGATGCCTTTGTTTAGCCCCAAAAAATGTCAGCTGTTCCAAAATCGCCAGGGACATTATCAGCCTTATAGCAGCATTTTACATTTATGATTGAGATCCTAATTCCACCCATTCAACAAGCCCTCCACGAGATGGAATAAGCCCCTAAAGATAATGGTCCCCAGTCCCCACTCCTTTGGGGTACTTTTCTGTCACAGTACATTTGCACATATGTGGAATTTGTCCTCAGCATTTACCCATCCTAACTGTGCAGTGGGCGCCATTAATACAGCACCCGGGGAGCAGATGTAAGTGTGTGTGTGTGTGTGTGTGTGTGTGTGTGTGTGTGTGTGTGTGTGTGTGTGTGTGTGTGTGTGTGTGTGTGTGTGTGTGTGTGTGTGTGTGTGTGTGTGTGTGTGTGTGTGTGTGTGTGTGTGTGGTGCGTGTGCGTGTGCGCGTGCGTGCGCGTGACTATCCATGTGGGCAGGAAAAATATTAAGGACAAAAAATGAACGAAATCTTTATTTTTTATGGAAGAGGTTCTCTTCATGTCCCCACAAGTATAAAAGTACAGACTTGTGCGTGTGTGCGTGCGCACGCGCGTGCAAGCATGCGTACATGTGTGTGGGTTCAAATCTGCTTTCACACATTGTCATGCTATCCATTCTGCACCCTCGAGGGGGGTCTGCTATAAACAAAAAGAAGGGGAGTAGGGGGAAACCGACGGCTAATACTAAACACATTTTAAAAGCCCCCTGATCCACTGTTTGGCCTCCTGCAGCCACGCACCATCAATCTGACAGGACCGCAGCACGGCCAAGTGTTATCAGAGGAACATTTGGAAAGGTAAATGAAAAGTAATAACAAACCATAAAACGGAGGAAGGTGGAGTAAAAGAGCTGATTTATGGTCACGTAAAACCCAGGCCAGCGTGGGTCTGATGTCGGTCTGGCTGCACATGTGCGGGTTTTCACTGTGTTAGTTTTGTCTAATGTTTAGAAGATTATAACTGACTCAAAGACCTGCAGCCAATGCCGAACGGATTGTTTTAGATTAGCTGAGAAACAAAGGAGCTGAAAGAATATGTGCTTATGTGGAATTTTCCCTTGTTTGGAAAGGATAATCTGGCCTCGAATTGAGGTTTGGGTGAAGGGTTGCTGACACATCTGTGGCTAAAAGTTCAAAGGGGTTCTGTATAAGAAAGTAAGATGGTATTCCTTGGCAGAGCAGCATCACACCATAAAGATACCATCATAGTTTTTTTTTTTATCATCATGGCTGTACTTTCACTCTATAAGGCTAGTGAAATTGCCCTGAAATATCTGTCTATAAATGCAAGGAATCTCGTATGTACGTATACACGTATGCATATCTCGAGAACCGTTGACTTCACGTGGTGACTGCATTGCCATGGACCCGAGGGAGTGCAGCAATAATGGAAGCCCATTGGCCCATTCCGAACAGGCATGAGTTCAGTACAGGCACACCCTGAACGGGCGGGGGCTGCCCAAGTACGGGACATTATTTCGACCTCCCAATGGTCCAAAAAATGGGATATTTCACTTTCAAACATGTTTGGGGTCATTTTAACGTCTATTCTGGCTTTTGTGAACACCCCAGACAGTTTCTAAGTTGCTTGATTCAGTATTTAGAAAGAAAAAACAAGACTAAACTAGGGTTGAGAGTTTTTCAATTGTTCCCAATGAGGAGAGAGTGCATGCGTGCAGGTGCATGCGGCTGTCTGTCTAGAGAAAAGGCACTGCACCCAACATCTTTTCTCAGAGTCTTATGACTTTTTTGCTTCTAGTTTAGTCTTATCTATACAAACCCATTGTAACTTCAAACTCCATTTTAACCATGATGGATTCCAGGTGCGTAGGTAGGATTTACATTTAGGGTGGGCAAAATGTCGGGCGTATGTTAAAATGACAGGCGCGCGTTTAAATGACCCAAAGTGAAATTTTAAGTTAGTGTGAGTTTAGGGTTAGGTTTAGTTATGGTACTTCGGAACAATGGCCTGTCGGAACTAGTAATGCTGAAGGCCATATCCTACCTGAAGAAATCCACCTGTGTCTCCTCTGCCGTTTCCCTCTGAGCTTACTGTCTCTGTCACGGTAAAGAAACAAATACAAAGGGAGATGATGAATTGCCTTCTGCCTGTTTTAAAAAACAAAACAATAAGAGAAACAGTGGAACTTGGAGTTGAGAAATGTTGACTTCCAGCGCAGTACGTGTCTGGGGGGAAGAACACATTAACACCCCATGCAGCTGTTGAAGCTTTGGAGGTCTCACATGGCCAGAGGTCCCACCCCAGCAGTGTGATTGATAAATCTCTCCTCACATAATCCTCACACAGCTTTTACCTAGAAAAAGCTTGGGATATGCAAACAAAGAGAACATTATACATGGTATTATTTTTATTTTGCTCTTGCGTCACAAATTATCGTTTCAGTATTTTCACCCCAGAATAGGGACGTTATAGAGTTCTTAGGGGCTCTTAGGTCAGTCGATCCATCGGTCCGTCCACCACTTTATTCCCTAACAACACATCTCAAAAACGACAGGCTGGTTCCCATGGCATTTGCAGTTCACCTCCATGCTCCCCAGATAATAGCTCCTGCTGATCTTGGTGACCCTAAGCCCTATTCACACGGGAATAGTATTACCTGAGGACCTAGAAATGACCTGGTGGTGATCACTTTCAGCACCAGCAAGGCCCTGCATGAAATCCACTTCTTGTACACTATTATTCGTTGTTACTATGTCATCGTCTTGAAAACAACCCGATCTCACACAACACAGTGAAATAGCACGGATTGACATTCCGTACATAGACGACTAGAAAACCTGAAAACCCGTGCATAGCCGTCTCGTATCTCCTCCATTGACGTAGTTACGTTTTGGACCATGTCGGAGGCGTGCAGTCTCAAGCGAACTGGAGCTACGTGAAGCACCACCGAGCGAGCTAAAGCGAGCGAGTTGCCGTGCTGAACTTTGCGATGTTCGCTTGAGCCTACTCAGTGCCGTCCGAGTTATATACCGATAGGCACAGAATGGTAAATCATGTTGTGGGGACTGCTCTGCTTCCGGGTTGCAACCCGTGTTATTTCACCGTGGGATTCGCAGCTCATATGCAGGGCTTTTCGGGTTTTCTAGTCGTCTATTCACGAATTTTCATTCCGTGCTATTTCACCGTGTTCTGTGAGATCAGGCTGCTTGAAAAACACGTCTAATGGCTGCTAAGAAGAACAAAACAGTCCCTCTGTTTAATGGCTGTGTGGGGTGTTGTGTAGCAACATGATCATAATCCATCTGAATTTGCACCCAAAATGCTGTCAAAAGGCCATGATAATTCTCCACCGTGAAAGAGGCTGGCTGCTGACGAACCTCTGAAATTAATGATGAAATGTGTGTAATTGTGTGTGTTTTGTTTTAAGACTAATTTATTGGCTCAATGAATGGTTTAGGGCGTGTGTCCATATAGCGTTTATTTACTGGCAGAGAATGAAATGAGCTGGCAGGGCGCTGGGGCAGAGCTTCATCCCAACACTTCATCAAAACAACGCAGTGCTTTTATGATGAAGCGTTGCGTGTAATTTTTTGACAAGGAGCGACGGTGACGACACCGGCGCCTTTAAAGTCGTGGTGAAATGGCTTTTTTTGCTAACGTTGTTGCTAAGTCTATAGCTCAGAGACAGGGCTGCATGCAGGAGAGAGGGATTGGGGATCAATGCTAGTGGCAATTTTATGCGTTGCATTGCTTATTTCTTACCTCCAATGTTTTCAGATACACATTTTTGAATTTAAAACGAGTAATGCACCGTCGGGGCGTCATCTTGAGTTGGATAAAGAACGTAGGCACCCATTTGTGTCTCCCTTAAGACATTAAAATCAGGTGCGAGTGGAGGAACGTGAGCATGGGAATCAAACAGGTGAATGAAATCAAAATTAATTTATATTCATAAAGGTCTATCTATGTCATCACACAGTACGTTTGCGTTTACAGGAAGTCATAACAAATCAAACTTTATGGACTTTTTATATAAATACACAAAAAAAATATTAAAAAAATTGGGCATCTGTTGATAGATAATGTCCTCATTACGACCTATCAGTATGCTCTAAAAGTGTGAAAAACGTATTTTTCATTTCACCACGTCTAAGTTACTATACACAAAAGAAGCCGTAACACTCTAGAAAAGATGGGTGCAGTGCCTTTTCTCTAGACAGACATGGCCGCATGCACCTGCATGCATGCACTGTCTCTTCATTGGAAGCAATTGAAAAACGCTCAACCCTTGTCTAGTTTGTTTCTGTACTTTGATTTTTGACACTATACACGCTGGCTGTGTAGGCTACGTAGGTACGTACTGTACGTGTGCGCACAGGCCAAAGCCTTTTTCCCAGCTGATACATGTGGGTCGGTTGTGAATACGTGTAGCCCCAGGATCTTATGAGTTCTTAATCTGTCTCTGAGCCTACTGATTATACTGACAGAGAGGACTCACACTTTGGTTGCCTACCGTTAGGCTCTATGCCTCTGTGTGATTTAACTGTTTAAACAATTTGTTTCTAGTTGGATTTTGTGGTCTTTTTATGCATATGTTATACTCTGTTGCAAAGTCACTGCATAACGGACATACGTCTTACTAACAAGCCACATATCATTCGACTGCATCATTCTACTCTTGAATTTATTAAAGCTAAAAAAAAACAAAAAAAAACAAGACGTATGTAACTATTGGAACATGTCATGACTGGAGAAAGAAATGTTTCTGTGTGTCGGCCAAAAACGTTGAGACATGAACAAGTGATCCAGAGTTAGATGACGGGCCGGACTGGTGTCAATTCCCTTCCCGCTCTATCATGGAGCCTTTGAGTCTCTGCGTGCGGTTTGGCAAAATGTGCCCCGCGTTTTAGCCAGCAGGGGTTCTCCGCGGTGAAAGACACATCGAAGAACACAGCCCAGCGACCGGTTCCATCAGTAGATCCTCTGCAGAACCGCCAACGTCTGGGGGGGGATGCGTTATATGTTCGCCAAGATGTTCAAATAAAATGTCTGCTTTATTTAACGGTGGAGAGAGGATGATGAGAGAGTGAAGGGGATGAGATGCATCGCACAATAAAAATCCTCAGTGTTAATTTAACTCTGACAGTGTACAAATGGAACCGGTTATATTTGTATATACTCTATGAGTTACAGTTTACTCTGTAGATCCAATAAAAATGTTCAGTTTAATTTGACTATAGTGACTAATCACAACAAGTTGTCGCAATTTCGCAAGACACTTTACATAGCAGAGACCCGATGTCGTAAAACTCCACTTTATTGGGAAGGAACCTCAGGCAGAACCAGGCTCTAGGGTGGGTGGCCTTCTGACTTGGAAAGAGAGAGAGAGAGAGGGAGAGAGAGACATACAGCGAGAGAAAGAGAGACGGAGAGAGACACAAAATCGATCAATGGATCGCCTTTGTTTCAGAGGGTAGATCTTTTACCTGGCAACATGGCAGTTAAAGTACAGATACAGAGTAAACTGAAGTAAGTACTTCTGTAGATACGGCTAAGAGTATAGCTACACAATCGCGTACACACCTATCCTGCACTTAACGTCTCTGCCGTTTGGAAACCTCATATGTCCAAAACTGTTACTTTTCAGGATTCAAATAAAAGAATAGCAAAAGTAGATCCGCCACTTTTGATACATTTGTGTGACGCTGTAGTGTGATCACGTAGGGCATTCATTTACAAAGAAAACACAAAAAGTTTAAAATATGGAGATAAGAGGTTTCTGCCACGATAAGCAGAAACAAACACACATCATCACAGTTGGTGTATCTTCTGGACACAGGAGTGCTACCCAGGGCCTCCACACACACAGCAGTTTCGGATCACATCGTCTGGCCCGTTGTTTACATTACGTCACTTTTCCACTGGGGCTGACTTCAAGTTCAGTTGTCCAGCGGGCATGTGTGCACACACGCCCCCCCCCCCCCCCCCTAGCTCGCATGTCCCGTTGATCCACCGAGACAATTGGAGTCGGAAAGTGGGCAGAGGGGTAATGGAGTAAATTTGTCGCTGGTCTGGAAAGAAAGAGGATGTGTGTTCATTCACTGGCGAGGCTCTGTGTTGCTGTTGGCCAAGACCCCATACTGGGCCCGTCCCATCAGGCCCGGGCCTGACGGAACACATTCTTGGCTCGCACACAAGCACACATGTGCGCACACGCACTATGCGTACACCACGCACACAGACGGTTGGCGCTCGTTTTTCCCAGTCCACACATTCATGAAAAGTTGTTGCAGGAGGACATTTTATTAAAGAAATATGAAGGATTAACCAAATATAATCATAATCTCTTCATCACTCAAATAAGAACAGACATATTTATAAATAATGATAAATACAAATGCTACTAATAGAAATAGTACTAGAATGATAATAACGTCTGAAACATAATGGTGATCCTTAGGCCAAGTCACTCCAACTCCTTACGCTCAACTGCAAACTTTAATTCCGTCAGTCTATATTAGTAGCTTAATGACTAGTATTAAAATGGTATTGTCTTTTTTATGTCCAAAGTATTTTTATTTAAGTTCATAAAGTTAACATAAGTATAACTAAATGCATTTGAAATTCAATTTAAAAAATACTTTTCAGGATTCCAATTCAAAAATAGAAAAAATAGCAGATCTACAAGCTCAAAACGTGTCAGCTATTTTGCTACTTTTGTATGACATAGAATGACAAAGTAATAGGGCATTAATTTACAAAAAAAGTTAAAAAAGGGTTTCTTCCTGACAGTATATGCAATGTGGCCCCCTGGAGTGAGTGTGTAAATATAGTGGCCCTCTCCATCATCAAAGTTGGCCACCCCTGCGCTAGAGGAATCAAAAGTCCAAAATCAGTAGGGTTCATCCTGCAATCTGACCATTATGTCTTGTGTGCAAAGCTGAAGTCTTTGCCCTAGTGTGATGCTAGAGAAAATCAGTAGTGGTCATTCTCTAGGGAGCATGAAAGTGCATGGCAAATTCCATAGTAATCCAGCCAGTAGTTTTTTAGATATCTTGCTTGGGAGTTAAGTGTTGAACCCAACCAACCTTAAGAGCCCCATCAGCGAGTGCCGCCGACCAGCGGGGTTAAAAACAGATGTCCAGCTCTAAAGGAGGGAGTGTCTCTTGGTCAGAGCTGTGTACTTGAAAACAGAAAAATACGTGTCACCTTCTGACCTTGGACATTGAAGAGGTTCAGGGTTTGGAGAGAGACAGAGAGAGAGAGAGAGAGAGAGAGAGAGAGAGAGCAGTGGTGTAAAGTAACTAAGTACATGTACTCAAGTACTGTACTTAAGTTCAATTTTGAGGTATTTTTTACTTTACTGGAATATTTCCAATTTTCGGTACTTTTACTTCTACTCCACTACATCTCAGAGGCAAATAATGTACTTTTACTCCGCTATTATTTGAAAACTTTAGGATATAAATCATTACATTATAAAACATACATTAACCACTTTAGCACTATTTTATACCTAAGCTATTTGAAAATAGCCGATCTACAAGCTCACAACGCGTCGCATCGCGACTCGTTGTGAGCTTGTAGATCTGCTATTTTCAAACATTTTAGTACTTTTACTTTTTGTACTTTGATACCAATACTTTGGTAATTTTAGTCAAGTAAATTTTGTATTCCGGACTTTTACTTGTAACAGAGTACCTACTTCTACATTGCAGTATCGATACTTTTACTTAAGTAAAACATTTGAGTACTTCTTCCACCACTGAGAGAGAGAGAGACAGAGACAGAGATAGGTGTTTTCTCATGAGAGAAGCAGCTAACAAGCTGACAGCTTGGCTCTGTCAGGCTTCACGCTGACGTTCCAGACTCAACCCCAGTGGGACGACACCCCGAGCAAACATTTTTCCTATCTGCAATTTATCACAACGCGAGCAGCGGTGGCTGACATCTTTTTAAAAACGCTTCCAAGCACTTTGTTGTGTAATTGGTTTTTGACTTTTCGTGAGACCTTCTCTCTTCCAAGGCCAAGAGATCAGTATTTAGTAGTGCGGCGGTTATATATTACTTTTCCTGCCCCGAGGTAAGGTGGGCTACGATTCAACTTGGCCCGAAACGCATGCACCATTCATCTTCTCCTCTCTTTCATGTCAGGTCTCTTCATCTCCAATTGTCTCCTTCTTTTGTCAGTTTTTGGTGTCATCATTGGCTCTCATAAATCACCTCAAACTGGATTCAAGGTGTGGATGATAAAATTCACATTTTAGTTTGACACGCTGGTTGGAAGCAATCCATTCTATTTCTGACTTGAATCTTCATTAAATTTGACGTGGATTGATGAAATTGTAATTGGAACCCATCCCGGTCCACAGCACTGTTTTCCTCCTATACTTAGAAGAGGTCTGTCTGTCTGTCTGTCTGTCTGTCTGTCTGTGAGGGCCAAATTTATTTTTTTAGCGTAAGTAACCCCCCCCCCCCCCCCCCCCACCTACAAATGTCAAGTGTTCTACTTTTTAAACATTGAACTTTATAAATGTAAAATGTTATACTGTTAGTCAGTGGAGTTCGGTTGGAATGAACTTTTTCCCAAATATGATTATTACTGACGTCATAGGCCATATTACAGCAGAGATCGAGAGCCAAGCCATCATTAGACCCCGTCTTCTTCTCCATTGGCTTTCAACCAGGGGATTAAACCCCAGACGTTTGTGATGTTCTGTATAGGAACAAGGAACACATAAAATGGGACTGAACGTATCCATGCTTGTCTGAGTTTCCTCATGTCTCTCGGCGTTGCGTTCACTTCATCGCCAACATATTAACTTCCTCATCCTTCCTCTTCTGCAGACTCTGGCTTCCATCTCAGTTTCTGTCGAATTTCCAAGCGCTTGCTTCAGATGTTGGATTTTGGCCTATCTACATGTCTAAACGTATTTGTACAGCGTGGTTCTGTAGGAGGTGAGCCGTCTAAGAGGGGACTGTATGTGTGTATGCGTGCATGTGTGCGTGTCTCCAGGGGTACTATTCTCACAAACTGCTCGACTAATCAGTGCCAATTGTGCACACCGCCACAAGGCCAAGGAAGTTACTCCACACTTTTCACACATGTTTTATGCTTTTGTAAATATTTAATCTTCAATTAATGTGTGTAAATGAAAAGTCAGAGGTCGGAACGGGCTAAAACCTTGACCAAATATAGAGTAATCTGTCATAGGTACATCACAGATGACTGGCCACATGAATAATAATAAAAATAGTAATAATAGCTTGAATTTGTATAGCGCCTTTCATAAACCCAAGGACGCTTTACAAAAAAAACAATGAACAAACATAACGTGTTCCTTCCACGCGCAACGTCCAACCAGGGAAACTCTCCCCTGTCAGGTGACAATAAGGTCAGTTGGCTCTCATGCATTGAAGGAGGCATGAGCTCGGCCCTGGCCTCCCTAGGTTGGCAGAGGGAAGGTAGTGCCCAGGATTACATAGACAATTGGCACTGGGTGTAAAAATGTAGGTAAAAAAATAAAAACTATGAACAAACAACAAACAAACAACCAAACAACTATATGCCATAAGCCTGAGAGGAGGTGTCTTTTCAGGGCAGTCTTAAACAACATTAGGAAGCAAGTCAAAATCAGCAACTACACTTTAGAAACAAGCGCCCAAAAAAGCCCAAAGTCGCTATAATAAGCAGACATGGCAATACTGTTCACCAGTATAATGTGACCAAATAATGTGTCGTCCTCATACAGTATCTACACTATCGCATGCGCGCGTGCGCACGCACGCACGCACGCACGCACGCGCGCACGCACGCACGCACGCACGCACGCACGCACGCACGCACGCACAGAGAGAGAGAGAGGAATCCCCATTGTTAAGGGGTGGAAAATAAATGCCACGTATCACCTCTCATTACCAATAAGTTGTTTCATCGCCTCATTTCCTGCAGTCGGTTGGTCTTCCACTGAATCGGTGTGACTCATCCTTAACAGTGTTTCTGAGGAAATCACTTGGCCTCGTTAAACGAAAAGAAAAGAACGAAAAAAGACAAATCACAGTAATTTTGAAGAGAATTAGTGAGAGGATGGAAAAGAAAAATATCTTGAGAACTGTCAAATACAGTTCTCCTTTAAAAAATGGAGAGTGATTAAGTGATCATCACCACACTGTTCTTCCACACCAATATCCTCCTGTTTATGTTTCTGTTTTGTTTGTTCCTGTTTGGTTTTTGAGTTTTCTGTTGATGTAAAAACACATCAACTATCAGCAGATTGTTGGTATCCTGACTTCAATGTTTTCGTCTCTGTGAAAACCTCATATGTCCAAAACTGTTACTTATCAGGATTCAAATTCTTAAATAACAAAAGTAGCAGATCTACTCAAAACGCGTCCGTTTGCGCCACGTTTTGAGCTTGTGGATCTGCTACTTTTGATGCTTTTGTGTGATGCTGTTGTGTGTTCAAGTAAGGCGTTAATTAAATGAAAAAACACAAAAAGATAAGAGGCTTCTGTCCTACAGCAACGATTTCCTCTGTCTTTCAACTGAAATACTGACAAAGACGATTCTCTACTGTAAATGGAGTCCACACAACCTTTAACACAGCCTCTGTCTGTCTGTCTGTCTGTCTGTCTGTCTGTCTGTCTGTCTGTCTGTCTCATTTCAAGTCTCTCTCGGTGTGTGTCTCAGTGCCTGTGCGTTGAGTACACACATTCGCATTTGTGTAAAAATACAGTTATTTAATTCATAAATATTAAACGTTCCATAATTACTATGCACGCACACACACACACACAGACACACAGACACACAGAATACAAGAACACTCGCCCCAAAACACCCGAGGTTATGATTCTGTTCCTATGAGTCGGCTGAGGCGGACTTCACAACGTTCGGCACGGCAACTCGCTCGCCTGAGCTCGCTCGCCTGAGCTCTGTTACAACGCCTCCGTCGTTGTAACAGTTTTTTGCCTTCTTCCTAACCTAACTCATTCCCTGCCTAGAACGTAAAAAACGTAATTATTTCCAATTACCAATGCTGCCAAGAATTCACATGGCAATACATGGGGTTTTTACACTGGGCTGAAGGAGAGAGACTCCGCCTCGGTCTGAATGTTTGTTGTCTGAGCGGCGTGCACGGATCGCGGGTGTGTTTAGAAACGATTGGACTTGCGATCATAATGAAAAAAAAAATGTTTAAGTTACAAAAAACACTAAATCGCTGGCAGTGGGCAAACACAGCCAGAAATAAGTCTGGCAGGGAATGAGTTAATATTAGGTCTCTTCTCACCAAGCGGAGCGAGTGTTCCACCACTAGGGGGCGACCGGTACGCAAAAAAAATGGGGGCGAGTGTGTTT
This sequence comes from Gymnoscopelus braueri, assembly GCF_963280865.1. Lineage (NCBI taxonomy): Eukaryota > Metazoa > Chordata > Actinopteri > Myctophiformes > Myctophidae > Gymnoscopelus > Gymnoscopelus braueri. The sequence continues at coordinate 9,918,814 of NC_137609.1, forward strand.
TGGGGCAAGCGTTCTGGTTAATATGTGTGCGTGTGAGTGTGCGTGTGTATTCCGGTGTCTGACTGCCTGGCTGCCTGCCTGTGTTAGTGTGTTAAACACACACACAAAGATTGCGCTGTGGTTGCCGTGGCTGGATGTTTGTGAGTAAGTCTTGGCTGTGTGTGTGCGTGTGCGTGTGCGTGTGCGTGTGCGTGTGCGTGTGCGTGTGTGTGTGTGTGTGTGTGTGTGTGTGGAGGAGGCCTCCTTTAATCTGCTCCCAGCGGACACACCTTCCTCCGGTTGGTTACTGCTGCTGGGCTCCTGGAGAGCTGACACATCCAACACAAACACGCCTACAGCTGCTTATCACTGTGTGCTTGGAGGGGGGAGGGGGAAGGGGGAAGTACCTGTCTATGTGTGTCTTGGCAGACGTCTGTCTGTGTGAAGGTGTGTGTGTGCTATTTGATTGATTGAATACGTTATAACTCAGAAATGTAAACGGCACGTGGTACAGTAAGACATTAAAGCTAAAAGGATAACACCAAAAAGTCCTTGGGACTTGTTTCCATTGTGGTCCTATATATATTCAATGTGTGTGTGCGGGGGAGGGGGGGGCTGATGTCTGTGCCTGTGTGTCGATCTGTGAGGGTGCATCCGTGCGTGTGTGCGTGTGTGTGTGTGTGTGTCTTGGCAGACGTCCGTCTGTATGTCTGTCTGTCAAGGTGTGCGTACAGTCAACACATTCTCACAGATAGTGCAGTAGGTCTGTGCGTGCGTGCGTGCGTGCGTGCGTGCGTGCGTGCGTGCGTGCGTGCGTGCGTGCGTGCGTGCGTGCGTGCGTGCCGGTTGAGAGACAACAGATAGTCTGCCTGAACTCAATGTGCTTTAAATCAGTGGTTCTCAATCTTTTTCATCGTTCTAGTGTACGACGGAGGACAATTTCACGATAAATCTCAACAATACGATAATTGTAAGCGGTTCACGATAACCGATAACGATTATCCCCCCATCCCTAGTTGCGTGCTCTCCTGTTGACCCTGGTGTGGGTCACCATTGGTGTACAGATTAGTGATGGGTCGTTCATGATCGATTCGTTCAAAAGAACTAGTTCATTGCGGTGAACGTGAACGAGTTACGTTCACGCTATCGTTCATGCCCCCCATCCCCTCCCCCCGTACACAGGACGGGAGGGCGGGCTGTACGAGCGAGGTAATAATAACGCTCCCACGATGGTGCTTTTCACTAGAAAATAGCGCTACTGAAAGAGAACGTGAACGAATCATTTGAACGAATCATTTGAACGAATCATTGCCGCGAACGAAATCGTTCGTTCACTGAAACGAATGTTTTTTCCCACCACTACCACAGATGTACTGGGCGGTGTTGATCGCACGCTGGAAAGCCTTCCTGTCCCATGAGAGCAGGGCATGTTTCCACCCCAGACTGTGATGGAATTGGTACGGATATACTCTGTTAGAAATAACTGGAGACATTTGGCTACATGCCATCTCACATTCTCACAGAAAGTCCACTGCTGGGAATTCTTGATGATTTGTTGAGTGTTGTTGTGAGACCAGGTGAGATCTCCTCACTGATGAGAACAAAGGAACGCAGAGGGAACTACATCACATCATGTTGTGCAATGAACTTCCCGAAATCCATATGTGTGTAATGGTGCGGTGTATTAGTGGAAATCCTGTTGTTTTAGCCTCCTGGAGCTCTTTACGCAATGAATCAATAGAGGCTGTTGTTTGTTGCCGTTCCAACCGGGGAAACGTATCCAGAACGCTCTGAACCAAGCTCACTCAAAACAATCACTGAATCTTTTGGATTTAGCAGCATCCGTCCAATGCACGCCTTACTGCATGCTCTCTCTCTCTCTCTCTCTCTCTCTCTCTCTCTTTCTCTCTCTCTCTCGCTCTCTCGCTCTCTCGCTCTCTCGCTCTCTCGCTCTCTCTCTGTCTCTCTCTCTCGCTCTCTCTCTCTCTGCCCTCACTCGATCTCTACTATCTCTCCATCCCGCTAAGCCAGGGATTCCCAAACTGTGGTGCGGCACCCCCTGTGGTGCGCGAGCGCCCTCTAAGGGGTGCGTCCGTGCGTGACATGAAAAGGCTAATGGTGGTGCTATGGTGTTATTTAAAGGCGCCACACCATGAATTTCATTTTTTTTTTTAACATTCAGTCATTCATTCTCATTTCAGAGATTTTCAGAATGGGCGTGTCTGAACAGGCCATTTCAGAATGGCAATGCAAGTGACATCACTTGCATTGCCATTGCATTGATGCTGGCCAGACAGAATTGCTCAGTAGCCCCCCCCTGCCCAAGAGGACGTTTTGGTATTGCAGCTGAAAGTGCTGTATAAGCCAGAGACAATTGACTTGGGATGAGTATATCTGAGTGATGATTTAGGCTCAAACCTTTTGAAAAAGGTTTGAGGGACATACACCATATGATATTAAATATCAAATATTATTTTTAAATTCATGGTGTAGATCCTTTAAAATGTAAAAACATATGCCAATATATTGCTGCATATATGCAGAATATATGCTGCATATATGCCATATTCAGATTCCTATATGTGCATATATGTGGATATATATAGGACATATATGTCTTAACAATAGCTTATATATATATATATGTCCACATATATGCCACATATATGGATATATATGTATATGTAGAGACATATATATATGCAGGCAGACAATTTCGAATACTATGTCACATATATGATCAACGTTGCATATATAAAAAATATAATTATGTTCATTTATTTCCTTTCCGTGTGGGGGGTGCATCAGCTAGGTCGAGAGGTAACAGGGGGTGCACGGCCCAAAAAGTTTGGGAACCGCTGAAACCCATGCATTCACTCCCCACTTGGCCATCCATGCATGCATTGCACACACAGACACACATGCACACGCGTGTGTGCGCGCACACACACACACACGCACGCACGCACGCACGCACGCACGCACGCACGCACGCGCGCACGCACGCACGCACGCACGCACGCGCGCGCGCGATGCTTCCATCGCCCTGTTCTCTCATGGCGTGGTCCAGATTTTGCCTTCCAGCAGGCAGCTTTCATGTGAATGATGTCTCTGGGAATGAGTCACCTTCTGTTGGAGGACAGACGGACCTTCTGGACCCTGTAGGACACGAAGCTGCCATTAAAGCGTGCAAGCGTTTCCAGGGAGTCACCCAGGGTCACATAACATTATTGACAAGCTGCAGTGAGTTTAGAGTGGGCAGCGCTCCCAGGCAGCCACTGGGACGGGTCTACAAATCAATCTTCTCTCTTTGGTCGTTGTAACGTGTTAGTCACGGTTGGTGGGGCTGTCCAGTTCTTCTGCTTCCACCAGGCCAGCAGCATCAACAACAGAAGAGGGACATGTCTGTCCAAAGACACACACAAACACACGCACCCGCACACAAACGCACACACACACACGCACGCGCGCGCACACACACATTTCAATTTCTTTATTTGAGTCCACATTTATAAAATACATTACAGGGGCAAAAATATTTTTCAGTTGCTTTTGATGTCCCGCACACTCGAACCCAGTGCTTCAATCCAAACAAGTTCAGAATATAAACAACAAATGCACATGAACTTATTCACAGTTAACATTGGTCATACACTTCAGTCTGCCATATTACCAACACCGGAGAAAAATTATGGGTACAGAAGCACCTTCTCCTCCAAATAGATCGACTGCCTATAATGGAGGAGATTGAGCAATATTAATATAATATAGCAACACACACACACACACACACACACACACACACACACACACACACACACACACACACACACACACCCCGTCGGTATTATGTGTAGGAAGGCAATGTTTTAGTAACCCAGTTACACAATTTGATCCCCTAATCCTAAATCTAACCCCAACCCCTAAATGCTTAATCCTAAATTTAACCCCAACCCCAAAATGCTTAATCCTAAATTCAACCCCAACCCCTAATGCTTAATCCTAAATCTAACCCCAACCCCTAAATGCTTAATCCTAAATCTAACCCCAACCCCTAAATGCTTAATCCTAAATTTAACCCCAACCTGAATCTTTACTGATTGTAACTTTAGCTCTAAAAATATGTGTTAACCTTTGTGGAATGTCACTTGGGGCCCGATCCACCTGGCGTCTCCACCAAGGCGAGCAGAGGTTTCAGCAGCAAAGACAGTGCAGAGCACATGGGGCAAGCGGTGGAAGGAAGGTATGTGCCTGTTTACATTCTCACTCAACTTGATATGATGACACCTGGGGTGTGATTGCCAGAGTGGTGACAGCCCTGGTCCGATCAGCCCAGCCCTATAAATGTTTGCGGAACCTCTCCTTACATGAAACTCAGATGAAACTCACTCCCTTGGTGGATGGACGCAGGCTCGGGCGGTAGGCAATACACACTCAAACATTTAAGTATCAAACAAGCTAAATAGCTTGTTTGATACTTAAGAGAACTAATTGTGGTTTATATTCTCTTCCCTAGGCACCATAGGGCTTTGCATGCCTGCATGGACTAAAACCTTGTTATTGAAATACCCCAATCCAGGAGGAATCTTTTTCTTTCTTTTTTTTAATGTTTTACCTTTGTTAAGTTTCCCCTCAATAAAAGACTGTTATTTTGCAATCCAAGTGACTCTGTTGTTGGTTTTGGTGAGCACTCTTCACACCTTGAAAATATTTCTCTTTAGGAAAATAGTCGAATAGTTGATTTCTCAAGTTCTACAATATTTGTGGGGGACATCTAGCCCTTATATAATAGTGTAACACACACACACACACACACACACACACACACACACACACACACACACACACACACACACACACACACACACACACACACACACACACACACACACACACGCACATTCATTCATGTACACATAAACTCTCACACATGTTGTACAGTATATGCACCATTAACATAGCAAAGGATGCTGTCTGTACTTTCACACCTTTGCAGAATTCCTTTAGCGTTCCACTGTCCTGGTCTGGTTCCAGATGTGTGGAGGACAGCTCAGGAGACGTTTCCAGATGTGATCTCTGCTGTATATTTTACACTAGTGATTTCCTACAACAAAATTCCCGTCTCAAACCTCCAGATTGTTCTCCTGCTGGCCTTCAGAGCAGTCAGAATGCTGACACCGTGTTTGGAAAAACCCCTCCTCCGCCCTCAGGCAGGAGAAGAGTTAAAAACTCTGCGAGGGATGGAAACCTAGACAATGTGTTGCAGAGATATCGTTGCTGTCGGGCAGAAGCCTCTTAACTCCATATTTTTTTCCCCGTAAAATAACACCCTACTTCATCACTGACTACAGCGTCACTCAAAAGTAGCAGATCAACAAGCTCAAAACGTGGTGCGAAGCAACGCGTTTGGTCTGCTTTTGAATTTGAATCCTGAAAAGTAACAGTTTTGGATATATAATACATCAAAAAGACAGTCTCTCTCTCTTTCTGTGTCTCACTCTCACAGCCACAGTAATATGTTTATATTTTAAAACAAATCTTAACCATTTAAGTCTTATATAGTACTGTACTTCGCCATGTGACGAATAGTGAAAAATTATTATGATCTTTATGAAGTTTTGAATCAAACAATAGTCCTTTTGTGTTTGTTTGTTTAATATTTGAAAATGTTCTCCTATACAATGACATGCCCAAAGCAGTGACACCAGGTTGCAAGTGTTTAAAAAATTTAAACGATCTCTGTCCACATGAGCGCTTTAACACCCTTTCAGAAATAATCTCCTACACGCCTGAAGACGCATTTTTGACAGCATTTGACAACGACGTCAATGAAACAGTTCTTGTAAACCCACTACGCTTGTACATTCAAAGAATGTTTCCCTTCTCTGTTGATGTAGTCTGTGGATTTAGCTCCCGAGCCTTGTGGCATACGGTGTGATTGGTAGAAGTTGATGACAAGATCCTTCGCTTCAGGCTCTGCACTCAGTATTTTGATGTATGCTGGACCCAGGAAATTGCTGATAGCCTTATAGACTTGTCGGATGATGATGGCCTTACAGACTTGTCAGATGATGGGCTGCAAGGTGTGCACAACACGCGGAAATCTGCACAATGCCAACAAAACGCTCCGTTCCCATTGAAAACCACTGCAAAAAGACGGCCTCATAGGCAGACACAAAGTTTGGTGTGACTGTAGCCTGAGTACATCATTTTTGTCTCCGCCAGGCCGAAAGGCATGGCGAGAGAGTATGTTTTGCCCCCTGTCCGTCCGTCCGTGTGTCCGTCCGTCCGTCCGTCCGTCCGTGTGTCCGTCATTCTGTCATTTTGTGTACAGCTAATCTCCGGCACTGTTGGCTTGATCGCAGTGAAACTGTGCAAACACACTCCCTGGATGCCAGAGCAGAACCTCTGCCCCAAATTTTTCAAATTAGCCTTTTATAGCGCCACCAGGAGGCCGCTTTTTGCAAAACACATTTCTTGACAGTACTCCTACAGATTTTATCCAAACATCACGCAAATCAGTACACAGTATCTCTATAGTCATGTGATCAACACGGATCTGTCCAATTTTCCATATTTCATCCTGATTGGCTAAGGTTGGCTTCCAAAGTTTGCAGGATTGCTCCGTTTTCAACAAAATGCCTCAAATCATGAACGCAGCTTGCGATTTCCGTGAGATTTCACACGCACATTCCCACTAGGCCGAGGAAGAAATGCCACTTGAAAATGTTCAAATCAACCTCATGGTGGCGCTATAAATGGACGATTTGTGTTTTTAACTATAACTGCACCGATCTGCATGAAACTTTGCACGCACACTCCCTAGAGGCCAAGGAAAAACAACTGACCAGCATTTTTCACATTTGCCTTTCATAGCGCCACCAGGAGGCCGACTTATGTAAAACAATTTTTTTTTATATTAAGCCTTCAGAATTTATCCAAATTTCACGCACATCGGTACACTTGATCTCTATAGTCATGTGATCACGATGGATCTTTTAAAAATTTTCATATTCCATCCTGATTGGCTAACATTGACATCTAAAGTTTGCAGGAGTGGCCCGTTTTGAACAAAATGCCACAAATCATGAATGCAGCGTCCGATTGTGGTGACACTTTGCATGCACATTCGCACTACATTGAAGAACAAATGTCACCCTTTTAACATTGCCCTATTATAGCGCCACCAGTAGGCCAATTTTGCAACACTTTTCTTTTTTATATTACTCCTACAAATTCAAACATCATGCAAATCGGTACACATATAGTCAAGTGATCAAGATGGTTCCGTCCAATTTTTCATATTCCATCCTGATTGGCTAATTCCGAACATTGCTGCCCCACAATAACCTACCTGACCTGGCGGAGACCTGTGCTCCGAGGAGCACTTTTTCTAGTTGTTTTTGCTCCTTTCACTTTTTGTTTTCATTGCCTGCAGTGAGTAGCCACAGTGCAGCGTTGTAAACGCCAGTATACTGTGGTCAAGGGCACTGACAGGAGTACCTAGCAATAGCATGCATGTCTTTTGGTGTGGGAGGAAACGTAGTGCCCGGAGGAAACCCACCGCAAACCCAGGCAGAAACTCCACACAGGAAGGCCACCCCTGCTGGGATTTGAACCCGGGGCCTTCTTGCTGTGAGGTGCTAACCACTGCACCACAGACCGTGCAGCCATCGTCAGACGTGCAGACTCGCAGACGTAGTCTTTCACTGAGGTTGATCAGGGCCAATATGGACATTTGAAGGTTTTCTTGCCATTCCACAGTAACCCTACATTCATTGAAAAAATCATCCAAGCAGGTACTGGTTCTTCCCGGCATCACCCAAACCGGCTCTCTGTGTCACAAATCTCTTGAATAATACCTTTCCTCCTGGACATGTAGGCAGTAGTAGTGGTGGTATTATAAAATGCTGAATTTAACCGCACAGTGCACACAAATGCATCAGGACACATGCATTTTCTGATGCATGTGTGTAAGGTGAACCCCAAACCATGGAACACATTATGAAATGTAGCTGTCCTCCAGGGTAGGTACCCTCACAAAAAAACATGCAGTAATCCTGGTCTCTATACTGCCTCCCCCTGGTCAGCCGGGGCACTCCCCCCTGTCAGGTGATAAGAAGCAGCTTGCTGGCTCATCATGCATTGAAGGAGGCATGAGCTCAGTTCTGGGCTCTCCCTAGGCTGGCAGAGGGAGAGTAGCGCCCAGGATTACATAGGCAAGTGGCACTGGGTGAAAAAATGGGTTACAAAATCGTGGGATAAAAGATTAAAAATAGAAAAAATAAAAAATAAATGTAGCTACGCTCCACAAGGTAATGGAAATGACCAGGCCAAAACGAAATGGCCTAGCACGAGGAAGAAGACTAGCGTAGACAACAAGGCCAGCAAGCCTGTAATTCATTCTCCATGTTGAATGAACCACTGGTAGTCAGGACGTCGTTTGTTTTCTTCCAGAAAAGGGTCACGCGATAGGGACATGATGACTCAAGGAAGGACACATTGTGACTGATAAGAGCCAGTCAGTAAGTGAACATGGATGGATGACATCGTCAGCAGTGTTTTCCAAGTCTCAGTTTTCAGGGGCTCTAAAATGCCTGAGTGTGTGTGTGTGTGTGTGTGTGTGCGTGGGTGTGTGTGTGTGTGTGTGTGTCCGTGTGTGTGTGTGCACAGACATGTACTTCTTCTGTTAGTGCTGGTGGACTCGTGGAAGCCGAGAAACTATATGTGTACATTTAGCAGAAGTTGTGTTGTTAAATGAAAACGTATTACGCTATTCTGTCTATTCTGTCCCCTCTCTCTCTCTCTCTCTCTCTCTCTCTCTCTCTCTCTCTCTCTCTCTCTCTCTCTCTCTCTCTCTCTCTCCTGTCTGAAACTATGGTCAGCTTAGCACATATGGCTGACAGATAGAGAAACACAAAAAAATACAAAATAAATTGAAATATTTAAAGAATGTCTGGGTCATATAAAGTAAAAGACGCAGGCCTCAAGATGTTGAAACTAAAATAAGTTGTTATCATTTAAAGACAAGGCTTTGGCAAATGTTTTTTATCTCGTATAAGGACCTGGAAACAGTTCGTTCTCCACACTTTTATCACCTCTTGGCTGGACTACTGTAATTCCCTGCAGTGTCTGGGAATGACCCAGTTCACCCTCTCAACTGGTTCAAAATGCAGCTGCTGGGCGTTTAACTCATTGAGACCTGAGGTCCGATTCTACAAATGCCTTCTAAATCGGTAGTTTTTTGTGACCCCCAAATTGACCCCCAAATTGATATATATTTGTCCGTGGACCCCCATCTGAAAATGTTTAGTGCCGGGGAACCCCAGAAGAGAAGATTTGTGTTAAAATAATTCGAGATTATTCAACAATTTCAAGATTTTTCAAAAATGTTAAAAAATAGCAGATAAGCTAGCTAGCGCGTGACAAAGTGACACGCTGTGAGCTTGTACACTATATCGCTAAAACCTAAGATGATACGGATTCTTTCCCGGTTTTAATGGCTTTTAACTGGAACAAAGAAAAGACAACAATCACTTGCATTGTTGGTTACCAGTGCGTGTTAACATGTGCTGGTTTCAATTAGTTTATTTTAACTTCAGATTTTATTATTTAGATTTATTTGTTTTTTTGTGTTTTTCGTTTTTAGTCTTGCCCTATTTAGTATAATATAGTTTTAGTGGTATTGTTCTCTCTGTTCTTGTGCTTTTATTTTTCTTGTGTGTTTTCTCTGAGTCCTGTTTTAAATTCATGTAATGTAGGGCCTACAGTAAATAATAATAATAATAATAAATTTTCAAAAAACAGTTCAAGGCAAAAGACAATGCGTCGCATCGCGATTGTGAGCTTGCAGATCGTCTATTTTAAAATGGCCTAAGTCCTATATATAGGGCCGAAGTGGTAATGTATGTTTTGTAATAATAATCAAAATCTACAAAGTAACTAGTAACTAAAGTTTTAAAATAATTGTTGTTGTTGTAATGGAGCAGAAGTAAAAGTACTGGAAATTGGAAATACTCCAGTAAAGTAAAAATACCTCAAAATTGTACTTAAGTACAGTACTTGAGTAAATGTACTTAGTTACTTTACACCACTGCTCAACTGTAAATGCACTCCAAGAGAACTTTGATCCTTGTGCAGAAGCTCAGCTCTGCTTTGGGTCTTGTTACGTTCCTCAGCACATATTCTCCCCCCCCCCCCCAAATCATCAGCTTGCTCTGCAGCGTTGTTGGAACCCTGACCGGCCACAGAGAGAGAAACTAGAGAATAGCTCATTGTTGTTGTGAACAATAAGCTGATTCACAGGCTCCGGATGCTCAAATTTGACCACAGAAATGCACCAATAAACCCCGGGGGACCACAACTGGACCCTGTAAAACTAAAGCCCACCATGAAGGGTGACTACTGGTCCTAACCACCGTACAGTAGCACAGGGTTTGTTCTCACACTGACACAGACGGCACTGAAGCAAACTGATATAGTAGGCCATGAACTTTTGTGATATTAGAGATTCAAAGGCCTATTCCTTTTGCTACAGGCCATAAACCTTTCTGATAACCTTGTTCCCAGCATATTTTTCCCAGCATATTTCTTTTTATCCCACGATTTTGTAACCCATTTTTCACCCAGTGCCAATGCCTAAGCTTGTAATCCTGGGCACTAATCTCCCTCTGCCAGCCTGGGGAGAGCCCCGAAATGAGCTCATGCTTCCTTCAACGCTTAAGGAGTGAGCAGGCCGCTGTTTATCACCTGACAGGGGGGAGTTTCCCCGGTAGGACGTAGCGCGTGGAAGGAACGCGTTATTCCAACCAGTTCCTTTCCCCCCGCCCCGGCAGTATAGAGACCAGGGTTACTGCATGTTTTTTGTGAGGCTACCTACCCTAGGGGACACGGGGAGAACATGCAAACTCCACACAGAAAGGCCCTTTTGCCAACCCCACCTAGGAGGGTATGGGCACTGATGACGCAGAGGAGAGAACACGCCCCCAGCGCTCACAGCATCCCCGGCGGGAATCGAACCGAGGACCTTCTAACTGTGAGGCGACAGCGCTACCGACGCCACCATGCCCAGCATTTTCTCATCTCACAATGTACAGCCAGGCATCATTTGCTTGCAAGACCGTTTCCTTTCTTCTCTTCTCTTCTCCTTCTTCTTCTTCTTCTGTATTACCAACCTGACATTAGGAGAACAGTATTGCAATTGCTGTTTTGTTTAAAAATTAATTAGAAAAATAACTTTCTTTTGAACTGTCAAGTCCTGACTCCTCTCCAGTCTTCACCTGGTCTGGTCTGGGTCAGGTTCCGGTTTGAAGGTTTGACAGCTGCACTTCTCATCTCCTGCAGCGAGAGCTGAACCACACCGACTCCCACCATCTCCGGGATCTCCTTCCTTTCTTCTATCTTAGATGATAGAGGAAAGGAAGATCTGAGGGTGGATGAAATCAAAGTGGGCGCAGAGGAGAAGATCTGAGGGCGGATGAAAGCAGAGTAGGAGCAGAGGAGTATAACAGATCCACGTGGAACACATTTATCAGAGAAATGACCACAGCGCTGCTGAACCGTCCCTGCTGGCTGTCTGACCTCAGCCTTCTGGAATGATAAACTGATACAAGACACGCATATAGTGATTATCAGGAGGTCTGTGCTTACATGTCAGTACTGTTCCTGTCAATCACAATCTATGGTACCCATGTTTGTACTGTATGTGTATGTACAGTATGTATGCCGGCCTCCACATGTATTTCTCTCTCTTGGTGTGATACCCCCCCTCCCTCCACACACACACGCACACGCACACGCACACAACACACGTCACATCCTCGTTTTCGTCATGGTTTATCTCATTGTCATCTGTTCTGTGTATATGTTGTGTATTCCTCGAATCACTGTCTCTGGACTGGGAATACTGGAACAACAAGACGATAACCACATCTGGATTATGTCCCCTCATCCGCCATTGCTTCAAGAGTAATGCATGTTACACACACGCACGCACACACGAACATCATGTATTTATGAATTCGATAAGTCGACGTGAATAAGCATTTCAAAAGGTCATCATCACATCCACACATACAAGAGCATGACTCAAACGTTTTATAATCGTTTCTTAACAAGTGCACGGTCTAGAGTTGTTGTTGTTGTTTTTTTACAATTTCCCTTTTTCTCAGAATGTGGTCTTCATATACCAGCCAATTCACAGTTGTTCCCCTCACATGTAGTCCCTGTCACTGCCAACCCCTGCAGTTGTTCATGTGGAGGGCACTGTAGACACAACTTGTGTGAGTGAGGTTGTTCTTTTGATGTCTCGTATTGCTTGGAATCTGCACCCGACAGTGTTCAAAGACGAGTTGTTTTTAGTCGAGCGCACCAAGCCTTTGAAGGGCGTAGAGACAAACACATATGCCTCCTCCAGGACACATGAAGTCACCAGCCGCTTAATTCCTTTAACCTGAGAATGAGGAGTTTCACCAAAGATCCTAAATTATTCAGGGAGATCCGCCATCCCAAATTTCGCCGCTAGGTACAAAATACGCAATGGTCTCCTGCTGGGCTCCTAACTGGCCTGACAGAGTACATTTTCTCCTGATTTGTCTCTCTGAAAAAAGTCATTTTAGAGTATTGTGTGTCTTTGTGACGACTGCGTCCACTATTTAGTTCAGTGACCATGGGGCTAAAGAATCGTTCAGAAGCCATAACGCATGCAGGGAAACTATCCAACTTAGTTCCTCTCCCTGCTGAACAGGCACTTTGACCAACCTGTAGAGGTCGCTAGTGCAGCGACAGAGATGGGTCTCCACTCCCGCTTCCCACCTGGTGTCCATTTGTGCTCATTGGAGGAAAAAAAGCGTATTTTAACAGTTGGCAAACGGCTGCACAAGACGGCCGTCTCCATCTATTTATAAACTCTTTCTGTAGTATTAACCCATATAAACAGACTAGCGTAGCATATTTTAACCATCATCATCAGCAGCTAGATATACATTGTGGAAATAGCCAGCCAGGTCGGGGGCGCGGTTTGGATTCCAGTGGCACTCCGGGGGTGTGGTTTGCCAAGCACTCCCGTATGCTCCCAAATCACGCCTCATCGGAGCACCCAGCCAAGCACTGATTCAAAACCCTATAGTGTCCCTAGTTCCCTGCCCACCTAGTGGTGGGCAGGAATTTTATCCCGGTCCCACCTGGAAACCCCCTGTATAGAATGGTTCTTTAACTAATTAACGTTGACATGGGTCCCTCGCCTGGCATTAATACCATTTTTGGTTTTCTGATGCGGTCTGGAGCGGAAATAACTTTGTCACCAGGAGGCTGGAACCCACGGCCGGAACCAAGCGCGATTCCCCTAGTTTAAAATGTGTTTAGTTTGGTATAATCCTTTCTCTTCTTTTGGTATAATAATCGTTTGGTATATCGATCTTTTATTCTAACTCGCCTCGTAGCACGCCTAGCGAGACTAAACTAATTGATTCGCATTATGTGGGGAACAAGAACACACACCACCCACCACCGGAACCCAATTTATTTTTCCTTTTTTCTAAACTGGATCTCACGGCTCATGTTTTAGAATGAATACCAGGCTTTCCTCTGTGGGGGAACTTCTTGGTGGAAAGCCTGGTGACGCGAGGTTAGGGTCCCCCAGCTATAGGCTCTATAGTAGGTCTGCTCCTTTTTCCCCTCTACACCAAATCTCAAAAATAGCAGATCTATAAGCTTGTAGATCTTCAACAAATATTTCCCCAGGGACGTTAGGGATCGTGGTTAGCGTTAGCAGAATCTGTTCTTGAGAGATTAGTGTTCAAAGGACTAACAGGAAAAGATCCATACCGTATTTGAGTTTCTGGACAACGATCAACAAATGCATTTCAGCAGAAAGCCTTCTACAGCATTATCAACATTACAGTAGGCTATATTATTACATCACACACATGCATAAATGAGGTCAGTGCTTTAGTCTAGTCTAGACATTATGCCCTAAATGTTATGAATGGCAACATATTTCCGCATGGACATCCACAGCCCACACATGCACGCACACTAACGCACACATGCAGACACACACATGCAGACACACACACACACACACACACACACACACACACACACACACACACACACACACACACACACACACACACACACACACACACACACACACACACACACACACACCCTATCTCAGCGAGGTCTGGACTCAGCAGGATGCATAGGACAACCTGGAGATGTTTACATTGCAATCAAACCACTGTTTACATTGGAAGTCCCAGATGCTAAACGGTTGCTGGCCGCTTGCCCGCTCTGTGCTGACAGAAGCAGTCCATCTTACATGGAGGGCTCTGTGCTGACAGAAGCAGTCCATCTTACATGGAGGGGGTGAATAATTTGATTAAAGCCTCTAATTGAGCCTAGAGCTTAGAGCTGAAACCCCGGATCGGACCGAGCTGGCAGCGGATCAGGAATTAGGATCAGGAGGATATCTAATGTCAATTATATTAGCACAGGCCAGGACATATCCGTCATCTGAGGATTAGTCAAATAATTACACACACATGCACGCACATACGCACACCGACACCCACACCCACACACACACACACACACACACACACACACACACACACACACACACACACACACACACACACAGTACGCACATGTGTACAGTATACTGCACTTAAGCCCTATTTTATATATTTGTCGTAAGATGATGTTGTGCAGAAAAAACAGCAGATCACACACTCACAGCGTGTTGTGAGCTTGTAGATCTGCTATTTTTGGATTTTGGGGGGAAAACGTTTTTGTGTTGATTTTTTGGGGGGAAAGATGATTTGCCTATAATTACATGCTCAGAAGAGGAATTCCAGATTTAAAGTAGATATTTTGACATTTAAGTTGGCTTAAGGGAGGACTGGCCGGCAGGACCACGGCCACATCACTCTGACTCAGACATAACCATAAACAAACCCCAAAAGGGGGAGGGGGTCCTTGATTGTTCGATATTATGATCATGGTCCAGAGCTCAAAAAAACATTGAGAACCGCTGGTCTTGTGTGCCAAGCATCTGCCCCTGCAGAAGATGAGATAACTTTAGAGCACCTGGACTCATCATCATCATCATCATTGTTTGCATGATAGACTCTCACCCACCGGGAAAACATTATATTCATACTAAACATCTTCACAATGACTTCACCAGATTTATGAACCTTCATGTATACACCCCCCCCCCCCCAAATGGGGCAGGAGTAGGGTTAAATTACAAGAACCTAAAACACCAGAATGGAAGAATTATGTGTTTTTCCCTCATATGGGGACAGCCAGGTCTACCATGCTTGTCAAGTAAATTTTCGTAACCTAGGTCTTTTTAGTCTTTTTTTTCAAAATGACTCCAGCAGCACCGTGTGTGAGTGACTCACCAGCTGCTACTCATTACGTCTCCGTTCTCTCTGTGTTCTCAAGCCGCTGTGGTGAACATGAAGTATAAAACAGTGTTTTACTTGTCACAGCGGTTTAACAACTCCAGAGAGCTGGTTGGTTTTCATACAAGCTGTGTGCTGCTCTGGGACTAATTTAGACCTGAGACACTTTAGTGGGCGCTTATACTAAATAGGCCCTATACCTCATAGAATAGAAAACTTTGTACTGTAGAACATTTTGTTATTGCGGGAGTGCAATTTAAATACAATTAATTACTTGACACACACGCGCACGCACAGATACACACACACACACACACACACACACACACACACACACACACACACACACACACACACACACACACACACACACACACACGATATATGGAGTGGTGGGTAATAGTGTTGCATTATATTTACTTATATTAAAGCGGCACTATGTACGTTTTTTATGATTCAAATGTTTGATAGAGTATGCTAATACAATATAACTTATACATTTGGGGTAGTTGTATTTGGTCTCCCTGCTCTTCTATTGAGACATTTAGATTGTGTCAAAGGTCATGTCTCACCTAGACACAGGATCTGACACGAAGTACAGTTCAATACAAGGTCTGCTAAGAGGATTTTAAACCCAAGAAAGCCTATGGCTTGTTTCCATTGGGGTCCTTTGTACTCAATTCATCATAATGACGGGGTCAGTCAGGGTCATGTCCGGGGTAGAAGAGAAAAGTTACATAGTTTTAACTTAACTAACTTTTTGAATAAATTGCACTTAAAATAGTAGTTTTAATGGAAGATACTTTTCACTTTAACTTGTTCAGTGCTTTTGTCTTTACGCTTTTTTTTAATTTGTATTCAGAGCATGTTCAGCCAAAGAGGCTGACTGGTCTTTGCTTTGGCCCTGTCATAGACAGTCCCACATTGTTTCAAACATAGCCAGTCACAGCACACTCTCCACACCAGGTGACGTGAGGTTACACACACAGACCTAAACATTGGCTGAAACAACAGCGTGTGATTCTGAGGAACAGAACACCCCCCCGAGCTCACGTTCAAATTATGTTTTCCTTATACGGACTACCAAAAACAATACTTACATTATGTGCTGGCTTTTCTTTATCTGCCTAAAAATGTGGACATTTCAACCTACAAGAAGTCAAATTTGAACTTGAGAAAACATGTGGGTGGTAACTTGTATACCGTAGGTTAGTTTTGGCTGTGGATAACGTTAGCTAAGGTTATAGTCCTTACAGGACCCTAGTCTTGGAGGTCTTTTATATGTGGTTGTTGTATTAAGAGTCCGAATTGAAAAGACTCCCAGAGCTTCCTATTACAGGGATAGGGATAATTGCCAATGGAGTTATCCTCATGTTCCCAGGATCTTATCGCCACGTAGGATCCTACTGTATGTTCTAATGATGCTAATAATGGGGGGAAAAACGACCCGCAGCTGCCTGCATTTATGAATAATTTGACCCACCCGACCACACTTCACTAGTATGTTCCTCAGATCTGAAAAAGGGCCCTAAGTTTCCTGGATCCTATGTGGGAGCATGACGAAGGGCCCTATGTTTCCAGCTGGTCTGGGTACTCTTGTTGCTATTATTATAGAACAAGGGAACATAGGACTCACAACATAGGACCCTGGAAACATATGTATACTCAAATTGCTCATTTAAGCCAAGTTAGCGAGTATGAAAAAGAAGAGTTCCAGATAAATGCATGATTGTGCAAGCAAGCAAGGGTGTAGGCGTGTATATATGTCATACCCTTTGCTCTTGGTCCTTTGTCCATCAGACGACATTGAGGCTTAATCAGGAGTTGTAGGCTTGGGGTAGGCTGAGAGGTGGACATTGCTCTTGTCTTTGTATGTCTTTATGTATGTATTTTGTTTTGTTTTCTTATGTCATGTCAAATGTGTGTACTGTTTATTGTTGCATACATGGCTGCTGGGTCGCAAGACAAATTTCAGTGTGAACTGACAATAAAGTATTATCGTATCGTATCGTATTACAGTTTGCCATTGCAGTGATTTATAGAGGACATAAAGGCAGTTTTAATTACCTTTAACTGTTATGTAAGTCTGTTTTAATTACCTTAAATTGTTGCCTATGCAAGATAAGACATGACAAGATAAACCTTTATTGATATCCAGGGGGGAATTAGGATGTCTTTAGCGATTCTAACAGTTAATGTTCCAATCACATAGCTCCACAGGACCTATGTTACATAACATCCCTCCAATCTACAGCAACCTTCCTGTCTATCTTCACCGTGCTGTCTCTACAAAACCTTAACAAAAACAACAGGGTTATAAGCCCCAGGGCCTGTATGCTGGCAAGGCCCTGACTGACAGTAGTAGTAACCCTATATCGGTAGCATATCGTCTCTGCATGTCGGGTGGAAACCTCATATGTCCAAAACTGTCACTTTTCAAATTCAAATTCAAAAATACCAAAATTAGCAGATCTATAAAACGTGTTTTTGCCTTTTATTGATAGAAACAGTAGACTGACAGGATATGGAGAGAGAGAGATGGGGAGTGACACGGCACAAAGGTAGTTGTGATCAGGAGTCGAACCCGTGACTCGCTGTTAAGCGGCATTAGCAGCCTAGGTGCCCAGACAGCTACGCCAGTGACGCCAGGCCTGACCTGCTACTTTTGATGCTTTTGTATGGGGTTTGCGTGTGTGAACACGTTCAATGTGGCTACATACTGTAGGTACGTGCATCATGCACGGATGGGTCAAAGCCTTTTCCAACTGACACACAGGGTAGGTATAGGTTGTGTCGAGTCACACTCCCCCTAATAAATGTTTATAAATGTTGTAATTTGTGATTTGAACATCAATTGATTGTTGTATCCTGTACTATAATATCAAATTCATTCTGTGTAAATCCTGTCAAGATCTGAGATTGCTAACCACTGTTCTTAATGAATTTTGGGAGGCATGTAGCCTCGTTCCCTACCTTAACTCAGGGCACGACCTAATGCAGAGAGTGTCTATAGGGGCGGGACTATGCGTATGCATTTCCCGTATGCATTTCCCCCGGAAACAATATTTTTAGACCAATCACAACACTTGTTTCATTCACAGAGAACGTAAATAGATTTGTAAAGCGTCAAAGTCATTTCCTTGGGCGGTACTTCCACCTAATACTGGTACTTCCGTTTAGACACTCAACCGGCTAGGTCTTGCCCAGCGAAGTAGGCATGAGATCTACGATCATCTGACTATGACTCTGGTCTCTCTCTCTCGCTCTCTCGCTCGCTCGCTCACTCGCTCTCTCACACACGCATATAGCCACACGTGTGTTACGGCAACGCCAAAACACAACACATCTATTTGAAAAGCCAAGACCTGAAACAGCCTGAAAATATTGCGTGATAACTTTGAGGGGGCCCATTGATTAGGTATAGCCGCAGGGTCCCTTTGTGTTCTTAATCCGGCCCTGAAAACAAGTGGTTTTACTTATCCCATCACATTCTTTCTCTCTCTCACACACACACACACACACACACGTTTGTTGTGAGGACCAGGAAAATGGTCCTCACAATTATGTCTATTTCTCAAATTACTTGTGGGGACATTTGGTCCTCACAAGTATAGTAATTACACAATACACACACACGCACACACACGCACGCACACACGCACGCACACGCACACACACACTTACAAAGGTTTACTTTTGGGACATTGTTACAGCTCGTAATCAAACAAGTGGTGTTGGGGAGGTGAGACTAACTGAAAACAGAATTCTGAGCCTCGTTTCTGGTCCAATTAGCTCAATAAAATAAAAACAGCCTACTGATTCGACTTGATGGCGACACGCTCATTAAGGAAATTCAAACCATCTCAGTGTGCTGGATGCGGAATGAAAGTACTGAACAATCACAGGCCGTATGTACGTACATAAGGGGTCACTGACCCCGGGTCAGCATAGCGTGGACCTTACGAAAGCAGGTTACAAAGGTCATTTACAACCAGAGCACTTTTAGTGAAAGTCACTGACCCTGTGCATGCCCTGGCATGTAGGTGGTATTTCAGAATACTGTGTGTGTGTGTGTGTGTGTGTGTGTGTGTGTGTGTGTGTGTGTGTGTGTGTGTGTGTGTGTGTGTGTGTGTGTGTGTGTGTGTGTGTGTGTGTGTGTGTGTGTGTGTGTGTGTGTGTGTGTGTGTGTGTGTGTGTGTGTGTGTGTGTGTGTGTGTGTGTGCGCGCGCGTGTGTGTGTGCAGGTGGTGCAGGTGGAGACGGGTCCAGTGTGAGCCCGCCCCCGCCCTGTGCCTTCTGTAGTGTTGACAGAGCGACGCAGAGCGATGACACTCTGTATGGTGTTGAAAGAAGATTCTAACTGACAAGAGGAGCCGGAGGAGAGAGTTCCATCCTCACTGATGGGGTTTGTGTGCTAAAGCAAATACAGCTTGGAATGCCTTTATGTGACTCCAGCAAGAAAAGAAAAGTAAAACAAAACAAAAAAAAATAGCATGTTTTAAAATCCAAAAAATAACAATATTTTGCATATCGTCGTATATTCTAACTTTTTGTGTTTGCAGATCTGCAAGTTCGATCCGCAAGCGTTTTTTTATCTGCTAATTTAGAATTTGAATTTGAAAAGTAATGGTTTTGGATGAGGTTTCTCACCTGACAGAGACGATATGTTTTCAGATGCTTAAAAAATAGTTTTTATATATTTTGGAACATGCGTGCATATGTTTTGCAGTATGAAATGGCAGCCATAGCACAAAATAGAAATGTAAGTAGACTCGTGCTTAGTTTAGACTATCATATGATGTTGTCGCGTGACCACAAATAGCAGATCAACAAGCTCACAACGACTCGCAATGCATCGTCGTGAGCTTGCTGATCAACAATTATTGGCGGCACGCCCGTCGTACTCCTAAGTACGAATCAGGCTTGTATTCACAGTTTTCTTTTTAGTAATGCCCATCCTGTGATTGGCCTGTGATGTGCTTCTGTGCCATTAGTCTGGAATATCATTAAAATAAACAAACATTAAAATGTAATCTAATATGGGGAAGTAGTTCTGTTTTTTATTGGGAGTCGTTGAACCATGCGTAAAAGGGGCGACTGTGTGTCTACCTGCAAGGATAATAAATGTTTATAGAGCTCACGATGATGTGCGTTGCCTCAGGTCGGGTCGGGCAGAGGTGAAAGTACTTGGACAGACATATGATGATGATGTAGGTTTAAGGTGAATGATGGTAAATACTTCTCCTCTTATGGAAGGCAGCAAAGGAAGGCACCTGAGGCAAAACCACATCTGACGAGAGTGTAGACAGACACGGTAAAGGTACTGTGTAAGCCTATTTCCATTGCCTTGCCCAACAGTTGTGCAAGTGTGCAGATGCGGTAATAATGCACGTCGCTTAATCAAACACTAGAAAGGGGCGCTCAGCAGAGAGCACACCTCCGCCAGGAGGCATGCCCCTCTTCCATTGCTCTTGAGAGCATGACAAGGCACGAGGGAGGAAGGGATATAATAAAGGACTGTCATTACATCATTAGGGTGCAACCGGAGTAGACAGGCTAAATGGAGACAAATCTTTGGACAGTGAACACATTTAACAGTAGAGTGGCCTGTTGTCATCACTTGGACAAAACATAATGTTACAATGTGTGTGCGTGACTGAGTCACCCTCCCAGCTCTTAATGTCAGTGAGATCCCACATGTAATTCTGAACAATTACAATCAGTTACAATTTGGGCATTGAGTAGACTTATCCAGAGTGACTACAGAGTGTAATGGGCATGAACCCCAGACGACAGGGTGCACATGGTCACATAAATAGTCCAAAGAAAACAATGTAGTACTTCAAAGAAACTAGGATACCAGGTATAAACATCACCCTAGCATATTAAGTAACTAAGATACCTGGTAAACATCAACATATGCTGCATCTGTCTAAACACTCTATGGAAATAACATTCTTAGCATGTGTGGTCAAGTAAAAACTACATCTAAATGAGAAAGGGCAACACCGCAGAGCACATTATCTCCGCCAGGCCGGGTGGCCTACTCAGGGCTGTGTGATGTAACGCTGTAGGGACAATTTGCAGCATGCATCAACTGTACAAGGCAAAGGCATAGTCATATTATGCGTTGATAATGTGTTTTTAGATTAGGTGTTGCAATATTGGGGCGTAATGCTGCCGACTATGGAACATGCATGCGTATTATGTTTGTGCTTAATTTATGCCATACAGTTTGTTAATAAATGCAACTGTTTGCCTTTATTGGGTGGGTAGCAGCATTGGGTGGCAGAAATTAATTATGCGACGGACGGACGGACGAACAGACGGATGGATAGATAGACCTTTATTGATCCCAGGGAAATTAAGTCACCAGAGGCAGCACAGCAGTTAGGTACAGATACAGAGGACAATAAGTACTCTATGATGCAGCTAAGAGTAGTGACATATTAGGAGTCAAAAAATAAGAAAACATAAGAAAACACTTAATTAGCAATGAACGACAGTATACATCCGACATATCTTTTTCATGTCAAAGACCCCCAAATTGATATTGGCCGCGGACCCCCCATCTGAAAATGTTTTGTGCCAGGGACATCTGGAAGCTGTCTACACTGTCTCATGCAGTTCACATCAAGTGAACGCTGCATTTCTGACTAATTAAGTATTCAATCAAAACTTGAAAAGGTGGCAGACCATGCCAGCATATAGTCTCAGGAATGAGACCTCAGTGTGTGTGAGTGAGTGAGTGCGTGTGTGCGTGCGTGCGTGCGTGCTCAGACATTCTGGACGGACAGACGGACGGACGGAGGAAGCACGCACGCACGCACGCACGCACGCACGCACGCGCACGCACACACACACACACACACATACACACACACACACACAGGGGTTTGGTTGCCCGACTGCCCGTGTCAAGTAGCCTAAATAAAACATTCGGGCAAGTGGAGTTTGCTTTCAGTTTGCCGACGGGCAAGTGCATTTGAATGGGGAAGCAACTAGTCTCGCGTCACCAGACAACTATTCCACAATCTCTGAATGCTATATAGAGTCTGGAACTCCACTTCCCGAAAGCTGTTTAACGGAAGTTGTTCAGACCGGAAAGACATTCGACCAATCACGACGCGGTGCCCGCGGACCTGTAGTCCCAGTGGAAACAGAACAGAGGCGGAAGCATAGAGTCATAGGAGCGGTAGATTCATGTTATTTGTGCGAGGATTGTTTATTACAGAAAACTGAGAAAAGTATCATGGAATTAACGCCGAAAAAACTGTGAAAGAAGACACTAGTAGACATAAACGATGTTTATGAGATTCGTTGATTCCAGTCGGACTCCTTTGCGCTACTGCACAATGCTAAAACGGAAGTGGGTAGGGGAGGGGCATCCGCTTTCCCCTTACACATGATCAGAGCTTCCGAGTCCCAGACTGTATGCCGGAAACATTTGTAAATTGTGGGAGGCAACAGTCTGGTAACGCGAGACTAGGAAGCAACAGTCTTCAGCAAATATTATTGGTTATTCATGAAGAACAAATAATGCTACCTTTTTACAAGTAGCAGTTGCACTCATTCAGATTGTCAAAGTGACTGTCGCCACTCGACAGTTATCGATCGGATTTAACATTAATTTGACGTACTTCTCGGGCAAGTGGGCATAACACAAGTAGAGCTTGACCTGTACTTGCCCGACGGGCAAGGGCCTCTGAGAACTAGTGTCAACCCCTGCACACAAATGACACCTTACTCACTCTGCCATAGTGGAAATATGAAGAGACAATAGCTGTGTAGCTCCAGGTAATTTATTCTCCGGGTTTCTCATATACGTACATGCTGTACCAGATGGATATTATTTGTGAATATAATATATTTTTGTTTGTTTTAGATTTTTCTTTTTTTTCTCCTTGCTCCCTGTCCCCTCTTATTTTTTCTTCCTTCTTCTGGAAATAACAAAAATGATGGAGTTTTCCCTGAAAACTAATTTCTCCCACACCTGTAAACCTGTGATGTGACAATAAAGTGATCCTTTGCAATACATTACAAATGTCATCCTAAACCAATTCTTTCCCTCCCCTCATTAAAATAAAACCAGTTTGACGCCCCTGTCCTGAAGTGATACTGGGCTACATTATTTTATTCCAACTAATGAACTGTGGTTTGTCACAATTAATTCTGACAAACCACACCAGAGCTGTGTTGGACTGTTTAACTGGGGGTGTTAATTTTGCAATACATCTCTGCCCCCTAGTGTACAATGGTGGGATACCATGGTTGAGCTTACAGGGTCAAATAAAGCCTTTTACACAATGCAACAGGCAGGGACACTTAGGTCTGTCATCTTCATTATGAACATGATTAATGTGCAGAATTCAAGCAGTTCAAAGTGAAAGATTTGTTGATCAAAAAATATATAGTAATTTCGTTTTATCAGAGGTAGAGTAGGTCATTGTGAAGTGGATTCCATTGAACTGGTGAACAGACATACTATATATTTTTTTTTGGCGAGAGATCAAAGTTCAGGGAACTGTCTGTGAGTAATAAATATATGATATTATCAAAACCAGTAAATTTGGTCTGGAGGCAGGAATCAGAAGACTTTAGTGTCACATCACATGATTACAGATGTAAAAGGGTGAGATTATTTTTGTGCAAGCTCTCAACATCTGCCGTTTCAGGAAGAGTTAAAATAGAATTTGTTTGGCGAGAGATCAAAGTTCAGAGAACTGTCTGTGAGTAATAAATATATGATATTGATCATAAAATATATATTATAATTCTTTACCGTAACGGGTCACATGGGCTATTTTGAGGGCAACTAAGCTGCAAATAACTTAACTAACTCTGTACCAACTACCAAGGGGTCCCCAGCTAAATTAGTTAATATAGCGTCACAATTATTTTAACCACTTTATCAACTTATATGTTGGCTGTTCAAAAACAGCAGATCTACAAGCTCACGGCGCGTCACTTTACGCTGCGAGCTTGTACATCTGCTAAGTATTTTTTTTTAATATCGAAAATTTTGATCAATTTAGCCAAATATACATCGTTTTGGGGGTCCTTGACATGAAAAGGTTTGAGAAGCACTGTCCTAGAGGAGGACCTGAGAGAGGAGAAGCTGAGAGCTGACCCCATCATCTCATTCCTGGAGAACTAAAATATCACCACAGTGGAAAGTTTCCAGTTTGTGATTGTTTGGTCATCTGCTTGACTCAGCACGCACGTGCATCTACGTAAGCATATTGTTATCCGTGATACGATGACCATCAACTACTTTATCAGAGAAACTGATGATACAAGATGTATGTTCTATTCCTATCCATTCTGTTCTTTTCCTTGTTCCATATCTTCCGATCACGTCATGTATCCACTGTGCAATACTATAGATATTCTCTATGTGTGTATTAAACTTGAGAGCTTGTCATGTGATACTGCCTGGCGTCAACCGGTTCTACGCACGTGCGACTCAAGAGAAACCTTCACTCACCACCACTCTTGTAGATGGAGACTCTTAGGGACCATGTTGGTCAACCGAAATCACAACAGTTACTTTACACCACTGCAGGTAGTCAGTTACTATCAAAGGTGTGTTTATAATTTAGGCATCCCAAAACAAACTGGTCAGGCTACTGCTTGGCCTCACACCTACAACTCATTTAACCTGCTCATTTTGCTATAGGGTGGGATGGCTCAGGGTAGAGGACAGAGTATAGCAACTTGCAATGGGCCTAATAGCCCAATTTTTTTTTTTAAATCCTGGTTTAGTGCAATGCCCAAACATAGACAGCTGAACATATCAGATGTAAAAGCTCACAACATGTACTAAGCCAGTGGTTCCCAAACATTTTAGCTCAAGACCCAAAAGAGAAATTACACGTTTGCACGGGACCCAAACTAGTGAAAATAGCAGATCTACAAGCTCACAACTATTTTTTCTTACATGTATTTATGGAAATTATTAGATATTTTCATGTTATTTATGAAATACTGTTTGGGAAACAATGTACATAAGCTATATTTTCTTCGCCCGTGCGACTGTCATACGACAAAGTAATAACGGTGCTTTTCTGAGGGCCAGACCGCACCAACTCGCAACTCCTTACAAAATAGTTTTAAAAGGATCCCTGGCTAATAAGCCAAATATGCCTTAAAACATTAAATTGTCCTCTATAACTAAAATGTAAAATGAAAAACATTTTACAAAAACAACCTTAAATATTTTAGAAATAGTTCATCTTTCACTCAATTGGGGCAACGCCCGTCGCAAGATGATGTAATTTATCCATGTGTGGTCCAGCCCTATGGAATTTATGTAATGTATGTGAAAATAAAAACCAACTTAAGACTTCCTAAGGTTACAGTAAGGCATTTGGCTTATTAGCCAGATCCTTTTAAGGCCAGTGACAGTCCACACACCAATGCAACTCCTTGCAGTGGTGGAAAAAATATTCAAATGTTTTATTAAGTTAAGTTAAGTTGTGAGCTTGTAGATCAGCTATTTTCAAATAGCCTAGGTACAAAATAGGGCTAAAGTAGGCAATGTATGTTTTATAATAGTTTTCAAATGATTGTAGTGGAGTAAAAGTACAATATTTGCCTCTGAGTTGTAGTGGAGTAGAAGTAAAAGTATTGAAAATTGGAAATACTCCAGTAAAGTAAAAAATACCTCAAAAGTGTACTTAAGTACAATACTTGAGTAAATATAGTAGTAGCTACTTTCCACCACTGTGCAGAACTGCCATTGGGGATATAGTCCATGAGCCAGAGCCCCAAAATTGAGCAATGATTATAGAAAGAGTGGGCAAAACCATAGCTATATTAAATTGTTTATAGGGTCAATATAAGTAAATAAATATATGATAACCTTTCCACAGGAGCAGCTTTTTCATATTTATCACACATTTTGTTATTTTCCCCATACGTACATTACAGGTGAAAAAATTACAACATTAAAAAAATTGTTATCGTAATGAAACTTCCCCAGTTGATTACTTACATGAAGACAATGATTTATCGTATCACAAGTTTTATGAAATTGTATATTTAAATATGCAAATTAGGCATTAGGAAAATATGCCAGAATTTGCATAACTTTCCAGAATCAACATTGGAACATTGGACAAAGCCAGAGTGAACATTCTTATTTCATTTTGTTAAGATGTTGGAGTCAAAGGTTTTTAACGAGGGAATATTCAATATCTGGCTCAATTTTGGGGCTCTGGCTCATGGACTAAATGCCTAATTTGCATATTTAAATATACAATTTCATAAAACTTGTAATACGATAAATCATTGTCTTCATGTAAGTAATCAACTGGGGAAGTTTCATTACGATAAAAAAAATTGTCATTGTTTCACCTGTAATGTACGTATGGGGAAAATAACAAAATGTGTGATAAATATGAAAAAACTGCTCCTGTGGAAAGGTTATCATATATTTATTTACTTATATTGACCCTATAAACAATTTAATATAGGTATGGTTTTGCTTTTGCCCACTCTTTCGATAATGAAATCTCATGGACTAATAATGGTTGCAAGTAGTTGCAAAGAGTTGCATTGGTGTGGACTGGCCTTTAAACTCCGCCCACTCGCTCACTCACTCACTCACTGCCGCTCGCGACGCGACGACGTCGCCCGCCGTGTGACCGAACCGGAAGTCAGGCTGTTGTTGTCACACTGGAATAGAAGATGGCCGCTGCCCCGTAGTTTCATCTCAATGAACCAACACACTGAAGTCCAGGCTCTACACGGAGGCTTCCTCCTTCCACCTGCTATGCAACCCGACCAGGTGAGGCCCGGCGGCGGCCGCTGGGAGCGGCGTCGCTCCCGACGGCCGCGCGGATAGGATCGTTTTGGTTAGCGTTTAGCCACCAGGCTAACACACACTAACTTGCAGGCTATGGTCTCTCTAACAGGAACAGGCTAGCATGCTAAAGTTAGCCGCGTTAGCCCCACATATAGGACGATGATGGCAAGGGCACGACAGCGACGTCACGACTAAACTTGAACATCTGTCAGAAGCTGGCTGCCTATAACCAGTGGTGCGAAAAGTACTCGCTTGTTTTACTTTAAGTAAAAGTATCAATAAATACTGCAGTGTAGAATTACTCTGTTACAAGTAAAAGTCTGGAAGTCAAAATTTACTTTAGTAAAAGTACAAAACTATTGGTATTAAGATGTATTTAAAGTACCAAAAGTAGAAACTACACATTATGCATAATGTCCCATTTCACAAGTTTTTCAAATGTATAAAAATCTTTTTGAAAATAGCAGATCTACAAGCTCACAATGTGTCGCATCCGACGCATTGTGAGCTTGTATATCTTTCATTTTCAAATGGCCAGAATGTATGTAGGGCTGGTTAATGTATGTAATAATAATAATCAAAATCTACAAAGTAACTAGTAACTAAAGTTTTCAAATAAATGTAGTGGAGTAAAAGTACAATAGGATCCGAGATATTGGAAATTGGAAATAAATACCTAAAGTATAAATACCTCAAAATTGTACAGTACTTGAGTAAATGTACTTAGTTACTTTCCACAACTGCTTATAACGTTAATATTTTCAAGATGAATTAGTGTTACATCTTGTTTATGCGAGTAAACAAGTGATTGTAATTGTTTGGTTTTGATTCCACATTGTTAGGATGTTAAAATAACAGAAATGTTAGGAAAATGTGGAACAGAAGAAGTGTCTTCGTTGGGACTTTTTATTTATTTATTCTAAAATGCATATATTAGTTTATTTAGTTATATAATAGTTTATATATTTCCCCCCCAATGTCTACACACACACTTCCTGGTTGTTAGTGACATCACAGACGCATCCTTGGTATGTTTATTCTAGGCCACCTCCTCCATGAAGAACGAGCTTGTTGCTGTTTTAGCCTCTTCTGATGTGTCTGGCTTTTGCTGTCACTGCTGTTGTTGTTATATCACACTTTTTGCCTTATCCAAAGTCATCAAATACCCACTAAGTAAACAGTTAAAGTGGTTAACTTAAGCTTTAGTTAGCTGTCTGTGTGTGTATGGCATTATGCCTGTGTGATACAGGATCTTCTTTTAGTATGAAGGTTGTCTCTTTGGAAGAGACAACAACCCAGGGTCATAGCTGTGTCATAGGGGGGTACTGGGGGTCATGTTTTGGTTTTGGACAGACGTGCTTTCAATGAGTTCATGGCTTTGTTTACAAAGAAAATCAAGTTGCTGTGTGGTGCTGCCACCTCTTCAGTGGTGGTGCTGCTGGTAACTCTCCCTCCAACTCATATTGCACTGGTTCTTCAACTTTTACTCATTTATTTCAGGGGTCCCAGTGTTTTAACTCTGGGACACCAATATACCCCTGTAAAATCCTCAGAGATAATCTAACCCCAACAGTGTTGATGATGGTCCTAGGACCGAAACGTCCACTCTCTTGTGTTACTAACTACTTGTGTTGCAAGTAAAAGACTATTTTTTCATCCAAAGTCGAGCCTCAGTGTTAATTTGTCAGTGTGCAAGCCTTGTTGTTTATGGGTGGACCCGAACAGTTAAGACAATGCAACCAAATGGACCATTAAGGGCCCATGATTTGTAAGGGTCCGTTTGGAGTGAACTCCTGGTGGTCCCCAGACCCGACATCGCGAACCAGTGTCATATTGCAAATTAACACCTCCCCATTGAACCCCTCCAGCCTAGCACCACCTCTGTCTTTCACCTCAGCCCAGGTGAGAGAAGAAGGAACTGGAAAAACACATCATCTCTCTGGCCAGTTAGCTATACTATCCTTAGAACTGGGCGAACTATGCTGAGTGCAAAGTGTGTTTTATTTATCAGCGTGTTCTGGGCCACGTCTATAACATGTTTGTCCTGCGTTACCTTGTCGTACACAGGGTGTGAATGGTGGCTTTGGGAAGGTGACGGTGTGAGGCTGGCGGAACAGGCAGGATCGTCTACTGTCACTGACCTTGCATCTGGTGGTGGACCACAATGGTAAGCAAATATCAAGTACCTAAACCCTGCCTATACCAAAGCCTTCAATGATTGCCATATCGTTGCTGTCGGGCAGAAACCTCTTATCCATATTTTAACTTTTTGTCTTTTTTTCCCCGTAAATGAACGCCCCACTTGATCATACTACAGCGTCACACAAAAGTATAAAAAATAGCAGATCCACTTGCTCGAAACGTAGCACGTTTCAAGCTTGTCGATCTGCTATTTTTGCTAATCTTTTCATTTCTGAAAAGTAACAGTTTTGTGACATATGAGGTTTCCACCCGACAGAGACGATATCAAGTACCTAAACCTAGACCAAAAGCACTCAGTGCTTGACATCACTGTCAGTTTGGCACTGGGTGGAAAATAGTTGTAATGTGTTTTTTTCTTCTTCCCCCTCTTCAGCAACAAGTTTTAGAATATGCATTGGATCGTGCCGAGGTAAGGCCCTCACGTAACATGTTCTGTGTGATTGTGCGTGCATTTTAGCACACTTCTCAGTTTTGAATAGGGCCAGATGGATTATATATCGATCAGGCCGATATATCACTCATTATTTTACTTTTGTTGATGACATCATAATAGCCACGTTTTGGCTATTATGTAGCCAATGTGTCCCAATGTTTAGCCACTTTCTGGCGTCCCTAGTTTGGGCATGTTAATAAATGTGTGCGTGTACTATAAGTGAAATGTTCTCAAACATAAACTTTTAAGTTTTTCAAATGTATTAACACATTGAATGCCAAAAACGGTCCGGACCGTTTTTGAGGGTCCAAACGAGAAGTGCCGAAAACGGTCCGGACCGTTTTTGACCCAATTCTATTTTTATACATGTGGGCCACGTGGGGCGCTAAAACGAAACTTTGACATCACCCAAGCAGTTTCTGAGAAGAAGAAGCTGGATGTGGCTCCATGTCAAAAATCCTTCCGGTCGGCGTTTTCAATGTTATCTCCTTGATTAAAAGCTTAATATCTCCATTTCTTTTTAATGTGGTGGAAACGAGCCGTTTTCGATCGGCGATCACGCTGCAATGGAGGGTCGCGTTGGAAATATTATTGTTCCAGGCGTTAGTCGGGACCCTCCGCCGTCTCGCACGCACGCTTTGTTTACATGCATTTCCGCGTCGGGGCTTCTCACAGCACGAAATGTATAACGCAAGTGGATGGAAGAAATGCTGGCACTCAACGTATAATATTTTAATAAACCTCTGGCACCCAATGTGTTAAAGATTTGATTTATTTGAAATGCAATAAAACCACAGCAGTTCGAGGATGAACACAGTAAAGCCCTAAGACTTATTTCCATTGTGGTCCTCTTCACAAGCAACAGTTAATAAGTTAAAAACACATTACATTACAATCCAAAACAAATGACAGTAGCATATATATATTTAAAAACAAGCGCTCCACTATCTTTCCCTAGACAAATGACCTTCTATGGAGGGACCTTTTCTAATAGACATGCTTTAGTTTGCTGCTTAAAAGACCTCATATTGGTTGTCAGGTTGACACTGGTTTCAAGGCTGTTGCACTATGGATGTTGCACTTTTTGACAAAATATCGGTGAAAACATCTGTAATCGGTGGTCTGTGACTCTTGACAACATTGGACCGAAATATCTGGCATCGGTCGGGCTCTAGTTGTGAAGCGTCTATATTGATCACATTATTGCAAACTGTATTAAATGTGATGTGTGCTCTCTGTTCCAACAGTACATTGTAGAAAGTGCTCGACAGCGACCGGCCAAAAGGAGAACCTCTTCTGGTGGGAAGAAGAGTTTATACCAGAAGCTCTATGAGCTTTATATAGACGAATGTGAGAAAGAGCCAGAACTGAAGGTGTGTATAATCATACTTACTGTATCTCTAGATCACTTTTTCCCAAACAGTGACCAATTTGTATGGGTTGATATCCCCTTTTTTTGTTTCCTGCATAATTTTTTTTATATATATATAATTTCAAAAGATTTAAAAAAGTTTAAACAGAAAAAAATCACAACTTTTCATCAATTAACTCTATAACTGCCAAAGACGTTTATAAACGTCTTTGAGAAATTAGCTGTTGCCTGCCAAAGACGTTTAAAAACGCCCTGAAAAAAAAAAAAAAAAAAAAAAGAAAAATTTCTATAAAGATTCTCTAATTATTTAGTATTGACACCTTTTCGATATTCCAAACGAATAAGGAGATAACAATTTCCAAAGATTTGCTGCTCCATCCACTTCAATGTTAAAATTGAAACGGACAAACAATTCACAATGTTTTTTGGTTTGAAACCACTGGTTTTGAGCTATTTTCAAACATCAAACAACACATGACATTTGTGAAACCACACCTGAATCTCATCTGTGATTAGAAATTTTCTGGGGATCAATCATACTTGAGAAACATATTTTGTGGCTATGCGAAAAGGTACCAAAATCGGTCAAAACCCTGGCAGAGGCTACAGACTGTTCTGAAAAAACTCTGGCAGGGTAAGAGTTAAAAACAATTCCAACATTTTCCAAAAGTAGTAAAAATAGTTCTTAACTCTTGAGAGAGTAAAATGAAACCAAATGGACCCGTAAGGGTCCATTTGGTTTCATTTTACGCTCTCAAGAGTTACATTATTGTCAAACATCTGCGTTACTTAATTGACAAGAAGTCTACACAATTAGTGAATGGAGAAGGATTGTTATTTTGACAAAATCTTATCCAACGATAACAAAATATTCTACGTTTTGTGTCTGAGAGGCTAAATCTCATCAAACGGTGGTCCGTGGCTCAAATGCCGAATAAATAATGGACCTTGATATGAAAAGGGTTGAAAACCACTGATTTAATTGTACCAAAACCGGTTGCATTTCAGTTTCAGTAGGTGGACGTTATACAAGCAACGTTTCAGGGTTCATCATGCTCATTCTGGTGAGGAGCTACTCCTTTTATGTCTCACTTTATGTCCCTGTTGTTCTCCTTGAAGAACCTGAGGAGAAATGTGAACCTACTGGAGAAGCTGGTCTCCCAGGAGTCAGTGTCCTGTCTAGTGGTCAACCTGTACCCGGGGAACGAAGGCTACTCTCTGATGCTCAGAGGCAAGAATGGATCAGGTAAGAGGCTTCAATCATTTACCTGCGTTTTACACACACAGGGCTAGCTGTCACAATTAACACATTTTAAGTTGACGATTAATTGTCCCACACATAATTGCGATTAATTGGGTTTTTGGCATCGAACACTGGAAATTTTTTATTTCTGTTTGGCTTTTAGGCTTCATAATCAAAAGTTGCACAGGGCAGATAAGACCAATAATTTAAATATGCAAAGTTATTACTGACATATTTGATAATACATATAATAGCTGATCTATGCTTACAAAGTGTCACTTTGTGATGCTTGTAACCTTGTAGATCTGCTATTTCTGCTTTCTTATATTTTAAAATGTATGAACATTTTTCAACATGGAAACAATTATGACGATTATGCGATTATCTCAAATTATTGCAATTAGACGATTATGCAATATTGTGACAGGCCTAGGCGTGCGCGAACACAATAGAAGAGTTTTTTTTCAAATATTTATATATTAATTATAATTGTGTCAGATTTGCACATCACCCACTGCTTCTTGCTGCTAGAGTTCCTTTTAACCCGATTAAAAAAAACGCCTTCTAAATCCTGAAGTTTTCTGAAAAACTTCAAATATTTATTCAAAAATTACAAAAAAAATCTGTTGCTATTTACTGTACATAGCAACAACAACCCCAAAAGGGGTTCCCGGATTGAAAGGTATAGTTATGTATAGGGGTTCCCGGTCTAAATGGGTTTTAAAGAAGGTTTGGAGTATGGCTCTTTTTTGTTTCTTTGAAACCCGGTATTATCTTTTATATGCGGCTGTGATGCACCAAAAATGACGCCGCTTGTACGTGTATGAGTGAGTGACAAATAAACCCTCTTGATGGTTGATTATTTAATATACATCTATGTGAACCGTATGTGTTGTGTGAATGAATGTACAGACTCTGAGACCATCCGTCTGCCCTACGAGGAAGGAGAACTGCTGGAATACCTGGATGCAGAGGAACTACCCCCCATACTGGTGGACCTGCTGGAGAAATCACAGGTTAGAGACTCTCACTCTCTCTCTCACTCTATCACACTCTCTCTCACTTTGCCCCAACCACTACTAATCCCAACCACCATCACCGCAGACAATTAGGTTGTTATGTTGTTTCCTATGTATATGTGTGTTGGGTGTAAATCCTCCTTATTCCTCGTGTCTTTAGGTGAACATCTTCCACTGTGGTTGTGTCATCGTGGAGGTGAGAGACTACAGGCAGTCTGGTAACACTAAGATGCCCACATACCAGAGCAGACACATCCTTCTACGACCCACTATGCAGGTAACCCCCCCCCCCCCCTCACACTCTGTTTGATAAATATCAATTCAACTGCACAGAACAAAAAATAGAACACACAGAAAGATTGATATGTATTTGGCCACAGACCACCATATGAAAATATTTTGTGCCAAGGACACATATCAGAAAATAAATGTTTCAAACGTTTTAAAGATAGCAGATCTCCAAGCTCACAACATTTGTGAGCTTGGAGATCAGCTATTAAAAAAAATGCAGAAGTATAGAATAGGGTTAATGTTGTTAAGCAGATATTAAGTCATTTTGCTTGGGACCCCCTGGAACCCCTTCAAGGACCCCACTTTGAGAAACAAGGCTTAAAACTTAAACAAGCCAAGTTTACTGATATGTCTTTCATCCCTTCCAGACGCTGATCTGTGATGTCCATTCGATGACCAGTGACCACCACAAATGGACACAGGTAAACAGCCTGCGCACTATAAACGAAAACAACACTAGAATCTATTCACGGCTGGCCTTTAGTTGAATCAGTGCTCTGATATCAACAAAAATATTTATCCATAAACAGAAGTAGATCATATGCTGTCCCAGTTGTGTACAACAATGCTTGAGGCAGTCCAGAAGTCAGTTTTAAGTTCCTAGAGGTCATCCAATATGGATTTTGTCAAGGCTGATACCGATTATGATATTTTGGAAAACAAGATATCTCTCTCCCACAAAGATTCCGATATCCATAATTAATGTAGTTGAACTCTGTGAACTAAAAGACATCTGATTCCACTGTCTGTGCAAGTTTGTTTTATTCTAGTTTATTGTTTACCCTATTTTATATTTCAGTAGTGCTTGAAATCAAATGTTCTTCTTTATACTTACTATACAAAATACACGTGGAGATAAATTCACTTATAGCGGGTAATTACTTTTACCTCTTTATCCACAATCTACATACTTATCTATTCTATGAAACAAAGACATTTGCCCGATTCATACCTTGTTGCACGCATCCATGCTGCGTTGAGAGCTTGTAAGTCAAAACATTTCTGTGCCATCATGCAACAGAGTATAAATATTAGGCAAAGGGTTCCCAAACCTTTCAGGCTGTGACCCCCGAAAATAATCATATTTGAACTGGGGACCCCCCCATCCTGACAAGCACTTGGAATTGTACGAGTTGAGGCATTTAGTTTGACTCGGTTCCACAGATACATATTGTGAAAATAGAAGCTTGTAGAACGACTATTTTCACAAGTTGTGCCTCTTTCTTAGGTAATATTTGACAATTTGGCCAATGTTTCACCATTTTCTTTTTTTTAAAGATTTATTTTTGGGCTTTTATGCCTTTATTGACAGGATAGTAGGCTGACAGGAAATGGGGAGAGAGAGATAGGGAGTGACATGCAGCAAAGGCCTAGTTACTGAGCCTAGGTGCCTGGACCGCTATGCCAGCGGTGCAGGCCATGTTTGACAATTCTTTTCTTTTTTTTTAAGATTTATTTTTGGGCATTTATGCCTTTATTGACAGGATAGTAGGCTGACAGGAAATGGGGAGAGAGAGATAGGGAGTGACATGCAGCAAAGGCCTAGGTACTGAGCCTAGGTGCCTGGACCGCTACGCCAGCGGTGCAGGCCATGTTTGACAATTTGTAGTTTGGGAACCTTTTGAATTAGGCATTAGTACAAAATACAAATATCGTCCCGCTTTTGTAAATTTCCGATATATATCCTACTACCTAGTACCTTTTTAGTGGAATAATGTTTGTCTTTGTTTCATACGTAGGACGATAAGCTGCAGTTGGAGAGTCAGTTGATCCTGGCCACGGCGGAGCCTCTGTGTCTGGACCCTTCCATCTCCGTCACGTGCACGGCCAACCGGCTGCTCTACAACAAACAGAAGATGAACACTCGCTCCATGAAACGGTATTATTCATCACAGTGCAGAAAACAGTTTTCATTCTATATTTAGCCTGGGGAAAGTGGGCTGGGTATGGATGGATGGATGCCTGGATGGATGCCATTCGCTGTTTCACAGTCATACAGCTAAGCAATGGTGGTTAACAACATGATAGTAGTGTATAAATGTATCCAATTAAGAAGTGTAACTTTAATGGCTATTGGAGACGAGATATTTATTGATACACTTCGATCATAACGATTCTAATGTCTCATGATTTATGAATATTAATAAATATCTCATCTCTAATAGGTATTTATGCTACAGAAACTCATAAACTCATACTCATAAAGTGTACCAACACTTGTCATTCATATTTAAGGAAATGATAAAAGTGTGTCTATGTCTAATGTCTAATCAATTAATAGCTGTTACATTTTCTATTTCCTATTTTTAATAGTTTAAGTTGGCATTCTCACTTACTCTCACACACGATTGGCGTGTCACTGTACCTATTTCATAAGATGTTGGTTCTCCCTGGAACCCAGCAAAATGTGTTAATATGCCTTGTGTTTAAATGTATTTAACCTTTTATACTTTGGCTATTCAAAAATTGCAGATATACAAGCATATAGTGCTCATAGCGCGGCACCGATTTGTTCACTGGAACAAAGTATTTTGAGATGGATGGTCCACGGCCAAATACATATCATTTTGGGGGTCCTTGACATGAAAAAGTTTGAGAACCACTGTCATAAGACATGCATTCTTGAGCTGACCTGTGTGTGTGTGTGTGTGTGTGTGTGCGCGCGCGTGTGTTGCAGGTGTTTTAAGAGGCACTCCCGGGCGTCTCTGAACCGACAACAGGAGCTGTCTCACCTGCCAACGCCTCCACAGCTCCGCCTTTATGATTACCTGCAGAGGAGGAAGGAGAGGAAGCCTGCTCCCCTGGTCATCGACCTGAAGATCTCCAAGTCGGGAAATGTCAGTTCTACATTACGAATTTTCAAACAAAAATTGCAAATATTGCAAAAATGGCAGATCCACAAGCTCAAAAACGCGTTGCGATACAACGTGTATTGAGCTTGTAGATCGGCTATTTTTGCTACTTTTGTGTGACAATGTAGTATGACAGACTAGGGCATTAATTTACGAAAAAACATATGGACACATTTTGAATCTGATTTTGGTCATTCCTGCACATCTTTGTTTGATATTGTCTCATAGTTACACCATCATATACCATTCACATTCATCCTCTTTACTTATTGATGATCAGTATACTATTGGTGGGCAACAACAGCAGTGTGCAGTTTGTTCCTTTTCCAATGTGTCTACTGTTAGTGTTCTATTGGAGAACTCCATATAAAGCCTGGCTACATCTGTCACTGTGAAGTCTGTGTTATTGACCCGCCTGGCTATTTTTACACACACACCATATTTAGAAGCTATGCTGTCTTTGAATCTCTCCCTCTCTCTCTTTCTCTCACTCAGGGTGTAGACACGTGGAAACAAAGCAACTGCCAACTCAGTGTACCGAAGGAAATTGATGTAAGTCGCGTAATACCCTCTGCCAACTCACTCGGTAAAACGTAAATACTCCATCACACCAGGGGTACTTTCCAAAAAGAACAGATCTGCAATCTGACAGTGTGTCATGATGCGACTTGTTGTCAGCTTGTAGATCTGGTAATCACCTCTTTTTGATCTACCAGGTGATCAGATTGGGCTATTGAAATTATCAAATGAGTTGATCAAAAACAACTGTTATTAACCATTATTGTTTGATATGCATGACATGTTTCTCTCCCAGATAGGCTGAATTTGTCTTTCCTTATTATTCACGTTAAATTATTGACTCATTCTTTGTTAGGTTTTATTTAAAAAGTATTGTCTTATTCTAAGCTTGTATTATTCTAATTATCAACCTATAATAATAAGTAAAAGTGATGGTTTTTACTGTCTGGCGCTGGGTGATCGCGCCAGCTTTGGAAAGCAGCTAAGTGATCACTGATCATGTGCCCAATAAGGTCTCCCACCGCCTAGTCCATCAAGCATAACGTCCTGTGTGGATTATTTCCCTGTATGTTGTGTGCAGGTGGAGAAGTATGCTGTGGTTGAGAGATCAGTGCAGCAGGATGACTCTCAGCCTACTGTCATCTGGCCTGCCGAGGTAAAATAAACTTTATTTATACAACAGTGCAATATGTCGGACATGAAAGTTAAGTCAATTCATGTTAATCTTTAAATACAATTGAAGAGCAGTAGTAAAAAAGAAGAAGAAGGGAGGTAGTGAGTGTTAAAAAAGCCATTAGTTAATTAAAATTGATTATTTTCCTCCCGTAAATGAATTGTGAGATAAATATCAGCATTGTTGGGTCTTAAAAGGTCCATTGTGTCACTGTGTTGGTTGGTTGGCTGTTGCTGATAACAGGAGGTGGTGGATGACTACACGTTTGAGTGTGAGGTGGGGGGTCAGCCCCAGAAGACCAAGGTGTCCATCTTCCAGTCCATGGGCGACCCGCTGGTCTACGGCAAGATCTACTGTGCCAAAGAACCCAAAGCTGAGGACGACGGCACGGATCTGAAGCTTATACACCCACCGTAAGTAGTGTGTGTGTGTTTGTGTGTCCGTGTGTTATGGCTGTCCCCTAAAAGTCGACGCGTCGGGCAAGGAGCCTGACGTCGACTTGCATTCCTTGAGTCGAGCCATACATTTTTTTTAAAAGGAGTGGAGGAGGATTGGTTATATCGCAGGTGAAAAGTGAAAATATGTCTCAAAAAAGAGGTCCTGAGTCGGGGACGGCCCTACCGCGCGTGTGTGTGCTTGTGTGTGTGCTCGTGTGTGCGCGTGTGTGTGTGTGTGTGTGCGTGTGTGTGTGTGTCCGCTCTTGCTATGCTACACCTTGGTTGATTGATTTGGTGATTTATTGTATGTATTCCTCAACTGAGATATGATCACTTACTTAGTTTTGACATTCACCACATTTGTGTCCTTGACCTTTTGACTTTATCAACAAAAGTTCATCATCTCTTTGGAGGAGTGTAATTAAAGTTAAACTTAAAATGAGATTATTGCAGTGAAAAGTTTTAGGTGAAGAAATCTCTCTCATTTGCGTAGACTATAAAGTAATCATAGAGGAGAGTAATATTACAAACCAACAGATGGACAATTGTGATGATCAATATGGAAGAAAAATGTGTTAACTTTGTATGTGTATTCATGTGTATGCATGCATTTGTTCACGTCTTAATGCAATGGGGATTACAGCCTTCCATTCTAATTCAAGTCATTTACTCTCATATTGAGCTATACAGACAATTAAATCTGTTGTGTTTCTTGTTGTGTCCACAGATTCCTCATAGGCTCAAAGATAGACGCAGACCGGTGAGTCACTATGGTTGCATGTTGTTTTCAGGTCATTCAGGTTGCGTCATCATGACTCAATCAGTTAAGGAACTTGTCAGATAATCACAATCTCTCAAGTCCAGGACCAGCTCCAGATCTGTACCTGGCATCCCTTTATACTGTCATATCGTTGCTGTCCGGCAGAAACCAGCTAACTAAATTTTTCCGCTTTTGCATTTTTTTCCATAAATTAGTGCTATTGAACACCCTTTACGTCTGTGTGTTGATTAAGAAAATATTGAACCAATGAAAAGTATTAAAAAGTGCTTCTGACAAAACCAGCTAACTCCATTGGATCTTCAAACTTTCTGCTAAAGTCCAGCAAAGGGGGGTGGAGTTAGCTGATTTGGCTGACTCCAGGCTCCACCCCCTTTTGACCTCTGACCTCATTGTGAGCTTGGAGGTCCATTTAGCTGTTCTTATCAATGATGAACAAAACCTCCTAACTCCACTTTTCCTCCAACATTTTGGAGTTAGCTGGTTGCTGCCGGACAGCAGAGATATATTTTTTTTGTCCTGGGAAAATCATTGAATTATCTTTTTATTTATTTAATAATAATAATATCTGGAATTTATACTGAACTTTTCTAAGTACTCAAAGACACTTTGCATGTGCACCATGGCCTAGAATAGCAGCAACACAACGATTAAAAAATAACATAAACATTTTTGTTTGAGTTATACCTTAAAATGATCTGAAGTAATATTTGTACACAGAAAACATGGATTCAACACATTGTAAAACTGAACTATTTAAAAACTACAGTGACATCTATTGAAGTGTTCCACACGCAGCAGGTGCAGAAAATCTAAAAGCGTTATTTAACCAATTACCTTCCATAGCAATAGTAGCTTGAGAATTGAGAATGTATTTTCAATAATGCAAGTTTAAGAGAGAAGATAACTTGATGAGTGAGCAGGAGGAATTTTGCCAGGAATATATTTGAATATAATATGAATGGCCCTCAGTTGCATTAGGGATATTAGTATTTAATGATGTACCTGTATGAGCGCTACTTTCTCTGTATGAAAGGTTAGTATGCAGATATTTGTTTAGTTTTTTTAAATGGACTCTCCTCCACAGCTTTCTGACCCAGTACAAAGGCGTGTATGAGAAAGACGTTAAATGCCAGGTAAAGATGTCTCACAACTCGGGCAGCGTGGCACAAGCTCCTCCCTCCCCAAGCAAGGAGACCGAGGTAATTATTTCACCGTCGCTGGGCTGCGCTGCATGACGCAGCAATTTATATATGGCTCCTTTTGTCTTAGATTATTTATGAGCAGTAGTTTTGCATTATTCATACCAAATATTTCTGCAATCTGCGGGATATTCACACTGGGTGCTCCCTCGTTGTATTTCAACGCATGA
The DNA here is from genome assembly GCF_963280865.1 of Gymnoscopelus braueri. Classification (NCBI taxonomy): domain Eukaryota; kingdom Metazoa; phylum Chordata; class Actinopteri; order Myctophiformes; family Myctophidae; genus Gymnoscopelus; species Gymnoscopelus braueri. Next base: position 9,959,208 of record NC_137609.1, read on the forward strand.
AATGGTACTATAAAATAAAGTTCTATTTGAACCAATGACAATGATGATGAATTTATTTGTAAAGCGCTTCTCTGAACGATGTTACAAAGTGCTTTGCAGACATGTTAAAAACAGCAGACAACCAAGCAATAAAAACAACATAATATCAATAACAGCATAAACAATATACAGCAATTAAAGGATGATAGACCTAAGAAAAACACTTAACATACTGGTGTTTTCAGAAGAGATTTAAAAGAAAGCACCGATTGTGCTAGCCTCAAATCCTCAGCCCAGGGTCCCGGGCCGGAAAAGCCAGATCACACCGAGTAGCGAGGTGTGTGTCGTAGGAACGACCAATAGAGCCTTACCTGAGGATCTGAGGCTGCGCTCTGGCTTGTAGGGCTCCAGCATATCCGTAACGTACTTGGGGGGCCTGTCCATGCAGGGCTTTAAAAGTGATGAGTAAAATCTTAAAATCGCTTCCGAAGCTCAATAACAATGGATGTTTAATGTGGTGTTGCAGGGTGATGGCTTCTCTTCGCTGGTCCAGACGTCTGTGTTGGGTAAGGGGGTGAAGCATCGACCTCCTCCCATCAAGCTGTCTTCCGGATCAGGAACCAGCTCCTCAGGTATCGTACCCTGTACAGCCGTTATCTTACAACCTAACCTAAAATAATTCCTGTCGTCAAAATACAAGTGGATGAGGGGCACGTGGCGCAGTCGGTAGCGCTGCCGCCTCACAGCTAGAAGGTCCTGGGTTCGTTTCCCGCTGGAGGCGTGTTCTCTCCCCCGCGTCATCAGTGCCCATACCCTAGGTGGGGTTGCCGAAAGGGCCTTTCTGTGTGGAGTTTGCATGTTCTCCCCGTGTCCCCTAGGGTAGGTAGGTACCCTCACAAAATGCAGTAATCCTAGTCTCTATACTGCCTCCCCCGGTCAGTCTGATGGAGGGGAAAGGAACTGGTTGGAATAACGCGTTCCTTCCACGCACTACGTCCTACCGGGGAAACTCCCCCCTGTCAGGTGCTCACTCCTCATGCATTGAAGGAAGCATGAGCTCAGTTCGGGGCTCTACCCAGTCTGGCAGAGAGAGAGTAGCGCCCAGGATTACAGCTTAGGCAATTGGCACTGGGTGAAAAAATGGGTTACAAAAAACGTTGGATTTTTTTCTTAAATACAAGTGGACATGGTTTAACTCCTTGTACTACCTGTACTGTTGATAAGCTTGTTAATAAAGTACTAAATCAATCCAAAACCGTAACTATGAGTCCCCGTACAGTCTCCACCGTCTCTAATGTGATACATTTTCTGTCAATCAATTGTTTCACCCCTAGACCTTTTTATATCACAATTGTTTTCCGCAATAAGATAAATGCTACGATACTGAAACGTTTAATTTGATGCGTCCTCTGTGGTCCTCAGGTAACCCATACAGCTCTCAGACCAGTGGTCTTCTCAAGTGTCCTACGCCACCTCCAGCCAAAAGCCAGTCACTGAACAGAAAGCACTCCCTGGAGATGGGTCAGGTGGGCCTGCTGTCACCCACTGCCCTGTCCCCCATGGGCTCCACGCAGAGTGAGTATACCGACATGACACGGCAGTTCCATCTAGGGATGGGACCATAATCGTTATTATTACACGGCTTGGTTGAATGCTTGATTCTGATTGGTCAATCTCGCAATCGATGATTTTGATGCTTTTCACTGTTGTACGGACAGCAGTTGAAACGCAGTCACTGATTGGCCCGATCATTTTCTGATTTCTCATACTCGCTCCCTATGGGCCGAAGTCCAGACTGATACCGGGGAGGAACGTGAGAGTGAATCCACGTTATCAGTCTGGCCAATGCCAGGCTAAGGCAATCCAGCCTGGCGTAGACCTGTGCTCCCAGGAGCACACTTTTCTAGTTCTATTTCAACCCAGAATAGGAGATGTAGATCGGCTATTAAAAGCTTGTAGATAAGCTATTTTCGACAAACATATTGTTTAGAGATAAAACAGGAGGGGACCTGTTTTATCTCTTGTACTACACCTAGTACAGTCACAGTCCTAAGCGTGAGTTTTTCAGCTTGATTTTTTTGCATCACGTCTTTTCAAGGCGCCCAAGGTGCTCACGGCTATAAAGCCTGGAAAATTATGGGAAAAGTATTTTTGACAATTTCCAGGTCTGAAAAAAGCAGAATGGAAAGCCAAAAAAAAAAGTTTGGAAATTTTCTGGAAATTGACCATATTGACTGCACTTCTCAGTGCATCACTACAAGGGGGGTTCCTTTCTCCATTCCATCATTACAGATCTTAACAAAAAGCAGCTGCTGGTTAGATCACCCATTCTGAACTGTAACTGACAGTCTGCATTTGGCCTCAAAGGCTTCACTTACGAACGCTGTCACATTTGCATTTTCAGCAGAAACCGCAGCGTGTTGAAATCGTGGCACAGGCATGGATTCTTAGACAAAATAAACACAGAGTGTTGTGAAGAAACATAGGTCTGCGCATACGGTAATCATCATCGCTTTATACGTGGAATTTGAAACAATTCCAAAAACCATCTCCTCACGTAGTTAGGAGCCAACCTGAAAGTGTCAGTTTTTGAGCTAATGTGTGTTGTGTTAAGCCATTAAGACCGGGAAAGCATCCGTGTCATTTTAGATTTCTTTGGCTATTCAAAAATAGCAGATCTACAAGCTCATCTTTTTTAAAGCGAACATTTTTAACAAAACATTTCTGGGTTAGGGTCTGGGGGGTGACTGGAACAAAATATTTTGAGATTGGGTTCCGCGGCCAAATACATATAATTTTGGGTGGTCCTTGTGAAATGAGTTTTTTCAAAAAACGTTTAGATTTATAGAATCCCCAGAAGCAAAGCAATTTGAGTTAAAATGTTCGCTTTAGAAAATATATACTCAAAGATTTGCACACTTTCAGGATTTTTTCAAAAATAGCAGATCTACAAGCTCATAGCGTGGCACTCGGTGCCACCCTATGAGCTTGTATATCTGCTATTTTTTGAATAGCCAAAGAAATCTAAAATGACACGGATACCTTTCCGGTCTGAATGGGTTAAGAGGCATTGCAAACATTGCAATCATCTCTAAAGAACCACAACGCATCACCTCTCTCTGACTGTGACGCAGTGTTGATTTCGTCGACTAAAACTATGACGAAAGCTACGAAGACTAAATATATTGACAATTTTGTCAACAAATAAAAACTAAACTAAAATGTTAGGGAGGGCGGAGAAGAACTAGTGGAGAAGAGATCCAGTAGAACTAAAAGACAAGTCATTTTATGTTTGGTTGTGCTCGGGTGTTGCACTCTGAAAATAGCAGATCTACCAGCTGCGACGCGTTGTGAGCTTGTAGATCTATTTTCCGCATGCAATCAAGTGTAAAATCAGCCATTGCGACGCCAAATACAACTATACATTTTAGTCTACTAAATCAACTGTAGATTTTGTCGACTGTAATCTTATGATATTTAGTCGACTAAAACTAGACAAAAACTAAAACATTTCAGATGACTAAAATATGACTAAAACTAAATGGAATTTGATTGAAAAGACTATTGACTAAAACCGAATCAAAATGTGCTCTCAAAATCAACACTGCTGTGATGCCACTTCAACCTCTCTTTGTCTCCCTCCCTCCTTGCCAGGATCGGGGACCCCGAAGCCATCCACCCCGACGCCCACCAACACTCCCTGCTCCACCCCGCACCCGGCTGACGCCCTGGTGGGCACGCCCACGCCTCCCAGCAGCGACCCGTCGGGTCTGCTGCTGGCCCAGTCGCAGCAGCAGCAGCCCGCCCCCCTCCTCGCCCCCTTCACCCAGCAGCAGCTGGCGCTGAGCCAGCCGCTGCCGGTCATGACCATCCCCATGGGCACCTCCATGACCACCGCCGGCACCACGTCCTCGCAGCAGGTCATGGCCAACCCCGCCGGGCTCAACTTCATCAACGTGGTGGGGTCTGTCTGGTGAGAGGACACTGTACTGTGTTACCCACTTTGTCGCGTAGCCAGACAACTATTTTACAATCTCCAAATGCTATATAGAGTCTGGAACTACACTTCCGAAGACAGGAAGCTGTCATCTGTTTGTCATTTCCGTCATTTCCGTATCTTAAAAATTAAAAAATCCATCTCTGCTAAGCAGCAAGCTATATATGCTTGCTGCTTAGCATATCTGGAATGCAACATGCAGCATTCCTTTTTTGAGCGGTACTTCTGTATTAGGAAAACGCTGTAATGACGACAGAGCTACACAAGTGGTTGCCAAGAAGACTTGTAAAATAAATTGTTGTATGACCTCACCTCTGGTCTCCAGCCAGCAGTGTTTCTCACTGTGTGTGTGTGTGTGTGTGTGTAGCAGTTCTCAGACACTGATGAGTGGCTCTAACCCAATGCTGGGAATCCTTCCATCTGGGGGTCTGATGCCCACCATGCAGTCCACAGCACAAACTGGTAAGACACACTCACACAGCTAAGCTTAATTAAATCTCTCTAGGGCATTGGTTCTCAAACATTTTCATGTGAACATTTTTGGCCGCGGAACCCCATCTGAAAAGAGTTTGTGCCGGGTACCCCCAGAAGAGAAGATTTTCTAAAGAATTTCTAAAATATTCAAAATGTTCAATTTTTTTATTTTTTTATTTTTCAAACATTTTCAATAGCAGATGTACAAGCTTGTAGATGGTGGTTAAGTATTATTTGGTTAAGTATTAACCAAATAATACGTGGTTAAGTATTTGGTTAAGTATTAATTGGTTTCAATAATGCAATAATGTTTTTTTAATGGCACAGGGAGTCCGTTTGGCCTGAACAGCGGTGCTGGGCTGAGACCACTCAACCTGCTACAGGTATGATGACATTGTCACACTTAACTTGGTGTTAATCTAGCATAGATTGTCCTGCTCCCGTACCCGTGTACCCCTCATGTGTAATAGACAGAGGCTGTGTTCTTATTGTTATTATTAATGCATGGATTCAAGTTCTCAGTCGCCACGAGCAGCCAGAGATGACTTGATGATGAGGGCTTGATAGAGTTATCAGCCAACTTAGAGCCCTGATTAGTAGAACCACAGAGTACAAAACAACAGAGAAAATGGCAGATTGGCTACTTTTGGTGTACAGATTTGGTGTTAAGGGGAAAGATAGCAGACCTCCGGGCCCCCTTGTCAACTAAGTATATAGGGTGTATGTGTTTAAACATTACACACATCCAAAATGACACTATTACACAGGTGAGCAATGCAAAGTGTCTGTTTCTACTCTGTGGTAGTAGTCAGACTGCCAAGAATGCAAGCCAGCTGTGTGCCCTGTGTTTGTTAAGCCTAATTTATGTTCCACGTACCACGCTGTTGCTCGGCATAAAAAAAAGAGCAGATCTACAAGCTAACAACGCATCGCGATGCGTTGTTAGCTTGTAGATCTGTTCTTTTTTTGCAGCTGTTTACAATCGTGCGATGGAATACAAATTCAAGTTTTAAAACTGTTCCTTCTTCCCCTGCTTCCTCTCATCCTTGTGGGTTACGTGTGCACCCCCTCCTCTCTTCCTCCTCTTCTCCTCCACCTGTCGTTTATCCCCTCACTCCTTCCCGGATCTCCCGTGTTTGTGTGTGTGCGCGTGTGTGTGTGGCATACTGCAGATCCCCACTGGTCCTCTGATCTTCAATTCTCAGCTCTCTCAGTTCTCCCCTCAACAGAGTCAGTCGGCCACCAACAGTCCTCAACAGCAGGGGGAGACGGTGAGACACATTTTGCATAGCTTTTCTTGCCGCGAAATGCCGGAAGTGTACGACCGATGGCCCGCCAAACGCGAAGCGACACGCATAACGACACGTTTGACATCATCGGGCGTACATATATGCTTTTTGTGGGAGGGTGTTTTTTTAAAGATCCTTTATTTGTTAGTCAAGGCCCAGGCCTCACCACTAGTATGGAAAGTATGGTACACAAAAAAGTCTCCTGACGAGGATCATATAGAGCACAGAAGTCCTGACGTCACTCGTTCATCCCCTGGGTCGTAGAAGTAATTTCTCTATGGAGAATAACATTGGGTCATCTTAGAATCGTCTCATATAAGAATTGTGGTCCAAAAATAAACAAACTGTCTCTGTGATATTGTCAGGGAGGTGGCTCTGTATCATTTATGATAGTCAGTCGCTCATATTTGATACAGTCTGTTTCTGGCGAAAATGTAACTAATTCGGCGCAAGTAACATTAGCGTTTTCTCGCCGTCAGTTGATGCTTCATATCCATAAGAGTCAAACCGCCGGAATCATTTGTTTATTTTTTGCGATATTAAACACGTCTATGGGAATTCAGAATGGGAGAAAAAAACCCGACCCAGGTAGGATGCGTAAATTACGTCAGACTTCGGAGCTCTATAGGATCGAAACATTGCCCGGCAAAAAACAAAGTGGAGTTATTTTAATTTTTGACTCTCCCTGTCCCCCATCCCGACCCCATTTGGTGAGCTCAAGTCAATTGTATCTGTCATGTGCTTCCAGACAGTCTCTCAAAGGGGCGGGCAGCCGGGCACTTAACCCCTAACTGCTCCCAGAGCGCCGTACTAATGGCTGCTCTTTGCTCTTTGCTCTGTAAATCCTTGCCGAGCCATGTGGCCCATAGGGCTAGTTTCTGTAGTGTGAGTCAGCTAGATGTACAAGTAAACCCCCTGGAATATGTCGAATATGCCCCCAATCCAACCATTGATGCTGAGTGCCAAGCAGGGAGGCATTGGGTCCATTTTTATAGTCTTTGGTATAGTGTTGATTTTTACTGAAGTTTTTGATTCAGTTTTAGTCATAGTCTTTTTAGTCATATTTTTGTCATCTGAAATGTTTTACTGTTAGTCTAGTTTTAGACTAAATCTACAGTTGATTTTGTCGACTAAAATGTATTTTGGCGGGCCTTGATGGCGTCATAATGGCTGATTTTACACTTGGTTGCATGCTGAAAATAGCCGATCTACAAGCTCACAACGCGTCGCAGCACGACACAATCTGCTATTTTCAGAGCACAACACCCGAGTGCAACCAAGCATGAAATGACTTGTCTTTTAGTTCTACTGGATCTCTTCTCCACTAGTCCCTCCCTAACATTTTAGGGTTCATAGTTTTCGTCAGTGAAAAAGGGTAGTGGACGACCATTTTCCGTCATAGTTTTAGTCGACGAAATCAACACTGCTTTTGGTATGACCCGGCCGGGGATCGAACCACCGACCTCCCAATCTCAAGGCCACTGAGCTACTCCCAGTTGTTATACAATGGGTAAACGCAAAGGTCAAATTTCACGTATGTGCAAATATACAGACAGTGACAAAACAAACACCCCAAGGAGTGGGCACAGATCATTATTATCATTTATTTTGAGTAACAGACTTGTGATGATGACGTCTGCTTTGATTCCCTGTTTAACCTTTTGACCTGTGTTCCAGGGCGACCTGGGCTCCGATCAAGGTCTCGGAAGTCAACAACAGACGGTCATCAACCTTGGAGGTTTCATGTCTCCGCAGACCGCAGGTATCTCTCTCTAGCACACACACACACACACACACACACACACACACACACACACACACACACACACACACACACACACACACACACACACACACACACACACACACAGCCTTTAACACATCCCTGACATGTTAGTGTTTCTCTAACATAGGTGAGTTATTATTACTGGTACAGGAGGCATCATGTTGTCTGTAACAAACATCATAATTTTTACTGAAGTCATCCATTGCTCCATCTCACTGTGACCGTTAATAACCTCCGTCAGGAGAAGAAGAGAGTTTCCCACCTCTCTCTTCTTCATCTGTTCCTCTCCGTTCTCTCGTTTTTCTTTTTTGTTTGTTCCACCCCACCCGTCTCTCCCTTTACCTCCTCTGCTGCTGTGTGTGTCTTCTATCCATCCCTTCCACTCGTTTACTCCGCCTTTTCCTGTTACCCCGTCCGTCCGCCCCCCCCGTCTGCCCCCCCGTCTACCCCCTCTCACACCTTTGACCTTCTACTCCTCGCTCCGCCTCCTCTGTCCTCTTATTCGCTGTGTCTTCCACTCGTCTCTACCAAGGTTATTATATTTAACTACAACTAAACGAAATAACGAGAACTAGCTGTGAAAAAAAAAACGAAAACATTTTAGTTAAATTAAAGCGGCACTATGTAACTTTTTTTTTAATGAATAAAATGTGATTTTGTCTAATCTGTATGGTAGAGTATGTTAATACAATATAACTTATACAATTGGGGTGGTTGTATTTTGTCTCCCTGCTCTTCTATTGAGACATTTTAGATTGTGTCAAAGGTCATGTCTCACCTAGACACAGGATCTGACAATCAGAATTTCGGCCTGATGGTCAAGATTCAATTTATCCCCTGAACAAGCAGGCAGGCTCTATTAGCTCAATGGTAAAATATCAGCACTTGAGACAGGAAACCGGGGTTCAAATCCGGGAGGAGGAAAGAGGAAAGTTACATAGTGCAGCTGTAAGTTAAATAAAAATAAAGACGAGGCTTTGCTATAAAACGAAAACTAACTGAAACTGGATTGTGTGATTACAAAACTAACTAAATTCATGGAAAAAATCTATTTTTTTCTCCAATTTATTTAGTTGGGTATGAAAGCTATACATTTTCTAGCTTTGAATATGATACATATTTTTTTAATGGTATGATATTTCGTTGTGGTTTTGTATCACACGATATGTTTCTCAGCAAATCCAGTTTAAAGAAATTGAAATTGAAAACAAAATAAAGTCTAAACCGAAATAAAATAATTAAAAATGCCACAACTATAATAACCTTGGCTTCGTTCTACGTTCTGTCGAAACCCTCCTTCCTAACTTCCTGTGTACATACGACCCCCCCCCACACACACACACTGCTTGTCTCTCCATGCACTTTCCATCCATGCCTCACACCTCTCTTCTTCCTGCCCTCACCTCGTCCTCTTCCCTCTGGGACTCCCTCCCTCCCTCCCTCACTCCCAACCTCCCGCCCTCCCTCGTTTCCTTCCCTACCTCCTTCCCTTCCCCTCCTTCCTTCCTCCCCACTAGTGCTGTCCCAGTTGGGCTGTGGGCTCGACGGCTCTGGGCCCCCCCAGCCCTCGTCAAGGCTTCAGCAGCAGCAGCAGCCACAGATTCAAGTAATACAGCAACTTTAACATCTATATATATATAGTATATAATGATATACATATATATATAGTATATAATGATATACATATATACATATAAATATTTATATATATATTATTTACATATCTCTATAGACGGTTTCAAACTGTCAACAATAGCAATAATGAATGTTCCAAAACCATGTCCTTCATAACTTCTGGTTCTGGTTCCTGGGTGTTTTCCCAGGATGGAAACCCCCTTTCCATGTCCTGTCCCCCCGACAGGACGCTCGTTTTGGTTCACTCAATCAACATCATGCATATCGTTGCTGTCGGTTGAAAACCTCATGCTGTACTACTATATATATACTATATATCCTGTCTTACTTTTCAGGATTCAAATAAAGAAAATGGCAAATCTACAAGCCCAGATAGATAGCTTGTAGATATTTTTGAAATGTTTTTGTGTGACAGTGTAGAAGTACAGCATTCATTTACGAAACAAAAACATAAAGTTAAGACATGGAGGTTTCTGCCCGACAGCCACGATGTATGCATGGTTTTACGTCATAAACCCGACTTTTTAAATCACTTAACTCATTGACTGCCAGAGTTAAACATCATCTATGGCTGCCCTTGCCAGCGATTCCGAGAAATCATAAGAATCATAGAATATCTTTCTTCCACCCGCCGATCGCTTTAATCTGAGAAAAGAAATTGTGCCGCCACCGCAGTAATCCCATCCATAGCTGTGGGCAGTTGAATGTGGCTTGTTTTCGTCAAAAAGCAACAGAAAGCAGAGACATTTTCTGCTTTCAAGTCATAGGATCACTCATAGGTTGTCGAACAGCGCCCTCTAGCGTAAACCATTGAAAACACCACTCACTCGTCAATTCGTCATTGGCAGTGTGAGCCTCGGGCCTGCACTCGTCAATGGCAGTCAATGAGTTAAGAACAAGGCAGGAAACGCAGCGGCTCGAGAGGGCGAACGAGAGCGAGAGGCGAACGAGAGAGAGCCGATAGGTGAGCGAGTTTCCACACCGAGCAGCCGATGGCCTCGCATGTCTACAAGCACGCCGTCCAAGTTGGCAAACCGTGGTGGCTGGTCGGCGGAACAGGCTGTCAAGTGAACCAAAACGAGTGCCCCTCTCTCAGCCAGTCCCAAGGTGTCTGAGCTCAAGCTGCCCCCTGCCATTCTAGGAAAAACACCATTGCTTCCTGGATACCAAACACATTTAAAATGCCTTGCTGGTAGCTTAACTTAGTTAGCTCTAAAGTCCAGTTGTTGTTTTGGTGAGAAACAAACAATACTGGTAAAATCTTATCTTGTGGACAATCTCTCCCTTTCCTTCCGTGGTTAGCTAGAAAACAAGCCCAAAAGAAGCGAAGTAGGCCCTAGTAGAGCACTATTAGCTATTTTCCCCACCAATAAATTACGGTAATAAAAAAAGAGGGAAATGTGGAATATTTTGGAAAACAACAACGGCAAACAAGCAGACATGGCAAACACTGCCACTGGGTCGCACACTCGCTCAGCTCACGTGTCGCTCACGCCCCGTACAGACGCACGCATTCCTACATCCTGCAAAACCACGCCCATCCACGTGAGAATGCGTCCCGGGTCTTCGTATTGTCTCTCAGCAACACGAGAGCCTTAGGATGAAACCGTCTATAGGAGCTAATATAAGGAGCTTATATAACTTCACACACATTTTCAAACTTATCTTCATATAATTGGCCCTCATTATAAGATGGCACAGTTTCCCCAAAACCTGCCTACCAATGACGTCGATGGGCTTTCCAAGCTAATGGGAACTAAAGTCTTTTGCCTTACTGGAAAGTTGGCACACGGAAATAAAAGCCATTGCTCTTGAATATATAATCTTGTTTGAAATGTCCAAACCTGCCTGCCGATGAAGTCATTGGTAGGCAAGGTGGGTTCTGAACTGTCCCCAGCCCTCCTCTGAGACACAGAGTGAGAAGACAGAAATGGTACCATCTTATAATGAGCATCGGAGTGGAACAATTACATGAAGGCGTGTTGAAGATTCTAAGCTGCAAAGTACAGCTAAACCACTATTTCTATTGTCGGTTTTCTTTCATTCTTGCCTTTTAATATTCAAAATCCTCCATCATCATCATCATCTCCTCTTTAAGTTGGTTATTTCTGTTTTAGACAATTTCACACATTCATCACACACTCATGTTGTGTTGTTTGGTTTGACATAGTGATGACAGAGGCCAGCATTAATTTGCACGGTCAGCCACCAGTAACAGAGTGTTCTTACGCAACACAGAACTAAGCTTTTATCGCCATGTGCCGTCAATCGAAAGTGGTTAATTAAAAATTGTTTAAAAATGGCTACATTTGACATATGACATGCGATTTACAATTTGGGCATTTGGCAAATCCAATGCAACTTACAATAAGCATAACGTATTGTATAGTTTTAGTGGGCCTGATCTCAGAGGTGTTTGAAGTTTGAAGTTGCTGACTTTACTAAAGCACGGTTGCTGAGCTGCATGCTTTTTTTTAGTTTTGCTGTGGTTTTACTAAGGATGCATGATATATCGGTCATCATATCTGTGTCGGCTGATTTAACTGAGACCGGGTTTAATAACGGCATGTTTTCCAGTGGTATCTCGGATATCATGTGACCCATCTGTGACAGCAATACAGAGTTCAGTCAAGATTTAAGCCCAATCCATTGACTCTATTGAATTACAGTATAATATTTAAGTTCTAAAAAAATTAAAAATAAACAGAGAATATCGTCTCTGTGGGGTGGAAACCTCTCCAAAACTGTTACTTTTCAGGATTCAAATTCGGGTCCATTTCACACTCTCAAGACTTACATTATTGTTAAACATCTGTATTACTTATTTACAAGAAGTCTACACAATTAGAGAATGTAGAGGAATTGTTATTTTGACAAAATCTTATCCAACGATAACAAAATATTCTAAGTTTTGGGTATGAAAGGCTAAATCTCATCAAATGGTGGTCCGTGGCTCAAATGCCGAATAAATAATGGACCTCGATATGAAAAAGGTTGAAAACCAATGCCCTAAGGCATGTTATAACAAAGCAGCGTTCTTTAAAAATCTGCTTCTACACTCAACCCAGTTACAGTATAACAGGCGTATGCTGAACCCTACTGGTGGAAACCAGTATAGCAATATCGGTTGTTATAAGACCACATGAAAATAATTGGCTATTGGATATCAGCCAAAAATGTCTATATTGTGCATCCCTAGTGGTTACGCTGGATGATGCAAGCTGGTGTTTTCTTTTCCAATGAGAGGTGTGAAGTACCCCACATTGCAGTCTCATACAAAACAATAGATTTGATAAAGTTATAACCCATTTTCTCACAGTAGCAAACTAACGCTGGTTAATTCTGACAGCTGGATGCTGTTGGTAGGTTACAGGTATAAATAAAAGGTAATTAAGGCGGGGTATATAGATGTGCGGTCTGAGTGCTGTTGTCATTAGATATTGGCATTCATTAGAATGACTCAGCCAATCAAAATTCGAGGTCAGAACTTTATATCGTTGCTGAAACGTTTTGTCTCCATATTTTAACTTTTTGTGTTTTTTCCTAAATGAATGCCGTACTTGATCATACCACTGTGTCAAACAAAAGTAACAGATCCGCAAGCTCGAAACGCGGCGCAAAGCAACACATTTCGAGCCTGGAAGATCTGCTACTTTTGATATTTTTGAATTTAAATCCTGAAAAGTAACAGTTTTGGACATATGACGTTTGCACCCAACAGAGACGATTATATTTAAACAATTAATGTATTCTCCCTCATGTAAGTGTGGCTGATTTTGACCCATGTTAATATATTTGTAGACATTGTTTTTGTAATGTTTTCTGTATGAGGTTGAAGTGTGTGGTGCGTCACTGGTGCTGGTTGACCGTTTTCCTGCCTCACCTGCCCCCCCCCAACATGACCCCATCTCCCCACTCCCCTCCTGCTCTCTCCTTCCTACTGCAGCCCGTAGACTTTGTGCACAGCTGTAGTCTACAACCATTTCCAGGTTTTCCCCTAGGTGTCATTTAATTATGTTTCTGGTTTAAATCTGCTGCCTTGCTGTTAGTCAATATGCCATCTTATTGATGACGATGGTATGTCCTGCTAAAACAAACAAGCAAACAAAAACACAGCGTGATCAACCACGCTGCACAAATTCTAAATGCATTAACACACCACTTTTGGTTATGGGAAAAGCAACTAAAAACCATCATCTGCTGTTTCACCATATTGTCGATAGCGGCATACGGCAAGAAACCGGATACTGGTGTGAGCTTCACCGTATAGAGACCAGGAGTTGGCAGACTACAGTTAATGCACAGAGCCCAGTAAAACCCTCGCCTTCCTCTTCAAACTGTCCTACCAGGCTTCAGCTCGGCTTCACTAACTCATAACCAACCCTTCACAGACTGTATTTATAGCCACATACGTTGAGTTGAAGGTCTGGGTAAAGCTTGTCATGAACAACTCTCAGGTGTTGGAACGCTGCCCCACACACCTGCTTACAATTTACAAAGTTGGTACTGTACTTTAGCAAACTTACAGTACAAGTACAAGGTCGGAGTAAGCACTATGAACCTTGGTAAACCAACAACAAGGGTAAGTGATAAAGGAATAAAGCTGGCTTCATAATCGCATACGTCACGGGGCGCTTGCTTGCAGATTTAAATGACTGATTTACAACACAATGAATTGTGATGCGTTATTAGCTTGTAAATCACTTATTGTCAGCAAGGGACACATGCTGACAATAATTAGTCGTTAAAGGGTGCTAAAGAGAACAAGTGTGTGCTACGAAGCATCTAGCGTCTGTCGATGACATATTGCTTGTTTGTACTGCACTGCAAAAGCACACAAGGGTGTTGATTCCCATGTGCCACTTAACAGCGATGTTACTTAACACTGGAAATGGTTCTGAGAAACGCAGGCTTGTTCACATTATTCATGGTTTAAGGTTCTCAGTCGCAGCGAATTATTTCAGTCATTTGGATTCCACATAGAAGCCAGTATGTCTTCTATGGGCGCATGCTGCGCAGCGAAAATAGTCGATCTGCAAGCTCTGTCTGCGACGCATTGAGAGCTTGTAGATATTTTATTTTATTAAGATAAAATATATAAGATTAGAGCATTTGAACTAGTCAAACTAGCAATACGTTGAGAAGCATCTTCCATAAAACCCTAATGGTCTCGGATCATTTTCATAAAAGCAAAGGTTAAAACCTCAATCTGTGATTTCTTCACCTGGTTGGCAGTATGTAGAACAGCAGGAACAATATTTACTAAATCATCATAATTGTACATATTGTGTTAATTGTTTAGGTGACAGCACTAGTGTGGGGGGGGGGGGGGATTTGTGAAACCCTGTTTCACAAATCGCACATTAGGACTTGGCCATACTACATTTTCCAGTCGTGAGATTAGATTTTGCTTTAATCCATGTCTTCTTCTTCTTCTCCTGTCGTCTGTTTGTCAGTTGCAATTCTTGCAGCACCAAATGCAGCAGCAGCAAATGGCTATGGGGGCGGCGGCTCCTCAGCTGGCGGGGGCGGCGCGGCACCATACCGCCAACCAACCAAGAAGTAAGAGGAAGAGGAGCGTGCCGCAGCCACTACCGAAAACGTGACGAAGAACAACAACGCAATCACACACACACACAAAAACCTATTCTACCCCGACCACACACAAACGTCATCATCAGGATATGAATGAACCATGCTGTGCTACTCGTTTTTGTCTCCGTGGAGACCAGACGACAACAAAAACAAATAACATTCTCTGTCTGTCCTTTTTTTGTAGCTGAGAATTAATAATTGTCATGATTTTCTATGTACAAACCTGTCAGGGTTTTTATTTGGAGAACCGATAACCACCTGGACCACAGCAGAGGGATGGGACAATTTCTTTTTAGAACACGGGGGAACCTGAACTTTAAAGGAACATTATTCGTATTTTTTAACGGAAATTGGACTTCATATAAAAGGGTTCTTATACAGTATTGGTGGTGGGGAGGGGTCCATGACACATTGACCTTCTGTGAGAAACGTCCCTCTGCAGAAACCCACCGCATCAACCAAGAGGACCGAACGACAGCGCAGATTCCTAGAAGAACCTCGTCATGGTGGTTTGAACCCTGATCCCTTCTGCGCTCGCAGCGTTGACTGACCCTCAGGTAGAAAAACTCCCTGAGCATCGATCGTAGCTCTGCTCGTTCACACCCAAACTCCACCAACGAAAAAGAGCTACACAGCAAAGATCCGGAGTGTTAAGATACATTTTTTAATCCGTCGCACGAGGGAGTCAGTTGCCCAAAAAGAACTTGATCTGCAAGGTTACGACGCACCGTGACTCGTAACTTAGCTAGAGTTGCCAACCCTGTCCCTTGAAATAAGGAATCGTCCCTTATTTGGAAGCTAAAAGAAGTGTTCCTTATTGAACTGATAAGGAACACACAGGGATAAACGTCTTACAAGTTGAAACGGCTCATATATAGGACCCTCTAGACTTAGAAAATTGGACCTGGAGTTGTCTGAAGTTCAGCAAATCTCTTGTAGCCGATCTACAAGCTTGCAACGCGACCTGCTATTTTTGGCTGATGTTCCCCTCCAGAATATACTGGGGTTCAAGTGGTTAATATAATATCTGGAAAAACTGCACATATATACGGTGAGATTTTTTTAACTTTTTGCGTGCGCCCCTTATTAAAAATTAGGGACGCATTTGAATTTCAGGTAGTTGGCAACCCTACTCGTAACCTTGCAGGTCCGTTTCTTTTTTTCTTCTGGCGAGCGACACTGTTTATTGGGGAGATACACACTGGTTACTGCCGTGTACATTCTTAGCCATGCTGATAGGCACACTGGTTACTGCCGGTGTACATGCTTAGCCATGCTAATTTGGATCTTCAGAGTAGTGCCTGATGGGGCTGCCGGCCGCTCTACCTCTTTATAACGTCTGTTTGAAAGTCCGCTCTAATTCAGTGGTTCTCAACCTGTGGGTTGGGACCCCCACATGATAGTAAAGTGACCATTTAAGGACTTTAAGACCTTTTGTAATACTTAAAAAAGACCATTATTGTATCAAAAGTAATCAACAAACTATACTATAAAAACTGATCAAACATTGGCCAAATTGTCAATTAATATTAGAGGCAAAGTTCTCCGATCTACAAGCTCAAAACGCAAGGCGTGGTGAGCTTGTAGATCGGCTATTTTCACAATATTTATCTGTGGAACCGAGTCAAACAAAATGTAATGCCTCAACTCCTACAATTCCAAGTGCTTGTCAGGGTGGGGGGGGGGGGGTCCCCAGTTCAAATATGATTACTTTTTGGGGGGGTCGTGGCCTGAAAAGGTTGAGAACCACTGCTCTAACTAACAAAAACCCTGTGCAGGGCTGAATCCAGGCCCCCCAACATGCAACACAGCGTGTCTGTTTTTTTGTACAGCATATTTTGAACATCAAGAAGAGAAGAAAAAAAAAAAGCATTTCCTTTTAATTAGTCCAGGATCTATGACTGTAATTCTTCACAAGACGTCAAGCGAATGGAGTGTGTTTGTGTAAGTGTGTGTGTGTGTGAGAGAGAGAGAGATAGGGAGACATTCCCGGACACTGAGGAATAATTTTTTTAAAGACGGTCTTTTGTCAGCAATTTTATTGTTATGAAAAAGAAAAAAAACTGAAAAGGAAATATATATTGACAGTGGAAAATACAACTTTTAGATATAAAAAAAAGAAGTGTTTGTGGATTTTTTTCATTCATTCATGCCGCTGCCTTGACGACACTCTGTGCAACTTTGTCGACCAGTTTGCGGATCTCTCTGTGGCGCGTGGTGGCGCGGCTGATGCATTCCTGCAGCTTCTCTGCAGACAGCGACGTCCCACCTGAGTGGAAGAAAGGAGATTAAAGAAATATATATATAAGCCAAGTCCCAACCTGCAATTTGTGGAACAACATGGAACAGAGCTAGCCTGGTAACCCCCTCCCCCCCTCCGGAAATCTCATTTGTACATCATTTCAGGAGTTCACAAATGAGATTTCCGGAGGGGGAGGTTTACCGGGCTAGAACAGAGCCCCCCACTCTAGCTCTCTGTTTCCTAAACAATTTCCCACAACTTTGTCAAGTTATGGGAAAGTAAGTGTCTTCTGGTCTGTAGAATGTAAAATAAGGGCACACTTGACCTATATGTGCTGTTTTCACTGTTGCTACACTTGAATTATAAAACAAAGTGTGAACCCATAGTCATATTCATAGCTATTTAGATATTTGGCATACATATTGAGGTATGAAATTTGTTATCGCACAGCCCCAGAATTTGAAGTGGGAAGTAAAAAACTAGTTAAATTGATAATTAATTCATTCAAATTTTACCTATCATTTTATAATGGACAATTTACTTTTCGGGCAAGTGGGCATGACTTTTTGGCAAGTAGAACATGACCTCTGAAGCTCTAAGCTCAGAGCTTAGTGTCAGCCCCTGTTCTGAACATGTTTTCTATTGCTAATTGAAATAGAAACACCCTGTAACACGGGTATGTGTGTCATGCCATCAGCACACATTGAAAGCATCTTTTCACCTGGCTTGTGGACGGCGCAGAGACGATCGTCCTCGTCCATCACCACGGTGAGCTGAGCGGTCGACAACATCTCCTCGTCTACCGTGGGGTCCACAAACAGGATGGAGCTACAACGTGACATTGAATAGTTTCACCAAAGATGGTTGGTTTATGAAGATACACCATAAGCCACTAGCCACTAGAGGCGAAATGGTACACAAATCCTACAAATGGTCTCTTAAGTAGGCACCGGCGTCTGACGGCAAATCTCGCGAACGTCCTATATTTACTGGTGCGAGAGTGTGTTGCTGGGACAGAGAAAGGTCAATAATAAAGTAGATATTCTCTGAAATAAGCCATTTTAATATGAAAATTGTGGGAATATGTTGAGGCTTGTGACGATTGGGTCCAATATTTAGTTCAGTGACCATGGTGCTAAAGAATGGTTCAGAAGCTGTGTTCACGTTCACTCTTCCATTGGAATTAAAAGACTGCAACCTGCTTCCTGTCTCCTAAAAAGGCGCCCGCCTACTTCACACAGATACGGGAAGTAAACCGGAGATGGCATGTCTTGCCATTTTTGTCTTGGGATTCACTGTTACACTGTGGAGTCCACAAACGGGAAGGATGGAGCAGGGCGGGGAGGGTGATAACCATAGATATAGAAACCTAGATACCTCATTGGCCTCTGCAGTTCATTGTAGCCACTGGTATCTCAATACAAGGCTCTTCCGCAGGGCTGTTTTACTACTGACCAATCACATCGCGTTTAACTGACTAGTTGTTGCACGGCTGCCTCTTAAGAAAAGACCCGCCCCACCTGCCTCTGATTGGCCTACCGAACGCCCCCTTCTGTGACGCACACGGAAGTTTCCAGCTTGCCCTGCTGAAGCGGAAGGAAGTGGAAGGCTAGCCCAAGCCTTATATGGGCTAGCCCTGCGGAACAAGGAAGCGCGCCCGAGATACGAACGCTTCAGAGCCGAAGGAGGCGTCTACCTTTATATGTCTATGGTGATAACTGTCACTGCACGTACTCCTACAGGCTGGGGCCGGCGGCACCTGTCAGGAGGGAGGAGTAGGAAGAAGGCCCTAAGTCCTCCTGGTGGAGGCTCCTCACTGGCAGGTGAGTCAGTAGGATACAACGACAGTGACCACACAGAATTGTGTGAGGGGAGGAATTAATTGGCATAAAAAGGGGTAAAAATGATTGGCTACTCTAAAATTTAAAAGATATATATATATATATATATTATCGTGAACGGAAATGGTGAACAGTTGACAGCTTCCGGGATGTGTAGTTCCAGACTATATAGCATTTGGAGATTGTGGAATAGTTATCTGGCTACGGGAGACTACTCTGACAGGGAACAGGTGGAACACTAGGGTCTTTTAAAAATCATTGACTCACTCATCAAACATGCAGAAGGAGGTGCTGACAGGGTGCTTGTGAATTCGTAGACCGCTTCTTTTCTCAAAATTCACTGTGGGTGCACACGTCTCTGCGTTGATGGTGACCTCTGGAAGTTGTGCTGTGGAGGAAAGGAGGAAAATGATGCTTGAAAAACAAACGGCTTGAAACGGATGCAGTTCACGTTAATAATGAGGTGTCTGTAAACTGTGTAAAGCAACGTTAATCTGCAGGGACTCACTGTTCTTCAGGGCAGCCAGCAGGGCAATGATACAAGCGTCCAGCAAGTTCCCGTCATAATCGAGGCACATGAGGTCACAGTATACGACCCAGCAGAGCTGAAAAACCCACAATTTAGCATCATCAGGAACAGTGGCTCAACAAGTGTAATATGGTACATCACAACTATTGGTGCAACAATTAATCGGAACTGATCTAATGGATTAAAACTTAATATAATATAGAAAAAGAGCCGATCTACAAGTTCAGACTATTCGATTATATAAAAAACTATATTCGAATTTCATGTCAATTTGTTGATATAAATATATATAAAATTAAAAAGCAATAATCCAGAAAAACACTCTTGTCGATGATTTGATAAATCATCAAACGGTTGTGATTTAACAGCAACCATAAAGGCAGTGAGCGCATACCTTTCCTTTGTCAATGCACAGGTCTTCAGTCTGTATCACCTCTGAGCTGCAACACCAAAGAAAACGGATACGTTTGAGTAAGACTAGTAACAGCTGAGTCAATCCCACTTCTGATTCTTATTTTTTCTCTTCCCCAATCTATTGTCCCATTTTTAGTCGTTATGTGAGATTCTGACCTACCCGCGGTTTATCAGACCATTCATTAGGCGTAATCAGGAGATACTGACCTACCGGAGGCAGAGCAGTCCCCACAACATGATGTACGATTCTGTGCCTATCGGTAAATAACTCGGACGGCGCTGAGTAGGCTCAAGCGAACGTTCAGCACGGCAAATCGCTCGCTTTGGCTCGCTCGGTGGTGCTTCACGTGGCTCCAAATCGCTTGAGACTGCGCGCCTCCGTCATGGTCCAAAACCAGAACCGAAACTTAACTTATATAAGTCATCTCTGTCGGTAGGTCAGTATGTCCTGATAACACCCAATGAATGGTCTGATAAAACACGGGTAGGTCAGTCTGTCGCCTAATTGGCCCATTCAATGGTCTGATAAAACGTGATAATGTCCCATTCAATGCATTGATAGCATCCGAAGGGTGACTAGTGCAGTAACAGTATTCATTGGAATGCCCGGCCAAGCCGGATGCACCACGGAGGATGAATCCATCCTTCCCCTGGGCCACCCAGAGGCATGACATTTTAAACTGTGTGTGTGTGTGTGTGTGTGTGTGTGTGTGTGTGTGTGTGTGTGTGTGTGTGTGTGCGTGTGCGTGCGTGCGTGCGTGCGTGCGTGCGTGCAAGTTCCAATGATTAATGATACCTGCGTGTGTGTGTAAAATGGTGGTACCTTTCAATGACATCAGCCACAAACTGGCTGGCGGCCTGAGCCTGTTCTCCCGGTGGGCCTGGACGGAAGCGAGAGGAACACAGTGGTGGCAGGTCCACATTGGGCACTAAAACACACACGAGGCAAGGCAGGTTTTATTTGTAAAGCACATTTCAACAACAGGGCAATTCAATGGTCTATACACAGAACAAGCAAAGGAAACACAATTATACAATGAATTTAGGATGCATAAAAGAAAAGTAACTCAATCAAAGGCAGCGGCAAACAGAACGGTCTTTAGTTGTGTTTTTAAAAAAAATAAGCTTGGCAGCAGACATGCACTTTTCTGGGAGTGTATTCCAGATATGTGGCGCATAAAAACTAAATGCTGCTTCCCCACATTTATTTTTGGTTTTAGGGACAAATGATCAACTGTCACACACTATTATGTCAAATGTAAAGATTCTAACACTTAGAACAACTTACCAATGTAGCCTTTATGAGGTGCATCCACGGTTGGGTTTGCCAGCTCCTTTGGTTGGTGAAACATAAAGGGTTAGACATGTATCTTTAATGGAACAACACTGGCATACATGCTGCTGGTTGTTTTGTTTTGTTAACACTCACCACTTTGATGCCACACATCACTGTGGTGTTTCCAACCTTCACCAACGCAGAGCCATCTGCTGTGGAAATGGAGCCTGGAGGACAAGGAATAATGAGTCAATTAGGGGTGCAACTGTTAATTATATCAATAAAAAAAAAACACACTTCTCCAAAACTCAATTTCTTTCAGAGTTAAATTGACTTGAATTCACAGCAGAGTCGTGATGTTCCTCACCTATATTCAGCGTTGTCGTTCTAAATTCTGCCAGTTCCCTTCCATCCGGCCGACAGTTTTCTTTCTGAACGAGAAAAAAACCTTGCAGGTTAATTAAGAAGACCAACACTGTACAGCTGTTTGAGACTATAATCACCTGCACATAATGTATTGACAGAAAGTAGCTCATAACATGTCTACGGTGGATTTTTATGAAACAAAAACGTTGCAGATAGAAAGAGGACAATCCAAGCTTTCTGTACAGCTGCAACGTTGGTGACTTTAACGTTGTTTAATACAATCAGATCAGATTTTTCCGTTTGGATGAATGGGCTGTCAAGGGTTGGTATTACAACTCTAGATGCCAGATAGCAAAAATATTATCTAAGAGTTGCTTAAGGTTAACATGGTGAGTTGTGACACTAACCAGAAAACTTCTGTGGTACTCCAGGGGCTCAGCAGTTCTGTAAGATGTGTAGAAAAGAGACACATTCATGAGTTCATCATTCCAAAGAAATTAAATGAAACACTGAATAAAACGAATATAAAATTAAATAATGAATACATTACGTTCACTTGTGAACATTACACATTACACTAGTTACTTTGTAGATTTGGATTATTATTACAAAACATGCAGTAACCACTTCAGCCTATACATTTTGGCCATTTGAAAATTGCAGATCTACAAGCTCACGATGGAACGCATTGTGAGCTTGTAGATCTGCTATTTTCAAAAGATTTGTATACATTTTACACATTTGAAAACGTGGGAAATGGGAAATTCTGCATAATGAGTACTTTCTACTTTTGGTACTTTAAGTACATTTTGATACCAATACTTTTGTACTTTTACTCAAGTCATTTTTTATTCCGGACTTTTATAACATTTCTACATTGCAGTATTGATACTTTTACTTTAAAATGTGAGTACCTTTTCGACCATTGTATGTAACATAAACTCTTCAGTAGCTTTTATTGTGTGCAGTGAGAGAACGCTATATGAAATAGCACACTTTTTAAATTATTTCTACTTTAATTAATGATAATAGTAATCTTAACACATTGGATCATTAACATTCCAGCGTACAGTTAATTGTATACAATAAAAGGATCATCATTCTGCACTCTTCAGTAAGTTCTTATGTTCTTTTTTAATGAACGTTAACAGCAGCAGTCCATCTAGAGAAACGGACGCGTTTCGGCACGTCGGCCTTCCTCAGCGTTTCAAAACCAGTTCATTCTATAACATGTATTGTCATGTAGATAAAGCATAGAGTTCTAATATATCGGGATAAAGATGATCTTACTTGTATCCAGCAGCCATGATGTGTTTTGATTAACCACGTGGGTTCGGATGACGTCAGTACGGCGGCCGCATTGTGTCAGAAACGTGTTAACTGTAGTACCAGTGCCATCTAATAGAAGGCTCTGTGTAGTACTAATCTCTCAAGAACATATTCTGCTCTCCAGCAGAGGGCGCTGTTTTTCCTTTTCATTTGGCGATGGGTTCACAGATTGCTGTAGTACTAGCTGTAGAATACAACTCTCGTAGATGTACCTTATAATTCTGACGTTTTCAATCTACGAGAGTTGTAGGGTTGATCCCCCATGGACAGAGGGACTTTCATCTCCTAGCCCGTAGATGTCCAAACACTCTTTCTACGGCACAGTAGTTTAATGTAATAATCCATATCTTTCAATAAATAAGGGTTTTAATGCCGTCTGTGGCCGAACGCCATTTTTTCACCCTCGTTTACTTCCTGTTTACATTGAGTGTAATTCGGGCTTTCACCGGATGGGCGCATCACTACCGGCAATTGGGACTTCCGACAGAATCGGCCACAGACGGCATTAAAACACTTCTTTATTGAAATATATGGATTATTACATTAAACTACTATGCCGTAGAAAGAGTTAATATATGGGGCGTTTCTCAATTTGTACATGTTTGGCGAGTCTACGGGCTAGGAGATGAAAGTCCCTGTGTCCATGTGGGATCAACCCTACAACTCTCGTAGATTGAAAACGTCAGAATCATAAATACGTCTACGAGAGTTGTATTCTACAGCAACTGTAGTACCACAGTGTGTTAATTACTTATTACTATGCTATTACACTGTCTGTCTGAGCGTGAGAGTTAAATAGACTTTTCATTACATATAAAATATACCGTAATTAATATTATATAATATAATATAATGTAATTAATACAATATAATTAAATGATCTATTATGTTTGCTTTGTCGGTCGCTCATGCTTCCCTCCACTAGAGGGCAGTATGTATTCCTACAGAGTGCTGGTCGTTGCTCTTTGCAGGCTTGTGATGATGTGGTGTAAAAATCAACGACTCACTCACTTCCGCGTTGACACTGTGTTCAGTTGTGATTGGAAGAGTCTGACAGTCTGGTAGTCTATTGAACCTGAACCTGGACATTATGCATTTATAAAGTAGATTTAGTACTTTACAGTGAGCTGGCTGCATAGTTAGTTTAGCTGGTTTACCTGGTAGCTGGTTAGTTAGTTGGCCAGTTGCCCTGGAATGAATGGAGAATGGATCTCCTCTGTGATTTAGTTCAAGGTTTGGTCGCACTGGCAGCACTTGCTTTGATTGTGGTATGTACAGTATATATAATATTATTATAAATAGATATAAAGTACATAATGCTGTTGTCAAGAGAGTCAGGGTTGGAGTTTATGAAGTCTCACTTCTACACAGTAAAATCCTGAGTGTGTTAACTCTGAGAGGCCACACAATGGAACCAAATGGACCCCCCTTAGGGGGTCATTTGATTCCATTTGTACCCATATTGCATGGATTCTTTAAACATATTAAGCTGACCATGGTTTTCTTTTTTGTTATACTAAACGTGGGAGATGCCACACATGGAACCAAATGGACCCCTTTTAGGGGTGCATTTGATGATGATGATGATAATAATAATCTTTATTTGTATAGCACCTTTCATGACATGGAATGCAGCTCAAAGTGCTTTACAGAGCAAGAATACAATTTTATAGAAAAAGTACAACTAATTTAGCATCAAAGCAAAAAAGAACAGCAAAAGCATAAAACAACATTAAATTGAAATAAAGTTTGGTTCCATTTGTACCCGTATTAATGCATGATGCATTATTTAAACACATTAACCTGACCAAGGCTTTCTTTTTATTATTATACTAAACGTGTGGCTGGTGGGGTCAAATGTATCCCTTTCTCACTGTACCTTCTTAAAGGTACTGTAGTGTATATGATATTATTGTGTTAAAGTTAAATAGCTGTGTATTACCATAGTGAAATAAGAGTTAAATCGCTCTATATTCCCATAGTAATCATAAGATCACTGGTGTTTCTTCGGGTACAGGTGTCTCCTCGTCTCTCCAGCTCTTTAGAACATAGAAAATATGTGGGACACCAGTTTTATCCAATTAGGAGAGGGAACTCATACAGGATAAACAGTGACATTGGAAGTAATGAAACCAATAAATTATCAATTATCTTTTTTCGTTCTCTCCTGATTGGAGGAAATTTGTAACCCACCTGAAAGTGTATTTTCTATTTCCTTAAAAGCTGGAAGACACCCTTTACTGACTAAAACCCCTCTATGATTACTCTTGGAAATATAGAGCTTTAACTTTTTGTTTTAACCAACAAATATCATTTACACACAAAACACCTTTTAACAAAATGTCTGAAGTTAACCCTTGTCCGTCCTGCATAGCTCGCAAGCCCTTAGCCCTAGACTGGCTGTGATATTACATACATGTCATGTATCTGGAATACATGAAATGTATGTAATATCACAGCCATTCTAGGGCTATCAAGCCCTGGGCTAGAGTCAGAGTCTTAGACAACAGCTTTGTGTGTGTTTGTGGAAATCTAAGCTAACCAAGTGGAAGCCCACAGGGTGAATTTGGTTTCTGAATGTAGTTACCTCCTCCTTGCATTGTGAAAAGAACTGCTTTATAAGGCAGAAGTAACTGAAGAGCATCGTCCTCGTATTCCTAACCCCTTGCAGGTGTTTGTGGTGGTAGCTCACGTCACGGCCAGCTTCATGGATCTGACATGTCAAAGTTCTCATATTCTAGCCCTGCTAGCCTCGGATGAGACTGACGGAGAGTTATTTTTTTGATCCACTGAAGCTCCATTTTTAATGGTTCTACTATCCAATCCAATCCACTTTATTTATAGAGCACATTTAAAAACAACAGTGTTGAAACCAAAGTGCTGTACACTCAGTAACAAAATACTAAAATAAACAAGAGCAAAAACAACACAATAAAACAGGACAACATTTGACACAATGCCTGAATGCCTGGAGGGAAAAAAAGCTTCTCAATCTGAATTTTCAAACGCCAAGGAGAACAAGTGCGTTTTCAAACGTGATTTAAACACAGGCAGATTTTTTTTTCCTACTACTTCTCCAGTTCAAAACAGTGGGTTGCAGACATCCAGTTCGTAGCTGGTGCTGAACTCAAAGTGACAGTTCATCATCCCCTGATGAAAACCAACTGTGGCTGAAATGTTGTACTATGTAATTCTTTCTGTGTTTTAAAGTAAACTAAACACTTAGGAGCAATGCTGTTGTGCGGACTATTATTCTTTTGATCTACTACTTCGCCATACAGTGAAATTATGCTATTCATATTTCATAACACAAATCAGTCCACTTCGAAGGGTAGCATCCATGGCTTGAAGTCAAGCACTTTAATGTTTTTTTAATTTGCACATGATGTATGGAGAAGTTGGAACATGAAACATGGGAACTTCCTGTGGATATTGGGGTTGGTTGATCGGGACTGACAGGGATAATGCAAAATGTCAGAATCCATATCTATGTCGGTTTGTCAGAGGCTTTTTGTAAATGAACGCCCTACTTGATCATGATCATACTACAGCGTCATACAGAGTAGATCTGCTACTTTTGCTACTTTTGAATTTGAATCCTGAAAAGTAACAGTTTGGGATATATGAGATTTCCACCCGACAGAGACAATATCATCATCGTCGTTCTCATATTCCTCCCCCCTTGCAGGTGTTTGTGTTGGCTCACGTCACGGCCGGCACTATCGATCTAAAACGTCATGAGAAGGAGAAATACTTTGTGGCGGCCTCGGGGGAGAAGGAGCCGTTCCCCAGCCTGCATGACCCTCACTCCAGAGATCTGTCTGTGGTGATCCCAGCCTACAACGAGGAACAGAGGAGTGAGTACAGCCATGCCATGTCATCCATTCACTCACCTGATAACATCACCACTGATCTCCAACCAGGGCTGCAACAGTTAATCCAACTAATACAATAAAAAACATGTTTAATTAAAATTATCTATTTTGATAAAAATAATCAATTTTGTGGGCCAAAAACATGTAAATAACATATTTTTTTTTACACAGCACCGTTGTACAATGAATATACATCAGGGCTTAAATGGTTAATCAGACTAATCTATATAGTTTGTTTGCATCTATTCGATATATAAGAAAATTGCCAAAAACTGTCATAGCTTTTAAGCAAAATAGCCTGATCTACAAGCTCATAACTCATAACTATGTAGGGCTTACAGTAAGTGGTTAACCTAACCCATCTAGTCTTTAGTTGGCCCGTTTTAAATTGCAGCGAATAAGTTAAACTACATTCTCTAGGTTCCCAACAATGATGTCCAAACTACACTATAAATGGTGGCACATCTAGTGTCCAATCCAATGCACCGCTTGACATTATTATTGACATTGTCAACCAGTAGGTGTTCCCAGGTGTACCCAGACACCAGGGTCTAAATATCTCAATGGAAGAGTAGAGAGACTACCGTACCTTCAACCACTGCACATGTGCTTGTTATATTGTATTAACATAGTCATACAGATTGGTTAAAATAGCATTATATTCATTACAATAAGTCCCATAGTGTAGTTTTCATTTATAATGAGAAATGTGTTCAACACAAGTGTTTTCACTATTCAGTTCCAAAAGCAAATTCAAACTTATTTAGACATTCAGAACCGAATTTCATAATCTTGCCTGTAGAGCATTGATATTTTAATGCTAACTTATGTCTATGAATGCAGTTGTCCCTGTTGGCATCTTGACATGATATTCAGGTGGAGTCTTTCAGAAATTCAGACTGAAGAGACTACCAACCAGTTTGGTGCGTTGAAGACGCAAGGGCCCCTGTATGGCATCTCAAAGCTGCCCTAGACAATATTAATGTGTGTGTGTGTGTGTGTGTGTGTGTGTGTGTGTGTGTGTGTGTGTGTGTGTGTGTGTGTGTGTGTGTGTGTGTGTGTGTGTGTGTGTGTGTGTGTGTGTGTGTGTGTGTGTGTGTGTGTGTGTGTGTGTGTGTGTGTGTGTGTGTGTGTTTAGTGCCTGTGATGTTGGATGAAGCTATGGAGTACTTGGAGAGCAGACAGGTGAGTGTCTACCCTCAACATCTTGTAGTACTTTTCAAAAGAAGGTTTCCAAAAAAATTTACAACAGAACAACACCACTCAATGCTAAACAAATGTGAAAAAGTTGAACTTGAGATGAATCTAAAAATGAAGTGAAGTGACGCTCTACTTTTGGCACTAGACTAGAGACGAGATGCAGAAGAAGGTTGCTGTAGTGTACTAGTACTTAGGAACAGATTTAACACACTAAAGGGAGTGTGAGTCTGTAAAGTGTGTGTAAACACCTTAACCACTTGAACCCCAGCATCCCTATTCTGGGGGAACATTCGCCAAGCCGAAGAGATTTGGTGTAGACGGACAAAAGTGTAGTTGTAGCTCAGGTCCGTTTTACTAAGATTTGATGGTTTAAGTGGTTAAAAGGGTGTGTCAGTGATATTGTTTTGTTAAAAAGTGTTACATAGCTCTATATTCCAATATCAGTCATTGCTATAGTGTTTGTTCAGTAACAGGTTAGATAGATAGATAGATAGATGGGATACTTTATTGGCAGTTTTTAAAAAAAGTCACAACAATGTCATTCATTAGGAAAACGCCAACGTGGACTATACACAAAAAAGCCGTAGCTTGTTTCCATTGTGGTCCATCTTGAGACGTATAACAACACACAAACACACTGCACAAACAACCATGAAACAAAGATTTGATCCTTATATAATATATAAAGCATTACATATAGTACAAAAAGGTGCCCTGAGAGAAGAATCCAAAGCAGAGGATTCCAGCTATTTAGTAAGTTACAAATGAATTTCACTAGATATGTAAATTATAGCAAAGCTTGATATACATATACAATTTTCCATCACTCATAATATGTGATGTGTTATGGATGAATATGTATACTGGAGTGGAGGCCGCTTTCCTCAGTGAGCAAAGAAACCAACCTATGCTACAACTTTAACCATTATCCTCAAAATGACCACTAGGGGGTAGACCTGAACTACAAAAAAACTAACTTGTTTATTCCTCAACTGTAGAAGCAGCACCCGTCCTTCACCTACGAGGTCATCGTGGTCGATGATGGCAGCGCAGACAAAACCACAGAGGTAGTATTTATTGTACACCCTTTGCGGTGAATCTTTCAACAGCAGTACTGTGTTGAGAGTTAGAATTTGTGTGTGATTTTATTGATTGATTGATTGATTGATTGATTGATTGAACACTTTATTAACAGTTTGCAAAAAGTGCTGAGGTACAGTTATACAATAATGCTAAAAGGATAACACAAAAAGGGCTTTGTTTCCATTGTGGTTCCACTGTGTATTCAATTCATAAAGAAATCATCAACACTAGGTGCAGTAAAAGTATGTGAACTGAACAACACTCTTCCCCCAGGTTGCCTTAAAGTACTCAAAGCAGTACGGTGCGGATAAACTGCGTGTCCTGACTCTGGTGAAGAACAGGGGGAAAGGAGGCGCTGTGAGAATGGTGAGACTCTTTAGGCCAGTCAAACCTTTTTTGGCCTAATTTCTGAATCCTAGTACCCCCTTAACACCAGAGGTTCTCAAAGTCCTTGAGGGGGTTCCAGGGGGTCCTCAGGTAAATGAATGGATGGGTAGTTGGGAACCAGATGAACCCTTACAGATCAATCTTTTTTCTCTTTTTTTTTTTCTTTTTTTTTTCCCAAAAATATATACAAAATAAGTGAAAAAAGTAATTGAAAAAACACAGCCCCCTCATGCATTAGAAGGTCAATATCAGTCACCTGGGATGTGCGTTTTCAATTATTCTAACATGGTTAAAATGGAGTTTGAAGTTACAGTGGGTTTGTATTGGAGAGCGTGTCAGATAAAATGAAGTCAAATATCTAAATATATCTCCTCCGTTGTGACATTCAGGGAACCCTGAGCTCCAGAGGGAAGGTCATCCTCATGTACTTAATGTTTTCTGTGTCTCCTCTGTGTGACATCCAGGGAACCCTGAGCTCCAGAGGGAAGGTCATCCTCATGGCCGATGCTGACGGAGCCACAAAGTTCGCTGACATCGAGAAAGTGGAGGCCGGCCTTCACAACATCGACCCTAAACCGGTAGATGGGCTGTTATTTATGGCATATAGTGTTACATATTCATCTAATGTTACATGCTGTATTAGCATAGTCACACAAATGTCCTTTGGGTATCTTTTTTTTCCTTTTCTGCATGTGCCTAACTAAATAGAAGATAGAAAAAATTTGTGCTCTCTTATATGTAAACCCTGGACGCGGTAAAGAAATTGCTTGACTAAATTTCAGTTGTGCTTGCATTAAACTTTTTAATTAAAGCAAAAGTAATTTTTGATATCATTTTTCGCTGGTTTATTTCTCATAACCATTCCACATAATGTGTTTTTTAATAATTCGTTAATAAAAAAATGTTGACGCAAATGTCTGCCTCAGACCCAAATGACGTATATGTATTTATTTTAAAGTTCATACGTACCATTTGGTCGTTGTTGCTTTCCAAAATATCTTCGGCGCTAGAACAATGCAGCATTCGTTTTGGAGTAGTACTGGTTTTGTTTCCATCAGAATTCTGGGAATCCTAGTTCTATCAGACCATAGACCATAGATGCTATGATGACAATGAAGCTACCAGAGGTGTTGCCAAAATGTAATGTTACACACAGTACAACTTAAAGTTTTATGAGCATATTGGCATATTGGCTAACAACGCTTGAACATCATTTAGATGTTTAAGTTCTATCATAGGTAATCATAGGACCCCAATGGAAACAAGACCGCAAGGACTTTTTTGGTGTTATCCTTTTAGACCAAGTGTTTGACTGTACTCGTGCTGTTTTGCATTTTTGTCTAATAAAATATATGTGTGTGCGTGTGTGTTTTAGGAGAACATGGCTATTTCCTGCGGCTCCAGGGCTCACCTGGAAGAGGAAGCCGTTGCTCAGGTTTGTGTGTGACTGTCTCTTTATCTCCAGTACAGGCTATCTAATTATAACTCAGGCTTAACGGTACCATGAATATCAAAGGTGTTGTTGTATGATCACACTGAAAATAACTTATTTTATGTTTTTTTGCATTAGCGATCTATGTTTCGCACATTCCTGATGTACGGGTTCCACTTCTTGGTGTGGTTCTTCTGCGTGCGGGGCATCAAGGACACGCAGTGTGGTTTCAAGCTCTTCACGCGCGAGGCCGCCCTCAAGACCTTCTCGTCCCTTCATGTGGAACGCTGGTACGGACTCCTTCATCTCTGCTCATTACTTGTAGTTTTGTGGCGTTGACGTTGTAGCGTGCACATTTTCCACTGCTGTCTGTACACTGATGGCCAGTGGTGGAAAAAGTGCTCAAATGTTTTGCTTAAGTAAAAGTATCAATACTGCAATGTAGAAGTACTCTAAAAGTACAAAAGTATTGGTATCAAAATTTACTTAAAGTACCAAAAGTAAAAGTACTAAAATGTTTGAAAATAGTCGATCTACAAGCTCACAGCCCGTCGCGTTGTGAGCCTGTAGATCGGCTATTTTCAAATAGCTAGGGCTAAAGTGGTTAATGTATGTTTTATAATGTAATAATTTATATCTGCGAAGTAACTAGTAACTAAAGTTTTCAAATAATTGTAGTGGAGTAAAAGTACAATATTTGCCTCTGAGATGTAGTGGAGTAGAAGTAAAAGTATAGACAATTGGAAATACTCCAGTAAAGTACCTCAAAATTGTACTTAAGTACAGTGCTTGAGTAAATGTACTTGCACTGCTGATGGCTGCTACAGTACAGTGAATCCAGTGTGGATGCTGGAATTGGGTGATCCCTGAGAACGTTTGAAATGGTCTGATAAAGGCCCTCACAGCTGAAGTGTCACTTTTCTTTAGGGATGATTCCACTTATTACCCTCTCGGTCCTCACCCAGTGAAAATATAATCGCCATTATAGCTGACCAAAACACAGTGCACACGACACCAAAAGCTTGATAATATTAATACCTAATAATATAATATAACTACTTTTTTGGTATAGCAGCTTTTAAATAGAGGTAAGAACCTTACACACACTTAATTAGTCTAAAGAGTATTCACACAAAAAAACTAACAGCGAACATTTAAAACAAACACGCTTCTCTATGACCTCTTGCACACATACTCAAACACAAAATTGCCTTCCAATTATTGGATGTGACTTGATCTGATTCAATTTCTGCTTTTTCTTTTCTTTTCGGGTAGTTATTTTTGTTGATCCAGCACCCATTGTAATGGATATTGGGATGTTCGTGTCTTTTTCTTATCATGATATTAAAAGCTTGTTATTTGTATTATTTACCAGCAGTCCTTCCTACATTTGGCAGTTGCAACTGTGTGGCTTTTAGGCTGTATAATATTTTTAATTTCTTCATAATCGTTTACTATGGTGATTCATTCAGAAAGTATGCTGCTCTGCTGCCAGTGAGTTCGTCCATGTTTGTGATTTGTCATTTGCTGCAAACACTGCCTCTCGTATGTTAATTGTGCTTAGCTAGATTGGAGAATGTTGGGTTGACTGAAAACAAGTTGATAACCACCGTCGCGTAACCGAGGGTTTGAAAGGTTAACTGTCTAAAAATACAAACCATCTATGAAATCTATGAAAAAGTTTGATCTGCAACACAGTATATATGTATATATATATAGTAATATGTAGTTGGGGGGGGGGGGGGGTCCCTGTCTGCTTCATCTCCCTCTCTCTGCTAAGGGGTCCTTGGCCTGAAGAATATTGAAGACCCCTGTTTTAGAGTGATTGCGATTATCAGGGTTAATGAAGCCAGATCATTGAAAAGACATCCTGGAGGGGTGCAACAGTTAATCGGAATTGATTATTTAAAAAACGAGAAGAAAAAAAAATATTATTATCTATTTGGGTGGGAACATTTTTACATTTCTTTTCCTTTTTTAAATATCATGGCATGAATGGAACCTGATGTCCAATACAGCTGCAACAGTTAACTATTTAGGGCATGACATTTTAGGCAAAAATCTTAAAAATAGCAGCAAAAAAAAATGTGTTTAGTTTTTCAGTGTTTCGCTGTTTGTTTGTTGTTTGACTCACTGCAGGGCATTTGATGTGGAGCTGCTCTACATCGCCCAGTGTTTCAGAATCCCCATAGCAGAGGTGTCTGTCAACTGGACAGAGATCGAAGGTATGGATCATGTTAACATGCTTTGCTTCTTACCGTTTTATAAGACCCCTGCATGACATACAGGAACCCTATGGTGATGATCACTCTGTGGTTTTTCAACCAGTGGTCCATGGACCACTAGTGGTAGTTATATTGTTTCATTGTTTTATTTTAGTTAGAAAAAAAGAGTTTACAGTACTACTGTGGGATTCGTGCTAAACCCCACATCCAATAAACATACTGTATTCCAGAATTTGAAAAAGGCTAGCTAATCTCAACCTTCAAGTCAAATGGGACAAAAAGCTCACATTTCCGCGTATTTATTTGGCTCACATCACAAACAAATCAACGCTTACACGTAGGCCTCTCACAATTATTACATAATTGTCTAATCGCAATTGTTCAGCGTCCATTCCATGTCCATCAGGTTGTGTTTACTGCAGCAGTATTGACATCTTGTAACACGTGTGTAACTGAAGCGACCATCTGTTTCCTCCCGCGTCTCACTAGTCATGCAGTACTCCGTGGTGGAAAATAATGTTCGGCGCTGGCATTGCCTGGGGGGGGGGGGGATAATTTACGATTCTGTGCCATAGTTCTGTGCCTATCGGTACATAACTCGGACGGGGCTGAGTAGGCTCAAGCAAACTTCGCAACGTTCAGCACGGCAGCGCGCTCGGTGATGCTTCTCGTGGCTCAAGTTCGCTTGAGACTGCGCCCCTCCGTCGCGGTCCAAAACTATACTTTTTCCCGCGGTTATTGGAAAAAGTTGTGTCATCAGCGGGAGTCGAACCCTGGAGGTGTGGGTTGAGAGTGATCAACGAGGCAAGCCACCGGTGCTGAGATTCGCTAATTGGGCTGGATTAGTATGTGACAACGCCCACCGTTCCCAACTCTTCTAAAGTAGAGCGAAAGAAGCCCCACCCAGTAGGGCCCCGTAGGAGAGGCTAGAGAGACGCGGGAGAAAGCACCCGTTCGCGTAACTGAATGTGCGACATATCAGCATGAGCAAGGTTTCCACTCTCCTGAAAAGTCATGGAATTTAAAAAATGAAATTTTCCAGGCCTGGATAACTTACTGTAGCCTATGTAAAATAACTTGGAGACCATGGAGAAAAAAGAGATATATTTTTGTAAAGGTCATGGAGTTTTAGTTTGAGCCTCACTTTATCCTTGGTTGGGGCGAGGCTGGGTCTGGGTCTGGGTCATCCACAGGGACGTGATTGGCTGCCTCCCCATTTGGCTGGGTTCAGCAGACATGTGGCTCATGGCTCCCTCTCATCTGTCTCTAAGCATCATGTCACGTCTCCATGAAACACATTCTGGAAGTTGTTTTTAGTAGAGCCCACACAGTGCCAGACTAGGCCTGTTACAATTATTGCATGATTGTCTTATCGCAGTTATTATTTGAGATAATCACAATTATTTTTGCATAATCGTTTCCTTGTCGAAACATTTTCATACATTTTCAAATATGTAAAAAAAAAAATGAAATAGCAGATCTACAAGCTATTCTACGAAGTTGACATTATGTCAGTTCTGTGCAATGTTTTATTACGAAGCCTAAAAGGCCAAACAGAAATGTAATGTTTATTCATATGTTCCAATGTTCAATGCCAAAAACACAATTGTTAATCGCAATTATTTGTATGACAATTAATCGGCAACTTAAATTTCATAATCGTGACAGCCCTATGTCAGACGTCTGAGTCCGATGCTCATCTGTGAATCGTAACAGATGCCGATCTGGATTTTGGAGAGTCCTTGCCCACCGAATACCGATGTTTTTACCACAATTTTGTCCAAAATCAATTTGAAAAAAAATCTAAACCTGGGATCCCTGTTTTGAACATGTCATTATGTGAATAATTTTCAATTTATTTTCAAAAGTTAATAATATTTCCCTAGACTTTCAGAAGTAGCCAATATACAAGCTCACAACTCATCATGATACGACACATTTTGAGCTTGTAGATCAGCTATTTTTGAACGTTTTTGAATATGGCTTAATTATACAGTGTTTATATCAGCTAAGTGCCGTTGCCCGTTTCATAAAAAAGTAAAATGGCTGATATATCCGCCAAATCGGTATTTCAATATTGCCTTACTCTAGTTTTTTTTTGTCAATTATTACTTTAGACTGGAAGCTGACATAATTTGTCAGCTCGTAATCAATTCATCCGCTGGTGCGCCCCAAGTTTTGAATTTAGTTTTTTAGTGTGTGAAAAAGACAGATAGAACATAAGAAATAAAAAAGTGTTTGAAAACAAATGAAATTGTCATTGGCCCAGGGTCCAAGCTGGTCCCTGTGTGGAGCTGGCTGCAGATGGGACGCGATCTGGTGTTCATCCGTCTACGTTACATCACCGGTGCCTGGAGGCTGGAATCTCCCCGGAAGACTGACTAGCGGCCTTCATCTGAGACAAGCCTTGGTGCCCCCAGAGAGACAGCCTGCGAAGGGAAGGGCAAGCCAAGCCCAAGCCCAAGCCCAAGCCCAAGCCCCTTCCATCGCTTGGGACTGCCAGACTCTAGTCAGCACATTTGCCACAATCAACAACAACAAAATGTATTTTGCATAACTTTCTGTCCAAAGCGCTGTCCTTGAGATGAGAAGTAATCATTGCTGGTAGTCCCTTGGCTGAGCCCCCCTGCCGTTGTTTAGCTCGACAATGGTTTTGCGGTGGCGGTGGTTACACGCACATGTGACTGTCACTGCGTTTTGCCTGACTGACACACACTGTTATGACTGATCCATGTAATAAGTTACTCTGTTTTTTTGTTATGTTTTCTGTCTTAATCGGTTGTAAACAAAGAAGTCTTGTAGTGAATCGTGAAATGATATTATTATGTCCGGTTTTTTTTATGACTTTGGCAGGTGAAATAGACAAATTTTTCTTGCGGGTAAGGAGGATTGCATTCTTGGAAGATTGTACATGTGGGTGGGCTGGTGGCTTGAACCAAAATAAAGGAGAAAGAAATATGGGAAATAGGATATTTTGATTTGAAAAGCTTTTGAATCATTTGTCATATTGTATTTGATTAGTCAAAAAACGTGTACTGTAGTTAGGCCTGTCGCCGCCTCGTAGTCACTGAAGATAATGAGCAGATCTTTTGAAAACTAGATGCCATATAACTACATTTTTGTGTTTTGTTCATTCAATAATCATATTACAGAACAAAAGAAAAAGCAGACATCTATACAGTGTATATAATACAGTATACACAATGGAAGTCGGTGTATAATAGCAGCAAATACAACAAAGAAACGGACTCCACACCTAACTGTAAACATTATGTCAGCATGTCAAATGCTGTGAAAGTGGCCTGTGTCATTGTCTTGCTTGTCAAGTGCTGTACAGGGTGACTTGGGTTCTCATTGTTCTTTTGGCATTGTTCATCCCACGGGCTTGAATGGGTGGATGGATGGATATTGGATAAGCTTGGTGAGTGTTGTTGGGGGGGATTTAACATCTCAAGCTTAAATGGGGCCAGCTTGTTCACATGACTGATTGTTGTGGTGGGGGAAAAGCTCTTGCAATCAACATAAGTTTTCAAAACTCACCAACCTGAAAAGGCTGTTCTCTGCATTATTGTATCATATGCATCATCAAACACAATTTTACAGATTTGTCGACAAATTCCTACGACTTTTAGTGGACTAATAAATTATTTAGTTGAGGACAGCCCAAGTTGGAACAATTGTGTCTCTCTCTGACACACATAGATGCCACTCTTCCTCACATTGATTATAAGTTACATGTTCGATTGTGTCAGTCAGTGCCATAAAATGCACTGCACACCGATAAAACCACCACAATCTATAGCTGTGGTAGGTCCTCATTATGTACGTGGTTTTAAGTTTTGTCATTGGCTTTAACCG
Organism: Gymnoscopelus braueri; assembly: GCF_963280865.1. Lineage (NCBI taxonomy): Eukaryota > Metazoa > Chordata > Actinopteri > Myctophiformes > Myctophidae > Gymnoscopelus > Gymnoscopelus braueri. Next base: position 9,996,020 of record NC_137609.1, read on the forward strand.
TACACTGCCTATGAACCTATTGTTCATTTTGTTGACTAAGACTAAAAGACTTTGATATTTAGTCGACTAAGACTAAACAATTTCTGATGACTAAAATAGGACTAAAACTAAATGATGTGTTATTCAAAAGACTAAGACTACATCAGAATTTGTTGTCAAAATGAACACTGCTATGAACCCCATCTTTCAACTGGACTTATCAAATCCAGGATGCTCCCAAGTTGTGGGACACAGGATTGCAGTGTGGACACAACAAGGGCAGCCCATAGAACCTGTTAACTTGAAACAAATCAACCTATTCACCATGGACAAATTGAATAGAATGACCCCTTTTTGCTGTCTCTTAAGACCTTTTATAGGGACTTTATAGGAGGACATCTTTTTGGACAGTCTCCAGTCGAGCTGGATTTTTGCGGTCTCCAACAAAATGAAGTTTCTCCGTGAAGCTGTTTTCTTTATGCGAGCTTGAGGTTTTGGCAGAAGGGCAGAAGAAGGGGGTGGGTTGATGTGGATGGATACCCCCGGGGAGCGCATCCTGTTTGTGTCCCTCTCTCTCTCTAGTCTGCTCTGTGTGTGTGTGTGTGTGTGTGTGTGTGTGTGTGTGTGTGTGTGTGTGTGTGTGTGTGTGTGTGTGTGTGTGTGTGTGTGTGTGTGTGTGTGTGTGTGTGTGTGTGTGTGTGTGTGTGTGTGTGTGTGTGTGGAGAGGGGGGGGGGACGGTCCCTACCCAACTACCGGAGACACAGAGAGACAGACAGACAGACGACAGACAAAAATACCGTTATACCTAAAAGCTGGCGCTTGCCGATAAGAGATGATCTGCAAGCGACCACGCCACAGTATTTAAATTAGACATTAAGTTAAAACTCATCTTGCTTAAAACAAATATGAAATATTTTATAATTACATATATAATATATCATTATTATAATATATATAATGTATATTATATAATATAAATATATTAGTATAAAAAATATATTTTATAAAATTCAAAATGTATTGTATCTCATCCTCACTGTTCTCTCTGAGAGTACACACACACACACACACACACACACACACACATGCGTTCGCCGATTCAATCACTGTGTAAATGGCTCATTGAAAGGCTAACTGCCGTTATAGCTGTGTCATTACATAATACAGGTTTTTGATCTACCTGCCTGCTTGTGTAACAATAATAACAGCATGCACTATGATTTGGTAAAGAATGTGTGTGCATGACCGTGCCGTGCGCGCGGTGGAGGTATTATATTGTTGAGTTCCACAGCAGTGTGTGTAAACTGTGAAAATGTCAAACTTGTAGACTTTGTGTCGCCAGCCGAGGACTTGCGTCATTGACTGGACCAGATCACTGCGCTGATGGTATCCATCCGCCATGAAGCAGACCTGCTGCCTTCAGGCTGTCTGGCTGTCTGGGGACAGTGGTGGAAAGTAACTAAGTAGGCTACATGTACTCAACTACTGTAGCCTACTTAAAGGGATACTTCACTTTCGGGTCGGGGAAACATTTAAAAAATATATTAAAAATAAATGAAAAAAGTAATGGAAAATTCATGGCCCCCTCACGCATTAGAGTGTCCTACTAATGTGTGAGGGGGCCTTTATTTTGCCATAACTTCTTTCATTTTTTTAAAATATATATTTTTAATGTTTATTTTATGTGAAAGTGAAGTATCCCTTTAAGTACAATTTTGAGGTATTTGTACTTTACTTGAGTATGTCCAGTTTCCAATACTTTTACTTCTACTCCACTACATCTCAGAGGCAAATATTGTACTTTTTACTCCATTACAATTATTTGAAACTGGTTACTTTGTAGATTTTGATTATTATTTCAAAACATTCATTAACCACTTCAGCCCTATATATACTTCGGTTATTGGAAAATGCCGATCTACAAGCTCACAACGCCTTGCAATGCTGATGCGATACACAGGCCTATATCTGGCTATGACACAGGTGAGGTAGCCTACACAGGTGTGTGTGAGCGTGAGTGTGTAGGCTATATAGGGGGCACAGGTTGCCATATCTGGTTATAGGGGACACACCTTATTTTTTAACTATATGGGACACACACACACACACACACGTGTGTGTGTGTGTGTGTGTGTGTGTGTGTGTGTGTGTGTGTGTGTGGGGGGGTGTGCACGCACGCGCGCATGTGCGTGCGTGTTTATACTACTTTAGTACTTTTTACTCAAGTACATTTTGAATACCGGACTTTTACTTGTAACAGAGTGTTTCTGCATTGCAGTAGGCCTATTGATACTTTTACTTAAGTAAAACATGTGAGTACTTTTTCCAGCACTGGTAATAACGAGCTGTCATCATCTGTCACATTCCTGCCATAGTACAATATAACAGTCTTGGACAGTTTGTGTGGTGAATTAGGGTCATTTAAAAAGTGGACCTTGACAATGATGCTGCCAGAACAACATGATGAGTGTTATCTCTCTGTCTGGTGTTGTTTCATAAGATAACTGCCATCACTCTCTCTCTCTCTCTCTCTCTCACACACACACACACACACACACACACACACACACACACACACACACACACACACACACACACACACACACACACACACACACACACACGCAGACCCAATTAAACAACACACACAATTAACTCTTTCATTGTGGTGTTTATATATATGAACAGGTGGGATTTTTTGTTTAATAATCGCGCGCGCGCGCACACGCACGCACGCACGCACGCACGCACACACACACACACACACACACACACACACACACACACACACACACACACACACACACACACACACACACACACACACACACACACACACACACGGAACATCTCACAACACCAGGACTTCTGCTGCTGTTCTGTGAGTGAATCCCAGAAATTCTGGGAAAGTTCCAGGGCAGGCGGAGGGATACGTGTGTGTGTGTGTGTGTGTGTGTGTGTGTGTGTGTGTGTGTGTGTGTGTGTGTGTGTGTGTGTGTGTGTGTGTGTGTGTGTGTGTGTGTGTGTGTGTGTGTGTGTGTGTGTGTGTGTGTGTGTGTGTGTGTGTGTGTGTGTGTGCAGGCGCTGCGGTTCCAGCCAGTCTGACGCCGAGGCTCCGGGCTGCTGCTCTCTCTCTCTCTCTCTCTCTCTCTCTCTCTCTCTCTCTCTCTCTCTCTCTCTCTCTCTCTCTCTCTCTCTCTCTCTCTCTCTCTCACACACACACACACACACACACCACACACCTTCTTGTGCTGCGCTCCCAGCCGTGTGTGTGTGTGTGTGTGGGGGTGTGTGTGTGTGTGTGTGTGTGTGTGTGTGTGTGGGGGTGTGTGTGGGGGTGTGTGTAGGTCTGACCAGCAGTGTTTCAGAACGTGGCTACATCCTCCACACGCACGGCTCATATGATGTGC
>NC_137609.1:10004409-10110591 GCF_963280865.1 Gymnoscopelus braueri
GCAAGGAGAGAAATGAACTATCAGCTTTAGACAGAATAAGTGTGCACAATATACAATGTATATAGGCTAATTGTATTATACTTTATATCATATTGTTGCGTCTTTTCAGTCAATTTACACTGTGTGTGTGTGTGTGTGTGTGTGTGTGTGTGTGTGAGATGCGCAACTAGTGAATAGTGATCGGCGGGGGCGAAGGGGGGGGGTGGGGGGCAGCCGGTGTTTTCAGGGCATGGTTTCGGGTTTCAAGCATTGTTTGTGTGGCCACATGTGGAGGAGGACCATGTATACGTCACGGGAGAAGGGAAAAAAAAAAAAAAAAGTGTACACGTGATGCGGAAGTCTGCCGCGGAGGAGCTGTGGAGAGTCGTCGAGCCTACACTTGATGTACACTCGCTAAATGCGGAAGTAGAGAGCCTCCTCGGCTCCTCCACTCGACTCCACTCGCCTCCTCCAAGAAGCAACTGAGTAATTGGAATTTAGCACATCCGGTTTGGAGTCGGAGTGACCGAGTGGGAGTGAGCGAGTGGCCGAGATTTTCGGGTTTGGAATCTGGCTTAGGAGATTGGCTGAGGGGAAATAGCAGCAGGGCAAGGAAGGGGCAGAGGCACACTCAGTGGCTAAACAGTCACATCATGGACACAACAGGGCCGTGATCATGACTTTGTCTGACTCTGAAGACCTAAGTAATCTTGTATTGACCTTGGGGAACAGTAGTTCGTTACATAATTTGGGGCCAGCCTGTGAAGAACTTGATATAGGTGATTAAAAGATGTACTTTAGTAGGGGCAGGGTGTGCAGTTACCAGCAGGATCCAGTTGGATCTGATCCTAGGCCAGGAGTTTTAATGTGTTCAAAGCATGGCATCTTGACCTTAAACCTGCTGACAAATAAGCAAGCGTGCTTTGATACCTGATGTATTTACTAACCCATTGATGGCCGTGTTTCTTTTGGGCTGGTTTACAGGCAAGTGCGTGACCATTCCTCGCTCGCTAGACGGGAGGCTGCAGGTGTCCCACAGGAAAGGCCTGCCCCACGTCATCTACTGCCGCGTGTGGCGCTGGCCCGACCTGCAGTCCCACCACGAGCTCAAGGCGCTGGAGTGCTGCGAGTTCCCCTTCGGAGCCAAGCAGAAGGACATCTGCATCAACCCCTACCACTACAGGCGTGTGGAGACCCCAGGTAGGCATGAATGCCCTCCCTTCAGCCCTGAAATTCTCTTGCAAGATTTAAGAATGACCTCAAATGGCTCCATCTTAATACTAACTGGTCATAGTCATTCTAGTGGTTAAGGCTGTAGTATGATCAAGTAGGGCATTCATTTACCAAAAAAACCCCACAAAAAGTTAGACTACGGAGATAAGAGGTGTTTGCCCAACAGCGACGATATACAACGTCCTCCCTGGGGTGTGGGACATTATTGAATCCAGAATCAGCTGCTGAATAACAGCTATACTGTGTATTGGCATACAGTAGCTGCCATTACAGGGCAGTATGCAAGGAACAATGATGCAATGACAAATTGTCTCTTTTTTTTTATTATCAATTCATCAGCTAATTGTTTTTTTCATTGAAGAAAGAGAGGGATAGAGACACATTTTCATGCTTGACCACTAGAGTTTTATTATATCTTATCTCAAAGTATGTATAACTGATGTGGTTTGCACGGGTGTTAACATATCTTTCAGGAGTTATGTGGTGAATGTGTTGGCCTTCTGTGGGCACTGTGTGTGATCACAGTGCTGCTCTGTGTGGCTGGTAGGGTTGTAGTCGAGACCACCTAAAGCGAGTCCAAGTCAAGACCAAGTCCGAGGGGGGGCGAGTCCGAGTCAAGACCGAGTCCGAGAGGCCAGGGAGGGGGTCGAGTCCGAGTCAAGACCGAGACCGACGGGAGGCGAGACCGAGTCGAGGCCGAGACCGACCGGAGGCGAGACCGAGTCGAGACCGAGACCAGATTTAATTTTTATTTTTTTCTTATTTGATAGAAAATGTTCAAATCAGCCTCATGGTGGCGCTATGACAGGCCACAGGAAACTTTGCACACTCCCTAGAGGCCAAGGAAAAACCCTTGCCCTGCATTTTTCACATCTGCCTGTTAGAGCGCCACCGGGAGGCTGACTTTTGTAAAACAAATTTGTTGCTATTACTCCTTCAGATTCTGTCCAAAAATCACGCAAATCAGTACACAGTATCTCTATAGTCATGTGATCAAGACGGATGTGCCTAATTTGCTAACATTAGTTTGCAGTATAGGTCAGTTTGGAACAAAATGCCTCAAATCATGAACGCAGCGTGCAATTTCCGTGAAATTTTCCACACACATTCCCACTAGAGAGGAAGAAATGCCGCCCTTTTCACATTGGCCTGTTATAGTGCCACCAGGAAGCCACAATAACCTTCCTGACCTGGCGGAGACCTGTGCTCCGAGGAGCCCTTTTTCTAGTTTTGTTTTGTTTTTATTTTGACATTTAAAAAAATCTTTGCATCGTTTAATGAATGGCAGAGCAATTAGCTATTTAGTTATTTTTACTGAATTAATTACATCTCAATGGTAAACCTAGACCAAACAACAATGACCAAATTGACCAATGAGCCATTATCATCATTACACATTAATGTTCCTTACAGACAGAACAATGAAAACTACTCCCCTTTAATGACAAGGAGCCATCATTACATAGCACATCGATATGTGCTACTTTAATGACTGAATTACATGTGAATGGTAAAGTTATTGACCAATCAATGACTAAGTCTCACACCCCAGCAATATATCAGTGTTTCAAACACTGGTGAGACATTCAATTTAAACGCACTGTCATTCAATATGCGTTTGCATCTTCAGTTTTAAAATATGTAAACGTCATAATAACAAGCTACAGTAGTTATATATATATTTAAAAAAAAGCAGATCTACAAGCTCACAATGCGTCCCATGACGCATTGTGACCAGGCCTGGAATTTCATCATTTTAGGCCAGGGGCAAGGCCACTTGGCCTTTTGTCATTTTTTAGGGCACAAAGGCCAAATGCCAGGGCATTTTTTTTAAAGTCCACGGACATAATGAATTTAATTTGAAGGTTAAGGATGATTTTATTTTAATATAGTACAAGAATAGTATAACTATCTGTGTAATATAACCCATACTGGCAAATGACCAATATTTGTACTAAGTTATATTGGTCTCAATATTTGTCACATTCAGCCCTGGACTTCACTGACTGAAGTAGGGGTCATATGAATCACATTAGATTCACAGATTTTATGTATTTTATGTATTTTCCCCACAAATTATTTTCATTCAAATTAAATGTGATTGAACTTGCACTAACAATGACTTTAGTTGATTTTGCACTATTTAAAATATAATATTTCTTAATTATTAATAATTGAAGCTTGTAGATTGGCTATTTTCACCAGTTTTTAAATAATAATAAAAAAAGGAACATACAAGGTTTCCACCCAACAGCGACGGTTCTGTATCAGTACATGAGTCAGTTTTAGCATATTTCATTCTAATTGGCTACGATGACTGCCTATGAATTTCATGGCCTGGGTAGGTAAACCTGGCCTGGCGGAGATATGCCCTGTTGCGCACAGCAGAACAACAGGTGAAGGCAATGAACTTAAACGAGGACTGTGCTGCGCAGCAAAAATGGCTCAAACTATGTCAAACTGTCACATAGCTGAAATAAACTTTCCATTTAGATCATTGTTGACAAACAAACATGATTATTTATTTCTTGTCCATTTGTTTGTGAGGTGAGATCACAGCTTCTCTCTACTTTTGTGTGATATTGATAGCCTATAACTTTGAATTTGTTTGCAGTTCATTTCTATTGCTTACTGGATATTAAGACTCTAATAATTTTGGGATTTCGCTGTATTTTGTCAAATGTATTCATCTATATTTTTCTGTTGATCAAGCGTCGGGTTTTGTGATTAGATGCGCACACGCGCTGTCAGCCACTGGCAATCAATAATGTGCGCAAGGAAACCTTACTGAAAGCCGTCTCTAATCATCTTTAGAGAATCTCGTTTATTAAAACAACCACAGGCTACACAGTGAACACACAATAAACTAGAAGCACAGGTCTCCGCCAGGTTAGGTACGTTATTCTGGCCTCCTGGTGGCGCTATAATAGGCCAATGTGAAAAGGGTGCCAACCATGCCATTTATTCTTGCATTGAGGCATTTTGTTCCAAAAATTAGTTTTGCTAAATTAGACCTGCTGGTGGCGCTATAACAGGCCAATGTGAGAAGGGTGGTATTTCTTCCTCCGCCTAGTGGGAATGTGCGTGTGAAATTTCACGGAAATCGCAAGCTGTGTGTATACTTTGAGGCTTTTTGTTCAAAACTGACCAATCCTGCAAACTTTGGAAGCCAACCTTAGGAAATGAGGATGGAATATGGGAAATCGGACAGATCCGTGTTGATCACATGACTATAGAGATACTGTGTACCGATTTGCATGACGTTTGGATACAATTTGTAGGAGTAATATAAAAAAATGGGTTTTGCACAAATCAGCCTCCTGGTGGCGCTGTAACAGGCCCATGTGAAAGATTTGGGGCAGAGGTTCTGAATTGGCATCCAGGGAGTGTGTGTGCACAGTTTCGGAGCGACCGGGCCAACGGTGCCGGAGATTAGCTGGTGACAGACGGACGGACGGACGGACGGACACACGGACGGACGGACAGGGGGTAAAACATACTCTCTCGCCATGCCTTCGGCCTGGCGGAGACAATAAATAAATAAACACCTGGAAAGCTTGCGCTGTTAGTGGAAATAATTTAAAAATAATATAAACTAGAGGGACATGGCAGAGTGTGTTCTGCTGCTGCTGTTTCGCTGTCAACCACGAGATGATGCGCTCCAAGACAGCTGTCCATAAGCGCCAGACAGCTCTCTTAGAATGTTAATGTGAATAGGCTCCTCATAATATGGGTAGGTATAAAAAATGTATTTCATTGCATTGTAGTGACTTGGTCTTGGACTCGAGTGGACTCGGTGGGGGCCGAGTCCCGAGTCCCTTAGTCCGAGTCCGAGTCAAGACCGAGTGAAATTATGGGCGAGACCGAGACAAGACCGAGTCAAATTATGGGCGAGACCGAGACAAGACCGAGTAAATCAAAAAGCGGTCTCGAGACCGAGACCGGTCTCGAGTACTACAACCCTAGTGGCTGGTGGTCAGTGTTGTTTGGTTTTATATAAAGGCTGGCAGTTCAAAGAATACAGACATCTGATCTAATCATGCCGTTTCTCCAGCCAACTAGATTTGCAGTAATATGATATTTCACAATTACAGTATCTCTCTCTGTCTGTCTTTCTCACTCTCTCTCCCTTTCTCTCGCTTACTTTCTTTTTCTACGTCATCGGTTCTCAAAGTCCTTGGGTTCATTGGGCTCATAGCGCGGCTATGAGCTTGTAGACCTGCTATTTTTGAAAAAATCATGAAAATCTTTGCAAATCTTTGAATATATATATGTTTTTTAAAGCGAACATTTTAAACTCAAATCTTTGCTTCTGGGGGGTCCCTGGAACAAAATATGTTTGAGATGGGGGTCGGCGGCCTTCTTCTTCTTCTTCTTCTTTCTTTCTTTCTTTCTTTCTTTCTTTCTTTCTTTCTTTCTTTCTTTCTTTCTTTCTGTCTCAATCCCATCCATCTCTCCCCCTTTCTCCTCCTTCTTCCCACTCTTAATCCTGTTTGCTATTTATTGCTATAAAAGTTACTAAAGAAAGATGTGTGTGTGTGTGTGTGTGTGTGTGTGTGTGTGTGTGTGTGTGTGTGTGTGTGTGTGTGTGTGTGTGTGTGTGTGTGTGTGTTTTCGCGCGTGCGTGCGTGCGTGTGTGTGTGTGTGTGTGCGTGTGCGTGTGCGTGTGCGTGTGCGTGTGCGTGCGCGTGTGTGTGTGTGTGTGTGTTTCAACTGCATACTGATAGAGCTGTGTGTGTACTCACTTAACCTGGACCCCACTTTGAGAATCACTAGCCTACAGTATATGTGAGACTGTCTGATATTGTACATTATTTACAAAATCATTTGCCGAGCCAGATGTCATCATCACTGACGGGACAACTTTTGGCCCTCCGGCCACCTTTTGCCTGACACTGCTCTAGATCATAGACCGTAAAAGATTATGGACAGCGTCACGCCATTAGATTCTACAGACCCGAAAATAAGCCTATTTTGCAGCGATTTCAAATCCGCCATCTTTCTATATCCGGTTGATATCCGGTCCGAAATGTGGCCGGAGATTAATGCTGTTGGCTGAAACCGCAGCGAGGGCGGGTTTTCACTCGGTAGAACCAGTAGAAACCCTAGAAACATACCCTACTTTATCATTCATTTTAAAATAAATGGGACCATAATTTACCAAAACGCATGTCATGGTGATTGAAAGAAGACTTTAAACTAGCGACTGGAAGCATATAGTGTTTATGCCAATGTTTATTAAGGTAATGAAATCGAGTGTAAAGTTTGTCCCAAAACCCATCCGCTTGAATAGAGCCTAAATGCTTCTGCAACCAGCAGGGTGAAACAGCGAGACTACAGGCCAGTCATATGAACTGTCACACTTCCTATATAGCCTCAATTTACAAGCTGGATTCTAGCCCCTTGCTCTAGACCCTTGAAGAAGTGCTAAACGAGGTCATGTTCATCGTTGGCTCAACGTACACAGAGCATCACAACAGGAGATTTGTTGGCAAAATGTATTTCTTGACAGATCAGGTTATTTAGTCATTATCTGGTTCATGAGTTCAGGGAGAATGACTAGTGGGCTGCTTGTCATTATAGAATGATCTCATGCCCAAGATACATTTGTTGTGATTTGTGGAACAGTGACGTTTTATGTTGGTGGTTCTCAAAGTGGGGTCTGGGGACCCCCAGGGGGTACTTGGGGGCGTTCCAGGGGTCCCCAGCAAAAAGTAGTTAATATAGCAGCACAATCATTTTAACCACTTTATCCATTTATATGTTGGATATTCAAAAATAGCAGACGTACAAGCTCGCATGTAAGCTTGTACGTCTGCTATTTTTGAACATTTTATAAGTCGCTCGCTCGCTCTCTCTCTCTCTCATTCTCTCAGTTCTCCCTCCAGTCTTGGTGCCTCGCCACAGTGAGTTCAACCCACAGCACAGCCTGCTGGCCAAGTTCAGGAACGCGTCTCTGCACAACGAGCCGCTGATGCCGCAGAACGCCACCTTCCCCGACTCCTTCCCTCCTCTGCCGTGCACCTCCTTCCCTTCCTCGTCCTCGCCCGCCTCCTCGTCCTCGCTCACCCAGTCCCCACCCTCCTCGCAGAGCTACCCCAACTCCCCCAACAGCGGAGCAGAGCCCGGCAGCCCGTACCACATCACAGGTATAGGTTAGAGCCTCACCTCACCAGTGTTGATTTCGTCGACTAAAACTATGACGAAAAATGTTCGTCGACTACCTTTTTTCACTGACGAAAACAAAATAAAAACTAAGCTATGATGACTGAAACTAATACTAAATGTATTGACAATTTTGTCAACAAATGAAAACTAGACTAAAATGTTAGTGAGGGAACTAGTGGAGAAGAGATCCAGTAGAACTAAAAGACAAGTCTTTTTTTGTTTGGTTGCGCTTGGGAGTTGCTCTCTGAAAATACATGTGTACATGTCCGTTATAATAATTATTATCATTAAGTCCCTCTCTTCCCTCTTCTCTTCCATTGCAGCGGAGACCCCCCCACCCCCTTACAGCATGATGGAGACCAGCCCTCACGAAGACGTCAAGCCCAGCAACTCTCCAAACGGACAGAAACTGATCCTCTCCGCGCCCAACAGAGGTACTGTATAGCATTCACACACATACACAACACTCTAAACGTACAACTCCACTCACACTGTGCTGCAAGGGTTCCCAAACCTTTCAGGCCGTGAGCCCCCAACATAATCATAATTGAACTGGGGACCCCCCACCCTGACAAGCACTTGGAATTGTAGAAGTGGGCTGATTGATGGCACTCTGTTCCTTCTGTCAGCTTCATCATTAGCATTGGTTACCTCCAATAGGCCTACCGCCGTACTTATAGCCAACATGGGCACCCTGCGTTCAGTGTTGATGATGGCCTGAGGAACGAGACGTCCGTTCACAAGGACACGTTTAAATTATTCATGCTTTTAATTACACAGAACTAACCTCGCGTCACCAGTCTTTCCACCTCGAAGGAAAGCCTGGTATGCGTTACTAAAGACCCATATGATCCGGTCTAGGCCACGCCTACTGAAAAAAAAAAGAAAAAATAATCCTCTTTCCTGATTGTCGCGATCCGGTTTTGCGGTGCCGCTTTGTTTTGGTTCCCCAATCCCTATTTAAATGGAATAGAATTTCCCCGTGGGATAATACGGATAATACAGACGCTAAATAGTCTCCGGAAAGTACACTCACATTTATATTTAAAAAATAAGCTAAACTACGCCGCATCAAGGATTTTATTAGGACGGACCTATTTTGGGGTGACGTCTTTCCGGATTGTCGCGATCCGGTCGCCTGATGACGCGGATGACGCGCCTGGTGACGTAGGGCTACTTCCACTCCCGACCGGATCATAGACCCGAAAAGGAATGCTGCCCAGGCTAACACAGAACAATGCAGAGAGAAAGGACATTGAGGGTGAAAGACACAGGAATCAAACCGGTAAACGATGCACTTATTATGAAATCTACTCTTCACCAGTGTTGATTTCGACAGCAAATTTCAAGTCTTTTGAATACATTTCTATTTAGTTTTTGTCATATTTTAGTCATCTGAAAAGTTTTAGTTTTAGTCTAGTTTTAGTCAACTAAATCTACAGTTGATTTAATAGACTAAAATGTATTTTAGCAGGCCTTGATGGCGTCTTAATGCCTGATTTGTTGACCGGCTACTGAAAATAGTCGATCTACAAGCTTGTAGATCGGCTATTTTCGGAGCGTGACACCATACTCAATCAAGCATAAAATGACTTGTCTTAGTTCTGGATCTCTTCTCCGGCCAATAGTCCCTCCATAACATTTTAGTCCAGTTTTTATTTTTGGATGAAATTGTCAATATATATTTAGTCATAGTTTTATATATTTAGTCATCATAGCTTAGTTTTAATTTAGTTTTAATTTAGTTTTCATCAGTGAAAAAGGGTAGTCAACAAACATGTTTTTCGTCATAGTTTTAGTCAACGAAATTAACACTGCTCGACACACGGACACCGACAAGCTCCTTCACCTTTAACCTGAGGCCAGTTTTTTGAAGAAAAAAAAACGTATGTTACTATGTCAGTGGTTCTCAAACTTTTTCATGTCAAGGACACCAAAATGTATATGTATTTGGCCACGGACCCCCATCTCAAAATATTTTGTTCCAGGGACCCCCAGAAGCAAAGATTTGAGTTACAAATGTTTGCTTTAAAGGAGAATTCCGGACAAATTAAGTGTTATCTTTCATGTCTCGTTACTCACCTAGCGACGTAAAAAGTGGCGTTCTTTTTTTCCATATATTCCCCTGTCGTCATTTTTTAAACACCCTCCGTTGTTATAATGGGAGCGAGTGGGTTAGTGAAGTTCGTCTATTATAACCAACGCAATGTTATTTTTTTCTCTACTACGATTCATTGTAGAGTCTCATGATAGTCAAACATGCGCTGAAAATTCCTGCGAGCCTGCCGTTAATGGCGAACGATTTAACACTGGATGCTTGTTTCTTTCCAGAACCTGGCAACTCGTGTTGCCAGATTCTGGAAACAAGCAACCAGTGTTAAATCGTTCGCCATTAACGGCAGGCTCGCAGGAATTTTCAGCGCATGTTTGACTATCATGAGACTCTACAATGAATCGTAGTAGAGAAAAAAATAACATTGCGTTGGTTATAATAGACGAACTTCACTAACCCACTCGCTCCCATTATAACAACGGAGGGTGTTTAAAAAATGACGACAGGGGAATATATGGAAAAAAAGAACGCCACTTTTTACGTCGCTAGGTGAGTAACGAGACATGAAAGATAACACTTAATTTGTCCGGAATTCTCCTTTAAAGATCTGTATATTCAAAGATTTGCACAAAATGTCATGATTTTTCAAAAATTGCAGATCTACAAGCTCATAGCGTGGCACTCGGTGCCGCGCTATGAGCTTGTATATCTGCTATTTTTGAATAGCCAAAGTATAAGATAATGGTTAAAGTGGTTACACAGATGCGTTCCCGGTCTTAATGGGTTAACATATAATAACACATGTACATGTGGTACAGTACACACACACACACACACACACACACACACACACACACACACACACACACACGCACACGCGCACACGCGCACACACGCACACACACACACACACACACAGACACACAGACACGCGCCTCACCTTTGCCTATGTGTAAGTACATTTTGATACAGTACTTTTGTTCTTTTACTCAAGTACATTTTGAATTCCGGACTTTTACTTGTAACAGAGTACTTCTACATTGCAGTATTGATACTTTTACTTAAGTAAAGTGAGTTAACTTTGTCCACCACTAACTACAGTATAACACATGTTGTTCCCGTACAGAACTGCGGCCGGTGTGCTACGAGGAGCCGGAGTACTGGTGTTCCATAGCGTACTACGAGCTCAACAACCGGGTGGGCGAGACGTTCCACGCCTCGTCCCGCAGCGTGCTGGTGGACGGCTTCACGGACCCGTCCAACAACAAGAACCGCTTCTGCCTCGGCCTGCTGTCAAACGTCAACCGCAACTCCACCATCGAACACACGCGCAGGCACATAGGCAAAGGTGAGGCGCGAGCGTGTGTGCGTGTGTGTGTGCGTGTGTATGTATGTGTGCGTGTGTGTGTTTGTGTGTCAGTGGTGAAAAAAAACCATTGTTTTTACTTAAGTAAAAGTATCAATACTGCAATGTAGAAATACTCTGTTACAAGTCCGGAACACAAAATTTACTTGAGTAAAAGTACAAAAGTATTGGTATCAAAATATACTTAAAGTACAAAAGTAGAAAGTATACTCATTATGCAGAATGTCCCATTTCACATGTTTTCAAACGTATAAAAATCTTATGAAAATAGCAGATCTACAAGCTCACAATCAAAAACAAAAAAGAAACTAGTGACTAAAGTTTTCAAAATAATTGTAGTGGAGTAAAAGTACAATATTTGCCTCTGAGATGTAGTGGAGTAGAAGTAAAAGTACAATACAAACATCTTTAGACAGCCTCACTCTGTCTGAATTTACGGTTGTTATGATTGATGATGACAGGGTGTACTGATAATCTCTGAGACAATCTCTCAGCCATCTGTAAATCCATCTTTGGGGCTTTTAACGGTTTAACCAGCCCTTTTTACATTTATTTTTTGATTAATCGTTCATAAAATCAAATTAGTCTTCTGAGTCATTTCCTAAATATGGGTTTAAATTCTTCAAAACAAAAGCTCTTCTTTCCTCAGTGCATTTATGGTCCATTTGCATGTCTGACTATCAAAGAATCTATCAAAATGTATTTTGGCGGGCCTTGATGCTGTCGTAATTCGTTTTCGTCAGTGAAAAAAAGGTAGTCGGCGAAAATGTTCCGTCATAGTTTTAGTCGACGAAATCAACACTGCCACTCGGGCAGAAACCTCTTATCTCCATATTTTAACTTTTTTGTGTTTTTTCTTAAATGAACGCCCTACTTGATCATACTACAGCGTCACATAAAAGCATTAAAAAGTAGCAGATCTACAAGCTCGTTTTGAGCTTGTAGAACTTTTGCTGTTTTTGAATTTGAATCCTGAAAAGTAGCAGTTTTGGACATGAGGTTTCCACCCAACAGAGAGAAAACAGAGAGGGCCGCCCAGCCCTCCGTCCTTTGGGACAAATGTTTAACTCTTGTCATTATATGACATCAGAAAAACACACTGCTGTCGTCATGGCTGGACACACATCAAACATCCCCATGGCTTTTACAATAAACCAGGGAACTGTTAGGAGGATGTGTGTGTGTGCGGTCTGATATTATACTAATTAGACAGGGCTCTTCAACAGGGGGTCCGTGACCCCTAGGGGATCCTCAGAGTTACTACATGCATGGTCCGCCAAATCTTTGTGTGATAGGGAACATTATAGACGACAATAGCAGATCTACAAGTTGTGAGCTTGTAGATCGGCTATTTTCATAGTTGGTGTAGACCAGAGGGAAAAAGAGCAGACCAAGTACAGAGGCAACGGTCAAGTTGAATAAATATAGAGGGTTTGAAAGGTTAACTGTCTAAAAATACACATTAGCATGAATCCAACTAGTAACAAACATAGTTTTATACAATGTATGTGTAGGGGGTCCCTGCTTCATCTCTCTCTCTCTCTCTCTGTTAGGGGTCCTTGGCCTGAAAAACGTTGAAGACCCCTGGTTTAGACTGATGATAGGTTCTTGGTTTACCTATGATCCTAGATTACTATTTCTATGCATTTGATTTATTAACTTACGTTTACCTTGCTTAACGTAAGTCGCTCTGGATTAAGAGCGTCTGCTAAAGGCCTAAACAGCATTGTAACATGTCTTTTTGTGTGACCCCCCCCCCCCCCCTGCAGGTCTGCACCTGTACTACGTGGGAGGGGAGGTGTACGCCGAGTGCCTGAGCGACAGCAGCATCTTCGTGCAGAGCCGCAACTGCAACTTCCAGCACGGCTTCCACGCCACCACCGTCTGCAAGATCCCCAGCGGCTGCAGCCTGAAGATCTTCAACAACCAGCTGTTCGCCCAGCTGCTCTCCCAGTCCGTCAACCACGGCTTCGAGGTCGTCTACGAGCTGACCAAGATGTGCACCATCCGCATGAGCTTCGTCAAGGTAAACCGCAATGTCTTTCTTTTTCCTTTATTTATTCAGGGAGCCCATTGAGAGCAAGCTCTCTTTTTCAAGGACGCCCTGATAGCAACATATAAAATACATACATGAGAAACAATAACAAACATTTGAATCACATTACAATGTCACAAATAAACATAGTGTTACATGAAACAGGCGCAGTCACTATGTGTCCTCAAGAAGTTTCAGAGAAGTTTCAGAGAGTCCTGAAGTTTGTTCCATTTGTGTGGCGCATAGTACACGAAAGCAGTCTTTCCTTGTTCACTGCTCTTACGTGGACTGGTATATCTAACGTGTGTTTGAACGTGTTGAATGTCCAGTAACCCTTGGTTCCAAAAGCGAGGATAGGTATAAAGGAAGTTTACCACACAAGGCCTTATAAATAAATAGAATACAATGTTGCTCTCTACGAACTGCGAGAGATGGCCAACCCACTTTATCATATAAAATACAGTGATGGGTGAGATAATCATCGCCAGTAATAAAACGCAAAGCGCTGTGGTAGACTGCTTCCAGAGGCTTCAGTGTGGAGAGTGAAGCATGCATATACAATATATCCCCATAGTCAAATACAGACATTATTACAGATTGAACAATAGTCTTTCTGCTGGTAAAAGAAAAACAGGACCTGTTTCTGTAAAGGAAGCCAATGTAGTGCTGAGGCCTTATGAGAGGACTTTGAGGACATACAATAGTATGACCTTTTAGCTCTTTATAGATGGCCCAGCGGTCCAGGCGCAAACCACATGTAGGGCCCCCTTATTCCTTATCCTTAAACTTCTTTGCCATTCTTTACTATTTTGAAAAACATTTTCAAATAGTTCAAATAGCCAATCTACAAGCTCACAACGTGTCGATGTAGATCGGCTAGTTGAACTATCTAAAAATGGTTTTAAAAATAGTGAAATATGGCTAATAAGTTTAGGGGTAAGGCGGCGCCCAAGATAGGGCCCATAGGCTCTAATGACAGAATGTCGTGGGTTCGAATGATCCCGACAACCTTTGCTGCGTGTCACCCCCCGTCTCTCTATCCCTGTGTCCTGGCAATCTCTACTGTGTACTATAAATAAAGGCAGAAAAGCCGAAAAACATATCTTTAAAAAGACAAATAATACCATTTTACCCTGTGGGTGGGGGCAAGCTAGAAGACTTATCTCAATTAGGTCCCATTGCAATTTGGGACAGGTGGTCTTTTAGGGCAGTAGTTCTCAACCAGCGGTCCGGGGACCACCAGTGGTCCTAGAGGGGGTCCCAGGTGGCACTCAGCTAAATGATGGATTTTTTTTTTTTTTTTCCATTTTATTTAGGGTTAAATTATTGTTAAACATCTCTTGTTTGTCATGTTTATGACAAACAAGAGATGTTACTTAATTTACAAGAAGTCTACGCAATTAGAATGTAGAGAGATTGTTATTTTTTTCAACGTTTGCCTGTTATTCAGCATGAAATTGTGGAGAAAATCTTATCCAACGACAACTAAATATTCTAAGTTTTGGGTCTGAGAGTCTAAATCTCATCAAACGGTGGTCAGTGGCTCAAATGCCCAATAAATAATGGACCTTGATATGAAAAGGGTTGAAAACCACCGTTTTAGGGTGGTTAATGTGAATGAGCAAAGGGAGTCACAACATTTGATGGCTGGTGGCAGGGCATTCCACATTTTGGTGGCATAGTAGAATGAATTCATCCCCCCCCCCCCTTCAATGATGCAACAGCATGGGACATGTCTGATGGACACCATGTATGCCTTTCATAGACTTTCCTCTGTGGGTTGCCGCTGATCTTTGGTTTCTCGTGGAGCGATATCACATGTGTGCACGGATGTGGGCTTTCTCCTGTTACATATTGACACAGACACACAGGCAGTCATCCCCATGAGCAAGTACCTCCCCCCTACACTAACTAAGTTACTAAGTACATTTACTCCAAGTACTGTACAGTTTTGAGGTACTGTTACTTTACTTGAGTATTTCCATTTTTGGATCAATTATACGTACTTGTGCTCCACAACATCTCTGAGGCAAATACAGGTATTGTACCTTTGACTGCACTAGAACTATTTGAAAAATGTAGTTTGAACGTTCTACCGGTAATTACAAAACTTACCAACAAAACCAATTCAGCCCAATTTTATACATGCTATTTTCAAAAGATTTGGACACATTTTCAACGCTTTTACATTGCAAATACATTGTGAATAAAGTACTCATTCTGCATAATGAGTACTTTTGGTACTTTAAAAGTATAAAAATATTGACATCAAAATTACTTACTCTAGGAATACAGGACTTTCCACATTGTGGTATTACTACTTTTACAAAGAATCTGAGTACTTCTTCCACGCACCAGCATGTCCCCTGACAGACCGAGCATCATTCAGCCTGTCAGCTGACATGCTGACATGGCGGTATAGCTGACGTGAATCGCTGACATTTGAAATGTGAAAATGCTTCAATTTTGTCATCATCTCTCCTTCTCTCTTCTCCTGCTCAGGGCTGGGGGGCGGAGTATCACCGGCAGGACGTCACCAGCACCCCCTGCTGGATTGAGGTGCACCTGCACGGGCCCTTGCAGTGGCTGGATAAGGTGCTCACGCAAATGGGCTCCCCACATAACCCTATCTCCTCAGTGTCGTAACAAACAATGCACACACACGCACACACACATGCCTGCTTCTTGTGTATGTCGGTTTCTGCCCCGAGTTTCATTTACAGTGCCATCGCGACTCTGTAGTTACTACGTCGTAACTACGGAGTATGACTCACGATCGACTTGCCCATCCTCCCACCTCATCATTTCATCGCAAAGGCCGTACTGGAAATGTTACCCCACACACACGCACACACACACACACACACACACACACACACACACACACACACACACACACACACACACACACACACACACACACACACACACACACACACACACACACACACACACACACACACAAGCCTTTTCATTTCATTCTCTGACAGCTGCAGTTACTCCAAACTACATGATGTTACTTATCATTGGATTTCATTTTTGTTAATTTATAGCCCCTGTAACAGTGGTCAACCGTTCCCCTTCCTTTCAGTACAACTATGACACTGCATTTATCCTCTCTCTCTTTCTCTCTCTCTCTCTCTCTCTCACTCTCACTCTCACTCTCTCTCTCTCGACCGATAAGTTAACTGCACTCCAAGCCAAGGAGAATGGGATTTACGTGTAGGTACTATAAGTGATTCATGATGTTTAAATGTTATATTATTATTAGTATGTATTTTCATATGTTGACCTTATGTACTTACTGATGTTTGGGTTATTGATTTGTACTTGTTCTATTAAAGTTTTTGTTCTTGAAGTCTTACAGTCTTAATCGCTATATATATATAATATACAGTATTCTTAAAAGCCAGAGTGTTATATAAATGACTTATGATTTATGTTTAGTATGCTATATATGGAAGAAGTAAATGGAAAATCTGCTTTTTTTTCTTGAATCCAATGTCTAATTTTGGATAAATGTGTAGTCTCTAGGTAGACTCCCACCTAAATTCTAAAAGGTTATGTATTTTGTTTTCACATCCTTATTCTATTCCAGTGTGGCTCAATCTATAGACTGATGGTCATAGGTTCAAAACTCAAGCAGGGCTCAATATAAAAAGTTAAAACAACCATCAAAGTAAAGGTCTCAAACTGAAATATAAAATCTTGCCCGTAACTCAATAAAACGAAGTGCTAAAAATAACAAAACATCTTTTTAGGAGATTTGGTTATTGTTTAAAACCATTTGTTGGAATATTTTTTACTCTTTCATTGAGAGCAAACACAGAGATGTTTTGTTTTAGCCTTAATAATGGCGTTACATTACATGTCATACCTGTTTTGTCATTTGTTTTAGATGATCAAAACTAGGGTCGAGAGCAGTAGGCAGCTTCCATGCTCTTTCAACAGAGTCTATCTGCAGACTGCAGACTAGGGGGTGTATCTCATTGTGAGACTAGGGGGTGTATCTCATTGTGGGCGTTTCAGAAAGGGGGCGTATCCCATTGCCCCACTAAGGTTATGGTTAGGGTTAGGTTTAGGTTAGGTCCTATATTCCCCGCTCTCCTAGGAGTACGGTCCCGAGGAATACGAAACGCCCCCGAGGAATACGAAACGCCCCCCTATAATACGAAACGCCCCAATAGGATACGCCCCAATAGGATACGCCCCTAGTCTGCAGTCTGCAGACAGACCCCTTTCTGCTCTTTGCCTTAAAAAGGACAAATGTGTAAAATCACTACAACCAAGACTCAAACCCACAACCTTCAGAATGTGAAACCCTACCTTTCCTCTTGGGCTACTAAGCTTTTCACACCAATGACATGTTTTAGGTCATATTTCACGTTGAAGGGGGAGGTGGCAAGACCACTGTTGGGAATGTTTTAAGTCACTATTTAAATTCTAAAAGGTTAAGTTTTTCTTTCTCACTTGATCTTCCTATGCCAGCGTGGCTCAAGCGATGAATCAGAGGTTTATAAGCCAAAGGTCATAGGTTCAAAATTCACACAAGGGTCCATATTAAAAAAATTGAATTAAAGCTTTCAAATAAAAATAATAGTAAACGTCATCCAAAACCATGTGACTCAATAAAATACTAATACATCAAGATAAACAAGGATGTTCATTAACAAAACATACATACAAAAGGGCTTAAATAATACCTAATTAAGCAGCTGTGAAATCAAACTAGTGAAGTAATTAATATATACAAAAGTCAATAAAAATATACTTTGCTTAATATAAAAATGTGTTAAGCTACTCCCTCTGGGGGTGGGTCTCCTCCCTCTACTAGGTGGTATGGTATGGGCTTGCAAACAGAATGTTCTTGGTTTGAAACCAGCAAGGACATCTAGTAGGCCCTTGTACCTTTATCGAATATTTCAGTGAAGAGTGTGCAAGAGAACAGATCAAACGTAAATCATGGTGGTGAAGTGCTTAAGACCTGTGTGCCTTACAAACAGGAGGTTCTAGTTACGAAACTAGCAAGTTTTACCTGGCTCTTGTAACCAATTTTAAAGCGAAAACCGCATAATAGAACAGACTATGTATTAATCACAGTGAAGCAGTGGTTAAGATACAGGCCTTGCACTCAGAAGGTTCTGAGTTCAAATCCAACTAGGACATTTTTCCAACTTTTACCTGACTCTTGCACCTTTATCTAATCTTTCACTGAAGAGCGTGCAAGAGACCAGGGAGAGTATTAACCATGGTGGAGCAGTGGTTAAGATACAGGCCTTGCACACATCAGATTCTGAGTTCAAATCCAACAACGTCATCCTTCCAACTTTTACCTGGGGCTTTTACCTTTATCTAATCTTTCACTGAAGATCACACAAGTGAACAAAATGAGTAAGAACTTCTGTGGTGCAGTGGTTTAGATACATGGCTTACAACCCAGAAGGTTCCCTGTTCAAATCCAACCAGGACATCTGTCCAACTTTTACCTGACTCTTGCACCTTTATCTAATCTTTCACTGAAGAGCGCGCAAGAGAATGGATCAAGTATGAATCACGGTGGTGCAGTGGTGAAGATACAGGATTAACAAACAGGAAGTTCTTGGTTCAAATCTAGCAATTAAATGTTTCCAAGTTTGTACCTGGCTCTTGTACGTGTACCTCTAATCCTTCACTTAACAGCGTGCAAGAGAACAGATTAAGTATGAACCACTTTGGTGCAGTGGTTAAGATAAACGCCTCGGAGTGCAAAGACTGTGAGTTCAAACTCCACAGATGATGAAAGATGATAACAGAGAAACTCAGAAAGATGGTAAAAGAGAAACTCCGAAAGATGGTGAAAAAGAAACTCCGAAGGATTGTAAAAGAGAAACTCCGAAAGATGGTGAAAGACAAAGTGCGAAAAATGGTGACAGAAGTCATCAGAATGCAATGCCTCGATATGAACGAGATTCCCAAAGCAACCACTCAATACGAACGAGATTCCCAAAGCAACGACTTGATACGGACGAGATTCCCTCAACACAGAACAAGATTCCCAAAGCAACGGCTCAAGGTGGCCGAGATGAAAGGAGGCAGAGAGTTGAGTAAGAAAAAGGGGAAAAAGCATTTCTTTAAATATTTTATTTCAAGCCCCTCCCTCTACAACCTGAGGAAGGCGGGCTAAATCCATCCTCCTCTTCTTATGAACAAAAAACTAAAGTAGCTATGGCCAGGATTCAAACACACAACCTTCTGCATATGAATCCTGTGCTTTACCTTCACGCTACCAGGGCTTTCACATAACATACACATTTCAGGTAATATTTGATGTTGAAGGAAGAGGTCAAAAGATACAAATATTAAAATGTTTAAATATTTGCATATCAATATTAGATTTACTAATGTGATGTTTAGTTTTTTCATCATATTTAAGTAATTTGATTATTAGTTTTAGATGACCAAAATTATTGAAGTTATTTTCTAATCAAAAACATTAGCTGTTGGGTTTTTACATTAATTTAGGTCTTTACATTAAAATAATTTGTGGCTATAAGGTTGTCAGACAGTGTGGTATTACACCCATACGTAAACGTCTCTCTGATTATCTGAAATGAGTTTAACTGAAAAATATATTACTCATGGCATGCAGCATATAACATTCATGAACAATTATAGTTATCAACTACATTCTACAGTTTTTTTTAACAGATTTTAGACAGCATTCTACCTGTTTGACTTGAAATTTACATTGAATTGATGCCAACCACTTCCATTCAATGTCTTTGTTACAACATAAAAACCTCATGTCATACTATGCTATGTTCAATATAACCATCAATATAGTAAAACACTCATGTCATAGGACACTACATAGTATCCCGTGACATACTGCAATATAATATTTAAAAAACATGAACATGAACCTAACTAACCCTATGTCGTCAAAAAACATGAAAAGATGGGTTTTGATTTCAAGACATCTTTATTGAAACAAATGCATATGAATAAATGTCTGTCAAAAGGATTTCCATTGTGGTCCTTTGTTGTAGTGTGTGTGTGTGTGTGTGTGTGTGTGTGTGTGTGTGTGTGTGTGTGTGTGTGTGTGTGCGTGCGTGCGTGCGTGCGTGCGTGCGTGCGTGCGTGTGCGCGCGCGCGCGTCTGTTGGGAGTAAAGCAGATATAATTATTACAGAAAAACAAACAAAATCAATAATAAATGAATTAATACAATTTGGAATTAAGCATACAACTAAAATAACATTAACAATATGTGTATAGAACCTGTTTTTAATCACAAATAGTGTCGTTTTGTGGTGTCTTGTCCTTTGATAACACACAGGCGGGGTGTGGTGTTAGGGTTACATTCTTACCCTGGTGGTCTATAGAAGGTGGAGTTCTCTGCATCAGGATCCTGATCCACTCCCTCACAATGGATCCACACTGAGGTCAAACACAAAGGTCATAGGTCACAAACCGATGGACACACCAATATTTATAATCCATTCATTTCACTGGGGCTCTTTTACAACAGTAGATTAATGATCAGATCCTGTCCCACTAGGGCCTGTGGGTGGTGGGGAAGGTTATTATAGCTTAGCGCCCACCTGGGGTATGTTGGGTCAACTACGGCCCTTTGTGAGTGATTCAGATTGCACCTCTAATGTACAACTGTGTTCAAAGAAGTTAACAACTAACTTATGTTATGGTGGAAATACTGAGTGAAGGAGTATGGGGAGAGTGAAGTGCCTTTAAGGGCTGAGGTTCAGTCTGAAGAGGTGAGTCTTCAGATTGCGACGGAAAGTTGGGATTGAGTCTGCAGTTCTAACTGCAATGGGGAGCTCATTCCACAGTTTGGGAGCAAGAAGGGAGAAGAGTCTGGGACGTGTGAAGCGTTGTCCCGGAAGTTTTAGGGGGGGGGGGGCAATGGAGGGAGCTGAAAAGGGGGGAGACCTGAAAACTTTGGCTAGTTGAAGACCAGGCACGCTTCATTTGATGGGGCTTAAGTGCACATCCCTAAGGAGCGAGTTACAGTAGTCAAGTTTTGATATGACTGAAGCCAGGATAAGGAGCTGACTCCTGGGTGACTGAGGAAGGGTTTGATCCTTCGAATGTTATAGAGTGTAAACCTACAGGATCGAGTGGCCGCTGCAATGTGTGCCTTGAATGAGAGCTGACTGTGCAGGACAACACCAACAGAAGACACCAGGGAGTTGTCTTTGGAAATAGTGAGATCCTGCATGGGGCAGGACTTACCAGGGAAGAAGAAAAACTCGGTCTTGTCTGGGTTCAGCTTAAGCTGGTGAGAAGACAAGGCATCCACTGTGAGATGTCAGCCAGACATGCAGTGATGCACTCTTCAACCTGAGTGGCAGGGGGTGGAGAGAGAAACAGTATTTACAACTGTTACAATCAACCAATAAGGATTGTAAAGTAAGGAGTATAAGGAGCAGAGCCAAATCAGGGACTAGGACTGTCATGATCATGAAATTCCACTTGACGATTAATTGCCTTACAAATAATTGCGATTAACAATTTATTTGTCTTTTTTCTGTGTGAGTTTAGCTTTTAGGCTTTGTAAACAAAAATTGCATATGGCAAATAACTTAAATATACAAAGAAATGAATGATAACAATAATCAAAATAAATAATATACTATGGCCAAAATAGGCCAAATTATTATTATTATTAATATAATATATTATTTTAAGTAGTGAAAATTGCTGATCTACAAGCTCACAATGTGTCACAATGTGATGTGTTGTGAGCTTGTAGATCAGCTATTTCCACTACTTCGGAAAACGTTTGAAAATATAGGAACATTTTGCAACATGGAAACGATTATGACGGCGATTATATCATAATTGTGACAGGCCTGTCAGTGACATTTCAATCACAGATGAAAAAGAGAAAGAAGCAGTGGATCACTCTGCTTTCATTTCTAAATGATTCTAACATGAAGGACCCATCCAGTCTAAAGGGAAAAAAAGCTTCACAAGCCACATTTGTTTTTATCCTGAGAGCTTGTTGGAGTTTATTTGAAATCCTCAATGAAAGTATTGTCTGTACTCACAGTTCCTTTGAACTGAAAACTTTAGACAGCTGCTGCAAGATGAGTGGTGTGCTGGAGAACCCAGTACCCCATCTGTCTGTCTGTGTGCTAGAGAACAAAGTGCCCCACACGTCTGTCTGTGTGCTGATAACCCAGTACCCCACCTGTCTGTCTGTGTGCTGGATAACACAGTACCCCACCTGTCTGTCTGGATCCTCTGGTATGCAGTGACAAGTCCTGAGCACCTCCACTGCAACAGCTTTGGTAGCAGGTCCTGACCACACTATCCAAAACACCACAACACTATTAAAGGCCCTAGAATAGCCCCCCTGGGTAGTACCTGTTGTATGCCTTTTTATTATTCAGATTGTGATGCTGTTCGTTTTGCCCTCTGGGTGTGTACCTTCATCAGCCTCATGTTGTTTGTATGTCGTTTTATTTAGTTAAGTTGTCTATGTGATTGTTCTGTTATGTATGCTTTTGTTTCGTTTCATGTTGTTTTGTATTTCTTATTTCATGTGTCTTGTATTTCTTTTATCTGTGCAAATCCTGTTTTCAATCTCTGAAAAATGCCTGTGTGAGAGGAAAAAACTACAATAAACCGATTTAAAAAATAAAATAAAAAATGCCCTAGAATGGCTGTGATATTACATACATTCCATGTATTCTATATACAAAGCCATAGATCACTCCTATGCCCTCCTGTGTCAGTGAAATGTATCACAGCCTTCTAAGGCTATAAAAGGCTATACTTTAACTAAATGTCCATGTCATTACAGTTCTCAGATAGCATCCATACTCACTCAGAAACGTGTTGAAATGTCTCACACACTCTCTTCTCCTCCAGGCTAGAGTGTTAGTTGACCAGCCACAGTCCATCCTGTTATTATTGTCAGCTGGTTAGAAATACTGAGTGAAAACCCAGCTCCAAACACACAAACATGCTGATATATCCACACTGATATTAATCCCTAGCTCTTCATTTACCAGATTATTGAATGTATAAACATCTCTGCTTTCACCTGTTTCTCTCACTCTCAGACGGTCTTCCTTCCTGCTTTTTTTTTTGTCCCACCCAGAACCTGCTATGTTGACTAGAGTTGATTGACACCTGGATGTCCAATGACATTGCTTCCATGAGCTTGGTATAAATGTAACATATCATTCAAATCCCCAAACATCAGATTGTGAAGCCTCTCCATGTCTCTTGTGCTACCAGGCCTCACATCAATTAGATGTTTTAGGACGTCGTGGCTGTCGGGGCAGAAACCAGCTATCTCCATTTTTCAACGTATTTGTTATTTTCAATACATCAGTGCTATTGAACACCCTTTACATGTGTGTGGGTTTTACAAGTATTGAACAGATGAAAAGTATTTAAAAGCGCTTCTGACTAAACCTCCTAACTCCATTGGATCCTCAAACTGTCGGTCAAACCACTTAAAGGGATATTTCACTTTCAAATAAAATAGACATTAAAAATACATATTTTTAAAAAATGAAAAAAGTTATGGCAAAATCACGGCCCCCTCACACATTAGTAGGACACTCTAATGCGTGAGGGGGCCGTGATTTTTCCATTACTTTTTCCATTTATTTTTAATATATTTTTTAAATGTTTATTTTATTTGAAAGTGAAATATCCCTTTAACTCCAACTTTGGAGATGTTTTTTTTCCATCATTGATTAAATTAGTCAGACGAAAAAAAAGCCTATCTCCACATTAATGGTCAAAAAGTCCACTTGAGCTGTATTTGGGTAAAGTGATGATAATATAAGGACACATTCAAGTATCTGAACATATATTAAAGTCACAATACAAACTTTGATGAGGCAGCATTGTGTTGTTCTTTTTTTTCCATTTCCTTTTGGACATAGCTGTTTTTTGCCCGACAGCAGAGATATATTTGAGGTTGAAGGGAGATAAAAATAAATAAATAAAACGACAGCACACTACACTCTCCTTGACAGAATGCCTGAATCTACCATATATACCGTAGATACATCCATGATCAGGGTTCATTATGGCAACTGAGATTTGTAAGCCAGGTCTTTAAAAAAACTAAAGCTCTACTCAAAAATAGCTAAAAATTGCCAATCTACAAGATCACCTCGAAACACTTTGAGCTTGCAGATCTGCGAATTGATGTATTGACAATTATTTATTCATTTTTTTACCCATGACATTATCAAAACAGAGACATCAGGTTAAAAGTGGGTACGGGATATAAAAAAGAACAAGAAATGAGACCATGTTCAGCATAATTTTAATTTCACATTCACTATGAAGGGATACAGAATGCAACAAATATATAGATATAAAAACACAATAAAGATACCCACTCAGTTCGTTACACAAAACATGTCTTTTTAGGCTACTTATATAATTTCTCCATAAAAAAGCCAAACAGGCCAGCTATGATGTATCGTTCTTCATTCCGAACAAAAAGTTTGTTCTTGCAAAAAACATTATATCACCACTTGGCCCTGTATGAAACCATAATCTGACATGCACTGGAGCCGGAGCGTGATTGTCACCCTTGAAAACAAGCCATTAAATTAAAAACAAACAATCACATACAACTCCTTCATTCTTGCAAGCCAATTCGACTAGAGCTAGCAACTAAAATACAAAATTAGCAGCTGGCATTACATCTCTCAGACTGATGAAAACTCAATATGTCGAAGGAGAATGTGTTCTTCATCGGAGCCGAGGTCCAAATGTGGGTCATAAGTCAAAATGTTTACTTTACTTTCAGGATAGAAATATCTAATCTTTCGACATGTCAAGTTTATTTATAATGGCACGTTTAAAAACGACAGCAGTTGACCTAAAGTGCTTTCCAAAAGACCAATAGCAACATGTGGACCGTAGTCCATTTACAAAGCAATAATAAAACCTGTAACATTAACAGAAAAACACAGAAAACAACAACAAACAATGACCTCAAATTGTGTTAAAGGCAAGGAAAAAAAGGTGGATCTTTAGATTGGATTAAAAATGATAAATGGTGGCACTTGACTTACCATTTATCATTTTAGCTGCACTATGCAACTTTTTAGATGTTGTCCAATCTGTATGGTAGAGTATGTTAGTTAATAAAATATAACTTATATAATTAGGGTGGTTTTATTTTGTCTCCCTGCTCTTCAATTTATCCCCTGAGCAAGCAGGCAGGCGCCATTAGCTCAATGGTAAAACAAATTCAGATCTGGGGTAGAAGAGGAAAGTTACATAGTGCAACTTTAACGACAAACTTAATCTAATGCTACATTTACGTTTAAAATGTAATGCTACATTTATGTCTTGTAACTTCCAGTACATATTAATACATTATTATTCATAAGTACATTAGAGTTGAATGGTTTTCCCAATGAGTAAAAGAGAATCCCATGTGTAGACTGCGAGCAGAAAATAAGGGAGTTTGGCAGAGTGGCTCCGAGCCTCTGCCTGAAGACCAAACTACTTAAAAAGAGTGAGTAACGCCCACGTGCACAACACCAGAGGGAGCTCCACTGATCTCATTTCCCCCAGATTCGGCACAAACATGGGGATGAATTAATTCTACTATTATACCACCAAAATGTAGAATGCCCTACCAACAGCAATCAAAAAGTATGACTCCCTACCCTACTTCAAAACCGCCATAACAGAACACCTGCCTGAAATTTACAACTGGACCTAGACAAGTCTTCTAGCTTGCCAAAATAAATTACACCCCACCGTTTTTCTGTAAAATATACTTTTACTGCTCCTACTACTGATGATTTCAGAGTACCTCTGTACTTTTTGCAAACTGTTAATTAAGTATTCAATCAATCAAAGAACCAAAAGCCTAATATCTCCCCCCAGGCAAGGGTGGATTCCCTCTTGGGCTAGTGGTTACGTTGTTTGGCTTTAGTGTCCTTTCCCACACGGGACACCCGGGTTTGAATCCCATGGCGCTATACTCCGTCACACGACGGAGCATAAATTAGGCATGGTAGACTAATAAAACAGTAGGAATACAATACAGTGCACAGGACAAAACATACAGTTTTCACACAACAGAGCTGCCAGCGTGTTTGATTGAGGAACTCGCTGTTTTTACAGTGTATTTCAAAATAAGTTCATCAGGAGTTCTTCCTCGCACGTTTGTTTGTTCTGCGACAAGTCCCCACGGTGATGTCGCTGATTGGCCGTGCGATCTGCTAGCAACCCTGAAACTCTGGCTGTGATTGGTTGCGACTCTGCGTGGCCAAGAGATGCTGCTGCTGCTGCAAGAAGCTGATGACCTCTGGACTCCGCAGCAGTGACTTTAAGAATGAAAGAACACACATCGGTTTGTATTAATATACTTGCAAGGACCTTCCATTGATTATAATTGACTAAATTCAATTGTGTTTTTATTTGTTATTTATCAACTGTATCATGTGCTTTCAGACCACTGAATTAGCAGCTAGTGTTTTATTCAATTGAATTTGGGGATCCATTTGAATCTTCCCAAGTCAATAACAAAGATGTACATTCTGTTCCTATTCCTGAAATAACTACATGGTGCCTATGAGCTTGTAGATCTGCAAATTTTGAATATTTTTTTAAAGTGAACATTTTTTACTCCGATATTTGCTTCTGGGGGTCCCTGGAACTAAATATTTTCAGATGGGGGTTCGCGGCCAAATACATATCATTTTGGGGGTCCTTGGCATGAAAAAGTTGGAGCACCACTAACAAGCTCATGAGCGCTATGAGCTTGTAGATCTGCTATTTTTGAAAAGCCAAAGAAATCTTAAAATGACACCGATGCTTTCCCGGTCTTAATGGGTGAACACATTCCACGAGTTGCAAAAACTCACCAGTCTCTTCTGGTTGAGGACTTGCTCTATGAGAGAAGGTCTGGCTGGCCGGTCGCCCATCGCACCGAGACGCTGCTTGTTCACAGACACAGGACGCTCCTCATTGTTTTCCTGACCAAACACAGAGAGCCATGAGTAAGCATTACAGTTTGATCTCATACATTCATATAGATTATCATCCGGACATTCGATTCATTGGACAGGATGTGTCATCATCACATATACCCAGCAACCGTTCCAACATATTTGACATGATGTAACCACATACACTCGGAAGTACAGTAGGGTTGATAGCGTCGTATCATTATGGACCACAATGGAAACAAGCCCCCTGGGGCTTCCTGTGTTATCTTTTTAGCATAACCATTGACTGTATTGTTAGCAATCCTGCTAATAAAGTATTCAATCAATCAATCAATCAATCAGCTCTAGGGGTTATCAGATATCACCCTCTTGGTCATCTTAATCACTAGTCTCACCAAGGGCAAATAAAGGCTGGATATGTGCTCAATTACATTGACAATAGTTTTGCAGGTTAATGCTTACATCTATCTTCCCACTGGACATGGCCTGATCGCTCTTCTTCTTCTTGTACTTGTCCTTGTACATCTTGTTGCGGTGCTTCTTGCACATCCAGGGCTTCCTCTGCTTGGCCACCTGGCTGGTGGTCTCCGAGCAGCCCGTGTACGTGCACTGCTTAGGGGCGTGGCTGGGCCCGTCGCCCTCCGACGTGTCGTCGTCGTTCATGTCCTCCGGGCTGCCGCCGCCGTCCCGTGGGTCCGAGGTGTCCAGCACGTCGCTCTCCTCGTCCGGGTCGTCCTCCGTCATGTCGAAGCCCGTGTCCTGGTGATGCAGTGGTGTAAAGTAACTAAGTACATTTACTCAAGTAATGTACTGTAATGTACTTAAGTACAATTTTGATGTATTTTTTTACTTTACTGGAGCATTTCCCATTTTCAGTACTTTTACTTCAGTACTTTTACCACTCCCTTATATCTCAGAGGCAAATATTGTACTTTTTACTCCACTACAATTATTTGACAGCTTTAGTTACTAGTTATTTTGTAGATTTTAATCATTATCACGAAACATACATTAACCACTTCAGCCATTTGAAAATAGCCGTTCTACAAGCTCACAATAAAGGATTTTTATACATTTAAAAACTTGTGAAATGGGACATTCTGCATAAGTGAGTACTTTTACTTTCGGTACTTAAAGTACCGAAAGTACTTAAAGTACCGAAAGTACTTTCAGTACATTTTGACACCAATACTTTTGTACTTTTACTCAAGTAGGCTACATTTTGAATTCCGGACTTCTACTTGTAAACAGAGTATTTCTCTACATTGCGGTATTGATGGTTTTACTTAACCCATTAAGACCTGGAACGCATCTGTGTAATTTTTTTTAAATTGAGCTAAAAAGCATTATTTTACACTTTGGCTATTCAAAAATAGCAGATCTACAAGC
Source organism: Gymnoscopelus braueri (assembly GCF_963280865.1). Classification (NCBI taxonomy): domain Eukaryota; kingdom Metazoa; phylum Chordata; class Actinopteri; order Myctophiformes; family Myctophidae; genus Gymnoscopelus; species Gymnoscopelus braueri. The sequence continues at coordinate 10,032,581 of NC_137609.1, forward strand.
TCATAGCACGGCACTATGAGCTTGTAGATCTGCTATTTTTTGGGCGGTGAAACTGCCCCTATAAGTGAGGTTTGGATATTTGTACAATTATCCTGCGCTGTGATTGGCCAAAAAGTACCCCGCCTAACCCTGCACCGTGATTGGCCAATCACAGTCTATTCAGGACTGTGATTGGCCAGTGTCACATGACACATGTGCATAGCCCTATATAAGAAACCATAACTTTATAAAAAAAACATAATTTTTTTTTTTTTAAGTTATGGTTTCGTCCATCATAAAGAGTGTTTCAATAAATGTATTTATTTCTTGTACATGATTGGTTGACTCCATTCAGTATTGTGATTAGCTAGCAAGACACCGCCCACTTCACACAGGGTGTGATTTTTTAAATAATCGTGAACATTGTTGCAAATCTTTAAATATATACCGTAGGCTATATATATTTTAAAGCTAACATTTTTTAACTCAAATCTTTGCTTATGGGGGTCCTTGGAACTAAATATTTTGAGATGGGGGTCCGCAGCCAAATACATATCATTTTGGGGGTCCTTGACATGAAAAAGTTTGAGAACCACTGATATAGAAACATTAAGTTTATCAGAATACTGTTGGGACAAAAGACATTTGTAGAATCGGCCTCAGGCAGGTCTTACTGTCAATCACAGCGACTACTGACCAATCACAGCCAAGAGCTGGCGTGGGATCCATAATAACGCAGTGTTGACTCCCATTGTAAGAATAGAATGCGGAAGTGCTCTGTCTAACTCAATGAGATAGTTCCAATGTTTGGAACTATAGCCCATAGCAGCCCGCCGTGCGGCGAGATCAAAGCGTGACGTTACTCTCTCTTCTACACTCTGCTCTGCTTAAAGGGTTACGTTAGAAAATAAAGTGAGTACTTTGTCGGCCACTGGCGTGATGACATTCCTGCTGTCCACCACGCCGCTCTTGTTCACGTAGTATCTCTGGCCGTCCTTGGTGAGCAGCAGCAGAGAGTCTTTGTCTTTGTTCGCCTGCGACGAACTGTCGTCCTCCTCCATGTTCTCTTCGTTCATTCTTCAATTAATTTCCCCCTAAGTTATAATAACAATGGGGTATAATGGTTATTAGTCTAGTAGAGAGAACCGTTACAGCCACCAGGCCTGGCTGGGTAAGGTTGCAATGGTCGTAGTTGGTTTCACGACATTGGGCGTCCTGTCGAATGTTGCGACTCTAGAGGTTCCCGCTATAGAACGGAACGAAACTGCGCCCTCTAGAGATACGGAATTCTATAAGACACTATTTTGGGTGTGCCTCAACCTAGATTTTTGCTACAACCAAAACAAAGCGGCTCTTCTTCAGTAAATGGGTTTGTTCTACATTGACATTACGTCGCCCCCTTGTGGTGGATATGGGAGATATCTGGCAAATAAGCACTTTATATGCATGTTAAATAATTATGTTTGTATTTAATCAGTACGCAAAACACTAATATTGTACACTGTTGTTATTTACAGAGAAATTCAGAAAATTCCAGCAGCGAAAGGCTACGTTACCTTTTTTGCCTAATTCATAACTCGATCATGTGTTTATTATTACTAGACCATACCCGTAGGGGGATATGAGCACCCAAAGTGTGCAGTTTGGGTTATGCGGTGAGAACAGACAGTTTATCAGGGATCGAAAGTGAGTTTGTACTGTGTAGTGCAGTGGTTCTCAAACTTTTTCATGGCAAGGACCCCCAAATTGACACTTGTTAGCCCGCGGACCCCCATTTGAAAAGATATGCGAGGGACCCCCATAAGAGAAGATTTGTTTACGGCTGTAGCAGTGAATCTCAACCATTTTAATTTCAAGGACCCCCAGTTAATGGCATGTCTATCCCTTGGACCCCAGTTTATATGGTAAAATGGTTAATTTAACTGTGAGAGTGTACAAATGGAACCAAATGGACCCGTTAGAGTCCATTTGGTTCCATTTGTACACTGTCAGAGTTACAGACCCATAAGGGTCCATTTGGTGCCTAATCTATCATTTAGCTGGGGACCCCCTGGAACTCCCTGAAGGACCCCTGGGGGTCCCCGGACCCCACTTTGAGAACCAATGGTGTAGTGTGTACACACACACGCACATCCCGTCGTGGAGGAACAGAACACCCACAAACACCCGCGCATCTAAAGATGTAACAGGCGGAGCCGTTCCCCGTCGGCCGTCGCCAACACACACACGCGCGTGCGAGCCGTCGCGAGCGCGCACAAACAAACACACACACACACACACACACACACACACACACACACACACACACACACACACACACCACGGTACAGCCTCATGTGGCCCGTGGCCCGTCGCGAACACACACACACGGGCGTCGCGCAAACACAAATAATGTACATTGTGACACGTGGCTCCCCAACGTGCATGCGCACGTGCGTGTCCACGCATACACGGCCGCGGACCGAAGTTGTGGTGCGATCATCTCCCCCCACCCACACACACACTTTCTGGCGAGAGTGGGTGTGGTCTATGGTGTAGAAGCACGGTGTTGCCATGTTGTTCTATTGTAAGCGGTTTAGGGGCCATATTGGTGGTAGTGTGTTTTGGTAGCCTGGTTCCAGCCGAATCTGCCTTTGCAAAATCGCATCGCACTTTAGCCCTCGGCAGATTAGTGTGTCGTGTGATATTGTCTGGCCACGCGAGGCTAGTGTTTTGGCGTTGGTTGTGAAAGTGCAGGTGGGTGTGGGGACGCGTTGTGAGCTTGTCGATCGGCTGTTTTCCAAGAGGCAAGGTATATGTGTGAAAGCGCTGCGTTTGGCCTTCTTTTCATAGACCTTGTTGCTTGTAGGGTTCGTATCGTTTGGCCTTGTTTTCATAGACCTTGCTGCTTGTTTGGCCTTCTTTTCATAGACCTTGTTGCTTGTAGGGTTCGTTTCGTTTGGCCTTGTTCTCATAGACCTTGCTGCTTGTTTCGCGCGTGAAACCTGGCAACGACACATGCGCAGTTTGGGGCACAGACGACCCAAGACACCAAGACACCAAGACAGACCGACAGAGCTTACTCAAATTATATGTAGGATATGTTGTCATTTGTTTTATGCTGTGTTCTGTACCAAATGCCTAAAACAATATCTCTGTTATGTATGGACCTCATTAATGGCAATAAAAGTGTGGTAGTAAGTAGTAACATGATCGTACAAATAACATGATGAAATCATATAATGACGTGGAACGCCCTGACACCATCCAAAAAAGCACCAAATATTTGTGTTATTGGAACTTTTTTTCTTTCTTATTAAGTGAACCCTAAATCCCTTTTCGGAGGAACATTAGCCGAAAATAGCAGATCTACAAGCTCACAACGCTTTGCGCTGCGAGGCGTTGTGAGCTTGCAGATCGGCTATTGTGGGGAGACCACAAGGGGAGGTAAATGTAATTTCCCCATCTCTTTTGTGCATATAGTGTTTGTATTTGTTGATGTATTATTGTGTTAATTTTTGTATTCTATGTTGATGAATTGAATACATAGGACCACAATGGAAACAAGTCCCCAGGACTTTTGTTTGTGTTATCCTTTTAGCTTCAATGTCTTACTGCACCACGTGCTGTTTACATTTCTGACTAATAAAGTATTCAATCAATCAATCATGTGTTTATTATAATAGGCCCTATCTTGGGCGCCGCCTTACCCATTATCCCTAAACTTATTAGCCATTTTTTACTATTTTTAAAAACATTTTCAAATAGTTCAACTAGCCGATCTACATCGACACGTTGTGAGCTTGTAGATTGGCTTTTTGAACTATTTGAAAATGTTTTTAAAAATAGTAATAAATGGCAAAGAAGTTTAGGGATAAGGGGCAAGGCGGCGCCCAAGGTAGGGCCCAATATATTGTCCTTTGTTTTATGCTGTGTTCTGTACCAAATGCCTAAAACAGTGTCTCTGTATCTGGACCTCATACATGGCAATACAAGTGTGGTAGTAGTAACATGAAGTACAAATAACATGTAGTATAATAAAACATGCTGTATAATGTTGATACGTATGAAAATAAGACAGAGATTATATTAACCACATTCCCAAGTACTTGTTATATATTTTTGTATTTATTTGATTGACTTTTTTTTTTTTTTTTTTTTACAGAGGTACAGGTATTGGTATTGCAACAGATTTGAATACGGCGGATTTGAATACTTTATTGTAACCACATGTTTACAACTGTGCCAGAGATGGTGGATTTCCACTGCAGGTAGGGCTGGGCAAATATATCTATATTATATCGATATCGTGATATCAGACTCTAGATATCATCTGGGATTTTGAATATCGTAATGAATTGATAAGGCATAACTGTTGTCTTTTTCCTGGTTTAAATCACTTAAAGACTTATTCATAAATAGCAAAAAGTATGCGATGCATTGTGAGCTTGTAGATCAGCACTTTTTGCAATCGTCCCCCAAAAATATGGTTATGTTTGATTTTATCCACATCGCCCAGCCCTAACTGTACGTTGAATTCATAGAGAAACTCATCAGGTGATTATGGTGGCACACCTACTGTACTGTATTCAGTGGTGGAAAGTAACTAAGTACATTTACTCAAGTACCGTACAAGTAAAATATTGAGGTATTTTTTTTACTTTACTTGAGTATTTTCAGTACTTTTACGTCTACTCCACTAGATCTCAAAGGCAAACAATATACTTCTACTTTACTTATACTTTTGTACTTTTACTCAAGTCAATTTTGATTACCGGCCTTTTACTTGTAACAGAGTATTTCTACATTGCAGTATTGATACTTTTACTTAAGTAAAACATGTGAGTAATTTTTCCACCACTGACTGTATTTAGTATGAAATAGTTTTGAACTACAGACACGTACATGACAAAGTGAGAACGGTAACGGGAAGAGTGGGCACTAAGGAAGATTGGGCACCTCAATGTAAAATTGTCTATTTGGTCCAAAATGTAAAAAACTAAAAAATACATTGGAAAACGTAAGTAAAGTACAGTATACATGATTGGAACACGATTGAACATTTGACAATTAACGTCTAATATTTCCATAATTGCTACAAAACCTGTATATCAGTCATTTTTGGCATAAACAAGAAGTTGAAGGGTAAATCGAAGTCTGAGAATGATGTACCGTGCATGTTCAAATCATGTATACTTTACATTTACAGGACCATTTTTCAAATATTGTATTTTTTTATATTTTGGACAAAATAGCACATTTTACATCAAGGTGCCCAGTCTCCCTCAGTGCCCAGTCTTCTTGTATCCTTGGGAACCACTATAAGGAGGTCGTCTCCAAAATGTCTTAATAAGTGTTCTCCTCTTCAAACCTTATTTTGTCCAGCTACTAGATATAATAACTGGCTTTTCCCCAGAGTTCCTCTCCCGTCCATTTGAATACAGGAAGTGACATCATTCATTCCCAGAGTCCAGCTGATTTAGAGGCAAAAAAAAATGGCGGCCTCTTTCTTCTCGGCCAGAGGTTTCCTGAACTGTTGTCCGTTTCGTTTTAGTAGATAACACATAAACACTGATTCAGTTTGCTCTTAATACTGTTCTGGTAGACCTACTACTAGTAAAGAAATATACTGTATTGTGAACTATCAAAATAAATCAAATTATGTTATTTACATAACATACAAACAAGACCTCGTCACTAAACCAAAAACATGTGTTTTTTTAATAAGAAAAGGCTACGGTATGTGTGTGTCATGCTTTCATCTGTATAAATCATGAAGCTACTGTTTGGTTGATATTTTGGATAGACTTGTATAGAACCCACTTTAAACATCCCAGTACTGCTGCATTTGAAGTCACAATGCTTTCCTCCAATAGTGCCGTTATATTCGACCACTGTCCATAACGTCTGTCCCTCATATACCATGATTGACTGGAGATAGATTCCTGATGCCCGTTGTTGGTGCACTCAGGTGATCCTCCTAATAAACAGCCTGAACATCCTCATTCAGTACTGTTAAGCCTGATCTATAGCTAACCACTGAAACCCTATATGGTTGTGGGGGAAGCTTTCGCCGGAAAATAGCCGATCGACAAGCTCACGAAGTGTCGCAGCGCAACGCGTTGTGAGCTTGTCGGGTACGGGTGCTGGGGTTTAAGTGGTTAATTTACGGTGTGTCGAGCACCGAAAATGGCCAATCCACAAGCTCACAATGCGTCCCACTTCGATGCGTTGTTGTGAGCTTGTAGATCGGCTATTTTCGGTGAGTGACAACATGGCGTACAATTGAATATAAATCAGGCTTTATACCCTGTTATCCTTGACAATGTCAGCGCTGTTACACATCTTCAAGGGTGTCAATACTGTTACCTCTCATCCTCAATAGTGTGCAACAGTGTTGTACAATCTGTGAGCTCAACAATGACGCTCCATCTTCACTTTGACTTTATGTTACACAGATAAAAAGCAGCAACACAAGGCTTCGGTATTTTTGTTCATGAGCATCACAAAACAACGGAAACATATTGGCAACACACAATGATGTAATCAAATGAGACACAAACAGTCTGGTGATATATGCTGGAATCTGCAAAATGTTCAACCAAATGAGATTGTTTGAGTGTTCTTTGTTTAGTTCTTTTTACGTCTAAGTCTGTCAAGTGATGAATTAACCAGTAAACCAGCTTACAAGGAGCACCAAATGCACCGTTATATTGTCTATAAGTGCATTCCCGCGTAAAATGTTAACTGAGTGCGGTCAAACATCACAGGAAAGGCATCACCAGTAATGTGAGGTTGAAAGAAGAAGCGTCCCCCCCTAAATGTTCTCATTGTTTTTTTCCCCCCTTCCCTTTTCTATTTCTTTTTTAAACAAAAGTGATCTGCACTTTTTGTGAGAAAACAACTCAGTTCTCACGAAAGTTACTCTCAATTACAAACCTATAGCACAGCTATTAATGGATCTACACGTCTACGACTACTCCCACCTCCTGCCCTAACAATTTATTTCCGCACCATCGAGCTCTTCTGCCAAGTCCAAAAAATCTTGTATGAAAAAAGGACAAACGCAAACACATTTCGAAAAAAATGAAACACGTGAGAGCGAATAAATGGTTATCAAATTAATAATAACACGGTTCAATAAAACATTTTTGTCCATATTCTTGTATTGCCTAGTGGAGGCGGCTTTGCCCCTCCTTGAAACACGTTTTTTTCCCCCAAATATTTTTCCTTTCTTTTCTTTCCACGTCGTCGAGCCCTGATCATCACATCAGGTCGACACTTTTGTCGACCCTTTCTCTGCTCCTCGAGCTCTGCGACGTGTTGCTCAGATGAGAGATAGGTGTACAAAATCAGTCCTTCCTCCTCGTCTCCCCCACCCCCCTCCCCTCTCGTCATTGTCCATGTCTTTTTACTGCCCACATGGTGTCTCCTCTTCGGCCCCTGACACCCCACCTCTGGGGTAAAGAGGTGGGGGGCAGGTGGAGGATGGAGGACAGTGGGCAGAACGTGTCCCCCCTACCCCCCTGTTTTCCAATAGTTTTATCCCCCTTGTTTTGTCTGTGGTGCTGCTGGGAGGACGGACGGGGGAGAAAGAGAGAGGGGAGGGCGGTCGGTCGTCTCCTCATCCCCTTCCTCCTTCTCCTTCCTGTAGAAGGAGGAGTCGGGTGCGGACTTTCTCTCCTCATCTGACCCCTCTCCTCCCTCCCTCCCTCCCTCCCTCCCTCTCCTCTCCTTCTCCCTCCTCCCCTGCCCTCCTCTTCGGCTTTAGAACGGAGAGCCGGGAGAGCGGCCCGTACTTTCGTCGGAGTCGGACGGAAGGCTGAAGCTCGGGGAGAAGAGGTCGGAGGTCAGGCGGGCGGCGGGGGGACGGGTCAGAGCGGAAGGAGGAGGAGGCACCAAGAACAGGGCGGTGGGGGGGGGACGTACCGGAGGCTCCGCCCCCGTCGTCCTCCTCGCCGGCAGCCATGGCGACGACATCACATCCTGGTGGCGTCCTCGTCGGAGAAGCGGCCCCTCCTTATCAAGAGCGGTGGTCTGACAGAGACACAAAAGTAAACACAGTTAGGGTTCAGACACATTTATATTAGCGATGGTGGCACATCAGACCTCGCGTCACTAGACTTTCCACCTCGGAGGAAAGCCTGGCATTCGTAATAAAACTAGCCATGTGATCCAATTTAGAAAAAAGGAAAAAATGAATCGTGGTTCCGGTGTTTGGTTCCGGTTGGCGTAGCATTGCTTTTGTTCCCCACATAATGCGAATCAATTTGTTTAGTCTCGCTAGTCACGCCACGAGTTAGAATCGAAAATGGACATATCAAACGACCAAAAGAAACAAAACGATAATACCTAAACAAGTTTTAAACTAGGGGAATCCTTTTGGAGATGCACGGCGCCAGTTGTTCTGGTCGTTGTTTCCGGCCACCTGATGACGTAACGTTCCGACCGGATCAGAAACCCGAAAATTGTATTTATCTCAGGCTATGGCACATCTAGTAGTAGTAGTAGCAGCAGCAGCAGCAGTAGTAGTAGTACAGTAACAGGACAAAACATCAATGCAAGCACAAGGAGCCATCGTTGACATGTCAATGGCAACAACACACACACACAACAATGTTATTTTGTCCGGCGATGCAGCATTCACAAAGACCTAGTTCACAGAAGAAGATGTCTGCAAAGGTGTCAAAGTGTAAGATTAGTGTTTGGTTGGTTTGGGGAAGAAGCAAACTCTTTTATAAACAACAGACAGGTTTTAGGGAGGGATACTGACAAGGGGAATTTCAACAATTAAATGGAGAGCAATTCTGACATCGCCCTGAAACCTACACTTCGGTTGCTTGCGCGACATGATGCACAAGTTGCGACCAAGTATAAATCAGGCATGACTCACATGGTTGTGACATCCACAAGGCTCTTCAACATGTTCTGCCTGATTCAGTCGCGCGCAGGAGGGTGTCACGCACCGAAAATAAGGCTCACAACATGACACGACGCAGCTTGTTGTGAGCTTGTAGATTGTCTATTTTCGCTGTGCGACACCCATGCGCATCTCAGCATGAATCAAGACTTCCACAGAGACATGAATACAAACACGACACGATGCAGAGGATTCAAGCAGGGCTGCACATGACACTAACTTGACAGGTGACAGCCACATGAAGCTGCCAAAGCGCACAACAACAACAACCAATCAGCAGGCTAGCATTCAGGGAGGGGAGGAGTCTGCAAGCAGTCAGTCAACAACAAATAGGTCCATTTATGTTTTTTTTTTTGTTCTTTTTTTTTTTGTTCTGCTGGTTTGCATCCACAGAAACCGTGGCGTACCTGATCCAGTACATGGCCGGGTGCTGGTAGAAATCCAACGACCCGGATCTCTGCATGGTAAAGCTGTCGTCCAGCTGTACATAAGAGAGAAACCAGAAACCCAGTATACAGTCAGGCCTCCTATAGAACAGGCCTCATGACTGGAGCAACCCAAACCACAAAGAATTCAATGAAAAGAATCACAGTCTGTGTATTGGCCAGGTGTGTTCTCATGCCAGTAATTCTACCTTTGCTTTGATTTCTACTTTGAAAAGTAGAAAGAAAAAGTATAAATGTAGAAAATGTAAGAGTAGCAGATGATGGAAAGGAAGTATAAAATATAAGAGTAAGGTATACAAAAGTATAAAAGCATAAAAATAGGAAGAATAAAAATAAGAGGGTCATTAGGTACAATCATTGCCGTAACAAAAAGCACAGAATGCTTTAACTTTGCGACTCTTAGTCGATGATATCCTCAGAGCTTTACTCTGAGCCGTGTACAAAGCATTGTGGGATCTGTAGTTTCCAATGAGTATAACTTACGCTGATGACTGACACTGCTGCGGTCGTGTCTGTGTCCTTGGGGCTGGTGTTGAAGTGCTTCTTTATCTTCCCTTGTACTGACAGCTGATGCTCGTTCTCACACAGAGCCTCATCCTGGAAGAGACACGAAGTGTTATCATGTTACAATGATGAGGAGAGGAGGTGGGAGGAGAAGAGAGGAGAGGATAGGAGAGGGGAAGGGAAAAACTAAACGAGATGAGACGATACAAGACAAGAGAGCGGAGGAGAGGAGAGGAGAGGAGAGGAGAGGAGAGGAGAGGAGAGGAGAGGAGAGGAGAGGAGGTAGGAGGAGAGGTATACTTACAGTGACCCAGGGATGTTCTAACACCTGTAGAGCTGTGTGTCTCTGATCGACTTCCACCTCCAACATAGAGCGGACCAGCTCCTACACACCGAGAGACATCGGAGAGAAAACAAACGATTGGCCGTCATCTAATGAAGTGTTCATGGTTGTATTTACCAGTAGTGTAATGTAACTAAGTACATTTACTCAAGTACTGTACTTAAGTACAATTTTGAGGTACTTTTACTTTATTGCAGTATTTGCAATTGTCTATACTTCTACTCCACTACATCTCAGAGGCAAATATTGTACTTTTACTCCACTACAATTATTTGAAAACTTTAGTTACTAGTTACTTTGCAGATATAAATTATTACATTATAAAACATACATTAACCACTTTAGCCCTATTTTAAACCTAGGCTATTTGAAGACGCGTTGTGACCTATATAGATCTGCTATTTTCAAACATTTTAGTACTTTTACTTTTGGTACTTTAAGTACATTTTACTACTTTTACTTGTAAAAGTAAAGTACTTCTACATTGCAGTATTGATACTTTTACTTAAGTAAAACATTTGATTTTGGAGTACTTTTTCCACCACTGGTATTTACTCCATGAGTATTTTCCAGTATACGTCTGCTGTTTTGCAGTCTGAATTGATCTTCTGAAATGAGCTGTAGTACAGTAGCTGCTGCAGTCTATAATCTCCCCTGTAGAATCTGAACTCTGACAGTGTACACTTTGCCTTTGTTTGTACACTGTCAGGGTTGAATTACACCCAGAATTTTATTGTGTTTTTAAATGAACTTGGCTGTGTCTGAGACATGGTCCCAGTATGGAGAAGGACTTTACTGTGTGTTTAAATTACCTTGGCTGTGTCTGAGACATGATCCCAGTATGGAGAGGGAAACTCCAGATTCCCCAACAGAATCTGATCAAACAGGAGCTCCTGATCCTCACAGCTCCTGTAGACCGAGCATTAAAAACAATCACTAAAACACGGTCACATCAAGACATTCTACTGACTGACTACTGGCTTTGTGGGTGTGAGTAAGGGTGGCATACAGGGATAAACAGTTGGCGCAATTCCAAGGGTCCTGTTGGTGGAGGAGTCATGTGTGGTATATTGGCATGAAGCCCAGGAATACAAGCTTAGACCCCTGGGTCTCTGTCTCTAAGCATTGGAATGGAATGGAACCAATGCATTACTATAACTAACCACCAGGGGGTGTCTAATACCACTGTGTGTGGATAAACATGGAAATCAGTTCAAGGATTTGAAAATGGAAAGACTAGCAATACACAAAGATGGTACAAACAACGTGCAACATGCATGTAAATAAAATAAAGCGTGTGTGTGTGTGTGTGTGTGCGTGCGTGCGTGCGTGCGTGCGTGCGTGCGTGCGTGCGTGCGTGCGTGCGTGTGTGTGCGCGCGCGTGCGTGCGTGCGTGTGTTTGTGTGCGTGTGCGTGTGCGTGTGCGAGTGTGCATGCTTACCCTCGGAACGGAGGGAAGCCACAAAGTAGAATGTAGGTGATGACGCCAGCAGCCCAGATATCCACCTTCAGTCCATACCTGCACACATGACAGAACAACAGACAGAGAGTCACACATAATGAAGTTACATAACATAAAAAAATAAACTGGACATTGTAAAGCAAGTGTCCTTGACAACAACACTGAAGTTAATAGCCAGTGTGAATTTCTTTTATATATTTTTTCATTTATTTTGTATATTTTTTGTATATACCTTATTTACAATTACTTATCTACAATTAGGCATTTATCAGATACTCGTACCCAGAGCGACTTACAATAAGCAAGGTAAAAACATACATCAAATGCAGAGAGACAGTGTAGCAGTGCCTTAGTAAACTTGGTTTAGTAAACTAAACCAAGAACCTACAGCACCATCATAACAATATACTATCCATAGAAAATGCTTTATAGTTCTTTTTACTTTGTGGTTAAGAAACAAACAAGCCTATTCTTGTGTAGCCTATGTAACTCCAATTTGTGGGAAGTTTTGACAAAAAAAAACTATTTTACCCACCCTTTCACACCTGCAAAAGTGTGCTGTGATAATAAACTTGAAAGTTGGTTAATTTGTCATGATTCATTATGTCTCACTTCAATGAGTCATATGACACACTGTGATCATCATACAATCTGCTCTCTCCGACTCCCTAAATGTTCATCTGCGAGTCTTATTTTCTGCTGTCCAGTTTAGTCTGCTGTCTGAACGCATTTTATAATTTGTCCTATATGATTTGTCCTATTGCATTCATGCTGTATGCCTTCTGTCCTTCAACCACAGTCCTGCATTAGACGCTTTTTTCCCTGTCCCAATAAATAAGCTGTTATATACCCATGGCCTTCATGGCCTCCATGAAATTCCTGCCCTGGAACAAACCACTACACCAACGCAGCAGTGCCCATTCGGGGAGGGAGGGGTCGTTTGGAATGTGTGGCTGTTCGGAAAAAGAGACCGACCACAAGGCCGCTATAGGAGAAGTTCTGCTTGTTTGCAGCGTTCTTGAGAACCCCTCATCATTCCGATGGACTTCACACTCGACACAGCTCTCTCCCCCCTCGGGTCCCATGCAGCAGTACACCCACCAAAGTGGGACGTCGATCAACATCGGATCCCAGGATTGCTTTCTGAGAAAGACAGCCTGGGGGGAATTTTCAAGTGAACAGCGTGTAGACTGGAGCTGGGTATAGACTGGACCCAACTGCTCACTCATTCTATCTGTAGTTTCCAATCCCTATCCCCCCCCCCCCCTTCCAATCTCACTCCACTCTCTGAGATAGAGATTCCAGTGGAAGTTTTGAAGGGCTGGCTGTGCAAGGCTATAGGTGACTCTCCACCAAACAGACTACTTCAGACTATTTCAAGCTAACAGACTGGTAGTCTGCAAAAGTTGGCATAAAGCATTCGGCCGATGCGCACATTGTTGTGCTAATGCCTGCTAATGCGAGATCTTGCCAGTGTTGCCAGGTCTGCTTATTATAAGCGACTTTGGGCTTGTTTTCCTGTAAAGTCGCGTGTAAATATTCATAGTTGCAGGTTGCTTTTGTTTGGGATTGTTTCTGAAGTGTAGTTACTTATTTGGGCTTGCTTTCAAGATTCCTTTTGAAAATAGCTGATTTAATCGGGCTCAAGTGGTGAAACTGCGCTTTCTTTGGGCTTGTTTACATAGACCTGGTCGCTTGTTTCACTCACGGAATCCGGCAACACCGGAGCTTTTTCACTCGCACCAAAACAAAACACACATAGCATTTTTAGCACTAGTCTAGTCGGGACCGACCGAGCTAGTTCGGATTCTCATCGACGGGTCGATAGAGGTCCCGACTCAACGGAACGACGCAATCCGACAACAATTTGTCGGCACCATACGCTTTCCAACGCCTCCCAATGCTGAGACGGCCCGAAATTGGTGCGGTGGAGAGCTGCCTTATAGGCCTGTGTCCCAAATCATTCACTCATTCACTATACTCTCTACTCCCTATAGGGAGTTCTATGTAGAGGACTATAGTGAACTCATCGGCCAAATAATAAGCCACATTTCGGAACACCTATTTAGAGCGGCATCAATGACGTCATTGCCATCCCATGAGCCAGATAAACTTTCAGGGTTTGCGATAGTGACCACCCTACTTTTCACAATGCATTGCATGGACTATAAGTCCACTATTATGCAGTTATTACTGTATACTCAATATTGTAGGGTACAATAATTATCACTATTCATTTGGAAACCGCTACAATCACTGTATAATGCACTATATGGTGAGCATGCCAAATCCAGGGCGGTCCCCAGAAACAATTGTTAATACAGCATCACAATCCTTTTAAACCCTTTATCCATGTTTGATTCTTTGACTATAAAAAAATAGCAGATGTACAAGCTCACTGCGCGTCACTTCCTGCCGCGCTGCAAGCTTGTACATCTGCTATTTTTAAAGTTTTTATCTTAATTGTCTTTTCTCGAAAGTGGCACAAACTCTTTTCAGATGGGGGGTCCGCGGCCAAATATATATCAATTGGTGGAAGAAGTACTCAGTTATTTTATTTAAGTAAAAGTAGCAATACCACAATATAAAAATACTCTGTTACAAGTAAAAGGCCTGTGTTAAAAATGTTACTTGAGTAAAAGTACAAAACAATTGGCATCAAAATATACTTAAAGTACCAAAAGTAAAAGTACTAAAATGTTTGAAAATAGCAGATTTGCAAGCACACAACGCGTCGCAGAGCTTGTAGATCGGCTATTTTCTAATAGCCTAGGTATAAAATAGGGCTAATGTGGTTAATGTATGTTTTATAATATAATAATTTATATCTGCAAAGTAACTATTAACTAGAGTTTTCAAATAATTGTAGTGGAGTAAAAGTACAATATTTTTCTCTGAGATGTAGTGTAGTAGAAGTAAAATAATTGAAAATTGGAAATACTCCAGTAAAGTAAAAAGAATACCTCAAAATTGTACTTAAGTACAGTACTTGAGTACATGTACTTAGATACTTTACACCACTGCAATTTGGAGATTCCTAAGCACGAAAAAGTTTGATAACCACTGTGATACACAGTCCAGAGGAAGCGATGCGCTGTACGTACCCGGTCTCTGCTATGATCTCAGGTGCTACATAAGTGGGGGTCCCACAGACGGTGTACAGGGGTCCGTCCACCATGGTGGCCAGACCGAAGTCCCCCAGCTTCAGGGTTTTACTGCCGTCTGGAAGCGTGTGCACCTGGAGACAGGGAGAACACACACACACACACACACACACACACACACACACACACACACACACACACACACACACACACACGCAGAGCGACTTACAGTAAGCAAGGTAAACACAAAGTAATGAATAGAAATAGTCACATAGGATCATCAGTATAAACAGTATAAAAAAAACAATAATCTGTACATTGAAACTAAACAAACTACAGGATGCCAGGTTAACAAATGAACCTGTAATGGTATCTGTCTAAATAACATGCAATCTAAATTACATACACACACACACACATGCCACGTGTGCACGCACACTCACGCGCACACGCAAACACTCAAAATCTCAGATTAGCATTGGAGCCTTGTATAACTGGAGGTATACACAAACAAGTGCAACACACACACAGACGCACGCACGCACGCACGCACGCACGCACACACACACACACACACACACACACACACACACACACACACACACACACACACACACACACACACACACACACACACACACACACACACACACACACACACACACACACACACACACACACACACACACACACACACACACGATGACAGCAGAATAGTAAATTTATGCAATGAGTTGGAACATGATTCATGTCTGCCGTTATGTAACCAGTGTGTGTGTGTGTGTGTGTGTGTGTGTGTGTGTGTGTGTGTGTGTGTGTGTGTGTGTGTGTGTGTGTGTGTGTGTGTGTGTGTGTGTGTGTGTTGTTTGTGTGTGTCGTTGTTCCAAGGCTATAAACCCCCTGTCTCTCCAGTCGCCGAGGTAATGTGTGTATAATCTGTTTAAACAAATGCAGGCTTCAAGCTCACTGCAATCAACTCACTACAATATGCCCTGGCAAGTGAATATAGTTGCTGTTGTCGGGGCAGAAACCTCTTATCTCCATATTCTAACTTTTCCTTTTCATTCGTAAATGAACGCCCTAATTGATCATACTACAGCGTCACACAAAAGTATCAAAAGTAGCAGATCTACAAGCTTGCGTTTCGAGCTTGTAGATCTGCTACTTTTGCAGTTTTTGAATTTGAATACTGAAAAGTAACAGGACATATGAGGTCTCCACCCCGACAGAGACTGGCTGTGTGCATGTGTGTGTGCGTGCGTGCGTGCGAGTGCCCATGGCTGCCTGTGTATGTGTGTGTGTGTGGGCGTCTATGTGAGTGCATGTAATTACGTACTTAGGCTAAATGCCTGAAAATGTGACATACAACACTAGCCCACATAGAGCACAGAGTTGGTGACAAAACAAGAGCTCTGATTTGGCAGTTGAGACGAGGCGTTAGGAACAAATTATTTATTCTCCGTACAGAACGGAGGTGAGAAACCACCTCTTTCTGATCTACCAGGTGATCAGATATGAACCCATTAAGACTGTATGACGTGGGAGGCAACTGTCTGGCCACGCGAGACTAGTTCATCAGGTACAACCATTATTAAAGGCATCTAATGTATTTTTCATGTGTCTATGAGGTTGATATAACTTCATTAAGCCCCCTGGTGGTGTTTTTATGGTGTTTTATGTCTTCTCTGACTATTTTGAGTTTCTTCCTGGAGGCTGAAACCTTGAGGGTCAAACGTGGCAATAGAAAAACAGCGCTTTAATGACGCAGTAGAAATATACCCTCCCCCTCATTATCATAACACAACAGGTGTGGGCATGAGGAGGAGGAGGGACTAGGACAGGAGGCGGAGGGACTGGTTCAGGTGCAGGTGCTAAGGTGAGAACCAGGTATACTTAATGAACTGGAGGCGTGTCCACATAAAAACATAATTTTAACACTTTCTGTACACTTTTTTGAAAGAAATCTTCCTCCTAGTATAACCATAATACCTGATGATTATGTTTTAGAGGGGGGGGGGATCACTGAAAATCACGGCACCCCGTCTTTAACCAATAATTTCTCTCTATACCAGCAGTCATCAGCCACTGCAGTAGTGTGGTGATGTTTACCTGCAGAAACACACTGCCCTCATCTGTACTGAGCAAAAAAAGACATCTAATCTAATCTAATCTCTCTCTAATTTTAGGTGTTTTTCACTGTTTGAACGTTTTTCACTGAGATCGTTCTGAGACCACCTATCGGAAGTTTGGAATGATGTCAATCTGTAGTTATATCACCCCCCCCCCCCCCTGATGTGGAACAATATGTGTTGTTTGCTGAAATGAAGGAACTGATTAGCTTATAAATGGTTCCTGTCAGCAAACCAGATGAATTGAGCTGAAAACCACTTAAGCCCTACGTACGCATTAGCTTGTATACTTGTATAACGGATATTGTCGCAAATGTGTTTCTGTGGTCCAAAGTGTTATTTTAAGGCTCTATACTTGGCTGAGAATGACTTCGCCCCCTTTTCTCCCACTGTGTGTGTGTGTGTGTGTGTGTGTGTGTGTGTGTGTGCGTGTGCGTGCGTGCGTGCGTGCGTGCGTGCGTGCGTGCGTGCGTGCGTGCGTGCGTGCGTGCGTGCGTGCGTGCGTGCGTGCGTGTTTTTGAAATGACTGTTATTATTATTTATGTTGCACTGGTGCCTCAGGAACAACAGAGAGGGAGGAAATTTCAAAAAGAGAGAGGGAGGGATTTCAAGGAAAGAATATAGCTGCAAGCAGCGATAACACGGGGCCAGTGAAAGAGAGAGACATGGAGACTGAATAGATTGAAGAGAGAGAGAGAGAGAGACAAGGAAACGTGAGATGGAGAGAGAGAGAGAGAGAGAGAGAGAGAGAGAGAGAGAGAGACATGGAAACTAGAGAGAGAGAGAGAGATAGACACACACATGGAAACTGGAGAGAGAGAGAGAGAGAGAGAGAGAGAGATGGAAACTGAATAGATTGAAGAGAGAGAGAGAGAGAGAGAGACATGCAACTGGAGAGAGAGAGACATGGAAACTGAAGAGAGAGAGACAGATCATCATGATCGCCTCAACACATCGTCGGGGACAGGGATCGAACCGGTGACCTCCGGACTCATAGGCTGCCTTTCTTCTCATTGAGCTAGAGATATGATAGTCCTGGTAGTGTCTGTTGATATATATAAGTCTTTCCGTCCCTGACGGACCAGGCCTTTGTTTCGCTAACTACTCTAGATCACTGGTTCCCTAACCATCTACCGATAGAGAAATTGTATGTCTCCTCGGAACAGAAACCATTGAAAATAGCCGATCTACAAGCTCACAAAATGTTGCTATCTGAAAGGTTGTAAGATTGTTGATCGGCTATTTTCACTGGTTTCTGTTCCGAGGAGACGCGTAAGTCGAGAGAGAGAGAGAGAGAGAGAGAGAGAGAGAGAGAGAGAGAGAGAGAGAGAGAGAGAGAGAGAGAGACATGGAAACGGAATAGATTGGAGAGAGAGAGAGAGACGGAATAGATTGGAGAGAGAGAGAGAGAGAAAGACATGGAAACGGAATAGATTGGAGAGAGAGAGAGAGAGAGAGAGAAAGACATGGAAACGGAATAGACTGGAGAGAGAGAGAGAGAGAGAGAGAGAGACATGGAAACGGAATAGATTGGAGAGAGAGAGAGAGAGAGAGAGAGAGAGAGAGAGAGAGAGAGAGAGAGAGAGAGAGAGACATGGAAACGGAATAGATTGGAGAGAGAGAGACGGAAACGGAATAGATTGGAGAGAGAGAGAGAGAGAGAGAGACATGGAAACGGAATAGATTGGAGAGAGAGAGAGACATGGAAACAGAATAGATTGGAGAGAGAGAGAGAGAGAGACATGGAAACGGAATAGATTGAAGAGAGAGAGAGAGACATGGAAACGGAATAGATAGAGAGAGAGATGGAAGCATAATGGATTGATTGGACGTCTCAACCTATTGCCATTAACAGGAATCGAACCCTCAACCTTCGGATTGACAGGCTGCAACACTACCTATAGTGCTATAGCTTTGTCCAGGCTGAGGTTGTCTGTTGAAGATAAAAGTGAACCAGTGAAAGCAGCCGATCTACAAGCTCAGAAACACGTTGCTATCTGAAAAGTTTTGAGATTGTAGATCGGCTATTTTCAGAATGAAGTATGTCATACATTGCAAAAACATACCCTCTCAAATAAGCATTTCATGTTATCTTTACCGTTTGCACATGTATTCATTGATACAGTCATGTTTTTTGCAATTCAACTTAAATGAGTCTGCATCAAGTGAGGCTTGAACCGGCAACCTTGCGGTCATGAGGCACTCACTTAAGGGAGAAGCCATTGGACCAACAGACAAGACCTGTGAAAAAAGAGATCACAAAGATGATACAGTTTCACGCAAATAGCTGAAAAATCCTGGGTTTAAGTGTTTTTCAAACTGCTCAAAATTGCGGACAATCTAAGGGCGGAGCTTACTGGTCAACGTGATACATGTGTTCCTCATGAGTCAAGGCACATGTGTAAGTTTCAAAGAAATTGACTAAAGTACTACCTTTTATCAACATGGATGCAATGCAACCAGTTGATTTCACATGAAAATATTTTTGCATTGCATCTAGACGACACAAATGAATTGTAGTATTATAATTAGACTTATACCATAAAATTAACATATGAGCATTTTAAACCCTCACTAACACTAACCTCAGTAAAACAACGCCTAAGTCTATCCTCAAGAAACACTATGTGAAAGCCAAATCATGATCACCTCAATACATTGTCGGGGACAGGGATCGAACTAGTGACCTACGGACTCACAGGCTGCCTCTCTTCTCATTGAGCTAGATATATGACCTCCCTAACAGTATCTGTTGACATCTATAATTATTTCCGTCCATTATGAACCAAGCCTCTGTGTCCCGAACTACTCTAGATCACGGGTTCACAAACCATTTAGCAATAAAGATTTTTTTTGTCTCCTTAGAACGAACTAGTGAAAGTAGCCGATCTACAAGATGTTGTTTGATTGTAGATCGGCTATTTTCACAATGAAGTATGTCACACATTGTAAAAACATACTCTCAAATAAGCATTTCATGTTATCTTAAAAAATTGCACATGCGTTATTTGATGCAGTCATGTTTTGTGCGATGCAATTGTAAAGTGGAATGACCCACCTACCAGAGCCAGATAGAGTGAGAGAAACAGACAGCTCAACCTATTGCCATTGACAGGAATCAAACTCTCAACCTTCAGACTCACAGGCTGAGACACTACCTGTAGTGCTATAGCTTCATCCAGGCTGAAGTTGTCTGTTGAAGATCATAAACTTTTGCCTTCTGTCATGAACCAAGCCCCTGTTTCACTAACACTAAGATTACTCGTTCACAAACCATTTACCAATAGAGAAATTGTATGTCTCCTCGAAACCAAACCAGTGAAAGCAGCCGATCTACAAGCTCACAAAACGTTGCTATCTGAAAAGTTGTGAGATTGTAGATCGGCTATTTTCACAATGAAGTACGTCATACATTGAAAAAACATACTCTCAAATAAGCATTTCACGTTATCTTTACCGTTTGCACATGTATTCATTGATACAGTCATGTTTTTTGCAATTCAACTTAAATGAGTCAAGTGCATCAAGTGAGGCTTGAACTGGCAACCTTCAGGTTCTGAGGCACACGTTTAAGGGAGAAGCCATTGGACCAACAGACAAGAACCTGTGAAAAAGGAGATCACTCAGATGATACAGTTTCACGCAAATAGCTGAAAAATCCTGGGTTTAAGTGTTTTTCAAACTGCTCAAAATTGCGGACAATCTAAGGGCGGAGCTTACTGGTCAACGTGATACATGTGTTCCTCATGAGTCAAGGCACATGTGTAAGCAGGTTTAATGGCTGTCGGCCAAACGAGGCATGACTTTTGCCTGTTTAAAGTTTGCATTTTCAAAAAATCGCTATAGCGCCCCCCTTTGACCAATTGGAGTAAGATTGGTTTCAGTGATATTTGGAATGACCCTCAACATTACCGCAAAGTTTCAAAGAAATGTGAGTCTGCATGTATGTGTTAGGGGCAGATGAATAATTGTCATAAAACTGCAATATTCATTGGCTCATTAAAGCTTCATTTTTTCACTTATGGAAAATCTTTTGCACATGTTTGTCGGCATAGGTCCAAAGTTCATATGTAAAACGTTTCGTGCAGATTACTCAAAAATCCCAGGAGGAGATAGGTTTTAACTGTTTTTCATATAATTCAAAATGGTGGGAGATCTAAAGGTCAGAGGTCAAAAGTCAGAGTGTGAAAGTTGTTGACCATGAGTAGACGCATATGTATATTGAAGTTTCATGGCTGTAGGTCAAACAGGGCATGAGTTGTACCTGTTCAAAGTTGGCATTTTGCTATAGCGCCACCTTTTGATGAAAGATTGTGAGAATTATTTCTTGATAGTTTTTCATGACCATCTACCATATGGCCAAGTTTCGTAAAAAGCGTATGCACGGTTCAGCCAGAACTGCCAAAAGTGGCAGAAGAAAAAAGAGGGGAACATTAAGACAGGTCCAGAGCTGAGCTCTGGCCCCGTAAAAAGGAAAAGAACAGACGAGGCATGTTGGAGAAGGAGGAGAGAACCGGAGATGTGAGGGCAGTACAGATGACTCATCCCTCTCTCTCTCTCTCTCTCTCTCTCTCTCTCTCTCTCTCTCTCTCTTCTGTGTGTGTGTGTGTGCGTGCGTGCGTGCGTGCGTGCGTGCGTGCGTGCGTGCGTGCGTGCGTGCGTGCGTGCGTGTTATCATTTCATAACTCATTCAAGAAGCCAGGTGGGAGGGAGGTGGTGTGTGTTATCAGGTTTACAATGACGCACACAATCTTTCACACACACACACACACACACACACACACACACACACACACACACACACACACACACACACACACACACACACACACACACACACACACACACACACACACACACACACACACACACACACACACACACACACACAGAGAGAGAGAGAGAGAGAGAAAGTCTCACCAGCAGGTTCTCAGGTTTGATGTCTCGGTGCACGATGTTGATGCTGTGCAGGTATTTGATGGCGTTGGCCAGGTGGTAGAGCATGAAGCTGGCGTTCCTCTCAGTGTACCTGGTGGTGGAGGTGATGGCGTCGAACAGATCTCCTCCCTGGAGAAGGATGAGGAACTATTATTAGATTTGTTTTATAACTGCTTCCCCGTGCCCTTCTGTTCTAGCCTTTGGAACGGTTAACAGACTATACCGTACTAGTGTCAGAGGATCTAAAGTAAAGCTTGCCGGGCACATACTGTACCTAAAAAAAGCATGTTCAGATAAATAGGCAGGTGCATCGCCATTTACTGATTTAACCCATTTAGACCGATAATAAAAAGGTCTTCTTACGCTTGAAACCCACTAGGCTCGCAAGCGTCCCTTCAAGTCAAACAGTGACTTGAAGGGGTCAGTCAAATGGTGACATGCAGGCCACTTTCGCATTCCTGGAGTGCAGGACCCAAGACGGTCCGCTGAAAAACAGTTAAAATGATGGAGGCGTGCCGTCTCAAGCGGACCTGAGCCACAGGAGGCACCACTGAGCGAGCCGTCAGACGAGTCGTCGTGCCAAGCGTTGCGAAGTCCGACTGAGCCTACTCAGCGCCGTTCAAATTATGTTCCGATAGGGACAGAATCGTAACTCATATTCCCTAAAAGTCAACATGTGACTTATTTGCCCCTCCTTCAAGTCACCGTTTGATGTTTGGTCCCAAAAAGTCGCAATATGACTTTTGGGAGTGAGACATCGTTGCTACAGTATAACAGTATATAGCTAAAATGTTTAATGACACATGTGTTTTTCCGGATTGAATGGCTTAATTAACAACCAATAAAACTACCGTATCTTAAAATAGATTCTAAAACTGACATGCAGCCAATGCAGGTACTTTATGTAATCTCTGTCTGGTGTTCTGTACATGGTGTAACCAACAAGCTGCTATTTCTGGTAGACCAGACAGGAGAGCATTACAGTAATCAAGACTGCTATAGTAATACATAAAACCATGCAATAACTTTTCAGCATCAGCCTAAGAGAGAAATGTTCAAACTCTAGCTCTAAAGACCTTTGCCGGAGGATACAAAAAGGATACTTTTGTGACATTTCAGTTGTCCATATAGGACTACAACAATGACTAAAATATTTTTTTGTCATTGGGTTTTTAGTTCTTTCTTCATTTAACTGGAGGACGTTTTCAGAAATACACAAAAGTGTACACTTCACTATAAGGTGTCGATTGGGTTAAACATCATCTGGGATACAGAAATATATCGTCTCTGTCTCATTATTCTCATTCTCATTAAAACTGTTACTTTTCAGGAACAAATATTAAAAAAAAAGGAGCAGATCTACAAGCTCAAAACGTGTTGTGTTTTTTCGTAAATTAATGCCCTACTTGATCATACTACGTCACACAAAAGTATCAAAAGTAGCAGATCCACAACCTCAAATTGTTAATTTGAATTTTAATCCTGAAAAGTAACAGTTTTGGACATATGAGGTTTCCACCGGACAGAAACGATATACTATATCATAGTTGTGTAGATGTGTTTCTAATAAATCTATATTCATTTCTCCACAAAGGCGTTCGTTTTGAGGAGATAAATAAAGCTCATTGTCATTATAATTATTATAATAAGTCATAATGTATACAGTATAATGCAGTAGGGTATTATACCATGGATATGGAAAATACATGTTTTTGGCAAACAGGTTGTGTCCTTTTTATATGGGATGTCATGTCAGGACAGGACAGGACAGGACACGTAAAGTATGATCACAGTTCTAAATCAGTGCTCAAACTGCATGATATAACAATAGTCATTATAAAAGGAACGCCATTGCATAACAATAGAAAAACAAACAAACTGCTTGCAGCTGTTTGTTGAACAAGCGGTTACCAAGACAACATAGCTTTTGTTTGCTGCTTTTTTTATGAGATTAAAACATAAACACAGCCTCTCTTTTTAATGTGGTAATTGAGCATGGTATAACAGGGATAATGTGCTCTGACAAATAACACACTCTACCTCCACCTTTCTCTGTTATTTTCATAAGTGCATTAGGTGTATCACTTACATAATAACTCGGAACCAAAATGGTCCCTTGCTATCTATCAATCATTTAGCTCGGGACTCCCTGGAACCCCCTCAGTGACCCCTGGGGGTCCCCGGACCCCACTTTGAGAACGACTAGTAGGTGACCAATCAGCATATGAGTTAAAGTGCCACTGTGATGTCACCATCATGGAGGTAGAAGTTCACCATGAGTATAACATGGCTGCAATAAACAGCTATTTACAATTTTCTTCCTCTTGACTAAATATGGGTATTTGATTTAAAGGTAGGGTAGTGATATATTTTTGTTAATATAAGTGTTAAATTGCTTTTTATTCTGATAGTACTCATTGGTACAGAGTGTTTGTTCTGTCCTTCCAGCTCTTGATTAAACAGAAAATGCATGTTCAGGTCAGGATACCAATTTTATCCAATCAGGAGAGAGAACTCACACGGGTGTACTACAGTATATATATTGTCTTTGTCGGGTGGAAATGAGTCACATTATGTCACATTATGTCCAAAACAATTACTTTTCAGGATTCAAATTCAAAAGTAGCAGATCTACAAGCTCAAAATGTGTCACTTCGTGCCACGTTTCGAGCTTGTAGATCTACTACTTTTGATGCTTTTGTGTGACTCTTTAGTATGATCAAGTAGGAACACTAATTTAAGAAAAAAATAAAAAAGAATTAAACAACATAACCCTAACCTAACCCTACCCTAACCCTAAAACCGAAATAAAGTGACAAAAAGCCCCCCCAAAAAGCCCGGCTTTAAGTTGTTCCGCCACTGCCCCCCCCCTCTCTCTCTCTCTCCCTCCCTCCCCCTCTCCCCGTCTTTCTCTCTCGGCCTCCTATACAGTATGTGGAGCAGATAGAGTCTTAAAATAGGGCTGTTCTCTGCCTGTTCAGACTCACAGTCACATAGACACTCATTAAAATGTGAACACTGACAAATGTCACAGCTCGGCCACAACCACGCACGCACGCACGCACGCACGCACGCACGCACGCACGCACGCACGCACGCACGCACGCACGCACGCACGCACGCACGCACGCACGCACGCATGCACGCATGCACGCACGCACAACCCTCTCTCTCTTTCTCTCTCTGACCCAGAGCTACCTTGGTCTTCTGAATGCCACATCCATCGTACCTGCTCTTTCCTTCTCTCTCTCTCTCTCTCTCTCTCTCTCTATTTCTCCCTCTCCTTCTTTCTCTCTCCTTCTTTCTTTCTTTCTTTCTTTCTTCTCGCTCTCTCTCTCTCTCTCTCTCTCTCTCTCTCCTTCTTTGTGGTGATGATCTTTCTGTCTCTCCCATCTTTCTCTCTCCCCTTCTGTCTTCACTTTTCTGTCCATCTCTCTCTTTCTCCTTCTGTCTCTTTGTTTTTCTCTCTCTACATCCACCTCTCTCAGCCATGCCATGTTGTTTCACTCAGTCGCGTTCATTCTTCTCACTACAACCACCCCCCACAAACACACACAAAACAACACACACACACACACACACACACACACACAGCGTCTCATTTACATTCTGTAGTACTCTACAAAACCAACAGATGGATCACACTGCTGCCTCGTGAATTATGCACAAACATTTCTTCTGGACCTGCAGAGAGCCAAAGAAATGTGAAACACGCACCGCTGCGGGCCCAGGACCGATTCTCACAGTGTGCACGCCTGTGTGTGTGTGTGTGTGTGTGTGTGTGTGTGTGTGTGTGTGTGTGTGTGTGTGTGTGTGTGTGTGTTAATTAATATTATCAGTTGCTACGCGGTCTCCTACGTACGTCACGCAGATACGGGACGTAAACCGTAGATGGCATGTCTTAATTTAACTTGGATAGAGCCTATTGTAAACATTTACTGTCCTCACAGGTACAGTAATACTAATGTGTGAGTGACTCTGTGTGTGTGTGTGTGTGTGTGTGTGTGTGTGTGTGTGTGTGTGTGTGTGTGTGTGTGTGTGTGTGTGTGTGTGTGTGTGTGTGTGTGTGTGTGTGTGTGTGTGTGTGTGTGTGTGTGCGTGCGCGCGCGTGTGCGTGTGCGTGTGTGACAGTGTGTGACAGTGTGTGTGTGACTGTGTGTCTCATTTGAATGTATCACCTGCCCAGACAATTGGATGCCATTAGCTCTAGCCCTGGGTACTTGTTTCCCCCGTTACTGTCCCCGCAGTTGGAGTTCATTTCAATCCAATTTAAAGGCACAGGAATTCATTATGTGACTAAATGAATATATTAGTGCAGTGTGCAAAACAACAACAACAACCCAGAGCATTGGAATCGCTCGGCTGCCTGTTGTTCTCGCATCTTACAGTAAGGCACCTGATGCTGACAGGTAGATACTGTACGTCGTAGGTGTATGAAAAGGACCCCAACACACGCACGCACAATTCTTTTTTTTACTTAAGAGTATCAATACCTCAATGTATGTTACAAGTAAAAAGTCCGGTAATCAAAATGTACTTGAGTAAAAGTATAAAAGTATTGGATTAAAAAAATACTTAAAGTACCAAAAGTAAAACTATTCATTATGCAGAATGTCCCGTTTCACAAGTTATCATATGTCTAAAATGTATAACAATGTTTTGAAAATAGCAGATCTACGAGCTCACAACACGTCGCCTCGCGATGCGTCGTGAGCTTGTAGAACTGCTATTTTCAAATAGCCAAAGTATATACATACTGTAGGGATGAAGTAGTTAATGCATGTTTTGTAATAACATCTACAAAGTAACTATAGTAACTAAAGTGTTCAAATAATTGAAGTGGAGTACAATGAAAAGTACAATATTTGTCTCTGAGATGTAAAGTATAGAAAATTGGAAATACTCCAGTAAAGTAAATTGTACCTACATTAAGTACAGCACTTGAGTACATATACTTATATTTACTTTTCACATGCTCAACACACACAGGCCTACCTTGACCAGCTCCATGACCATGTAGAGCTCTCCGTACGTGTCCAGCTCCTCTATGAGGAGGACCACGTTGGGATGCTTGACCCGGCGGAGGATGGCCACCTCATTCTGGATCATGTGCTCCTGCATGGTGAACACATCCATTTAACAAGAGGAGGAGGAGGAGGAGGAGGAGAAGAGGAAGAAGAAGAAGAAGAGTCAAAACAGTGACTATCGTTTCGAGCTTGATCTGCTACTTTTGAATTTGAGTCCTGAGCAGTAACAGTTTTCACCAGACAGTATATGTGGTGTCATCCTACACAATACAATATTTGTCTTCTTATTAAAGGTAGGGTAAGTGATTTTCCTATCAAATAAAATAAGTGTTAAATGGCTCTAAATTGTGATAGTACTCATTAGTGTTTCTTCAGTAACAGGGGTCTCCCCATCTCTCAGAAATTGCATTTTCAGGTCGGGATACCAAATGTATCCAATTAGGGGAGAGAACTCACACAGGACACAGGCTAAACAAGTGAAATTGGAAGTGATGACACAAAGAAATAAGAAGACAAAATTGGAACTGGGACACTATAAAAATGAAGCTGATAAATGGGTAGGCCTACTCTCTCCTGATTGGCTGATTTTCACCTGAAAATTAATTTTCTGTTTATTAAAGAGCTGGAGAGACGGGGAGACCCCATGTTACTGAACAAACACTCTATAGCAATTATTACTATCAGAATATCCTATTAAAACATTTTTGTTTTGTTTTAACCCCCCCAAAACATCACTTACCCTATCTTTAAAGCTATGTAACTCTCCTCTTTTACCCTGCATTTGAACACGGTTTCCTGCGCAAGTGCTGATCATTTTTACCACTGAGCTAATAGAGCCGGCGTGCTTGCTCAGGGGATAAATTGAATCTTTGTGTCAGATCCTGTGTCTAGGGGAGACATGACCTTTGGCACGATCTAAATGTCTCAATAGAAGAGCAGGGAGACAAAATACAACCACCCAAAATATGACAAAATTACATTTCATTTTATTTAAAAAAAAGTTACATAGTGCCGCTTTTAGTATTGTTTCACTTCTTGCTTGCGTCCACAAACATGACAAAGATGGACTACGTCCATTGAACCAAAAGTTTAAAAAAAAAAAAAAAAACACTGCCACCTTTGAACGCAAATAATCTGCTTACTTACCTTTCCCCTGCATTTCCCCTTGTTGATGATCTTCAGGGCGTACTCTCGGCCCGTGGATATTTCCACACATTCCCGGACCACCGCAAAGTTGCCGTCGCCGAGCGTGCGGCCCACCTTGTATCGGGACTGTATGTAGGAAGGCACCGTGGGAACCTCGTCGACAGGAATGTCTGCTACAGCTGTGGGTACAGCAGGTGAGCAGCGTTAGAACATCGCAAACAAGACTTAAACTGTCCAATAGCCCCGCTAGCGCCCCCTAGGGCAGTGGTTCATGTCAAGGACCTCAAAATTAATATGTATTTGGCCGCAGACCCCCCCTTCTGAAAAGGTTTTGCGCCAGGGAGATGATTTATATATTAAAAAAAACTTTTTCCAAGTTGCAGCACATCATCTTGGGCATTTGTTCTCAAAGTGGGGTCATTGGCACTTTGTGCTGTGCCGCAAGCTTGTACATCTGATTTTTGAAAATATTTGAAAATATCTAAAATATATTTTTATTTGTCTTTAAACTTTTTAAACTTCTCTTCTGGGGGTCCCTGGCACAAAACGTTTTCAGATGGGGGTCTGCGGCCAAATATAATTCAAAATTGGGGGTCCTGGCTTGGACCGTTGGCGTGGCGGTCCAGGCACCTATAGGCTCAGTTTAGGCTGACAGCGTGTCGCGGGTTCGAGTCCCGATCCCGACGGCCTTTGCAGCGTGTCACTCCCAAGCCCCCAAAGTTGCTGAGAAACATTGAAGCCGCCACCCCAGTGCCCAAAGCTGGAACTGCAGGCGGGGAGAAATACATGCACGAGCAAAACATACTGAGATATTTATATATATAAATATAAATATGTAAACATATTATACATAAATACATATGCATTTGCATATAAATATGCATCTCGAGTGTATTTAATAAATATCTCCCGTTCATTCCTTGGCACACGGGCTGCCGTAGGACGCAAAAAGGACACTAGTGCGCATGCTCATAACTCTATGGTGTCCCCAAAAACGTCTCAATAATTCTACTTCCGGCAGGCTTCCGGGTGCTTCAAAACGCCACTGAGCAATTTCATTGAAATGAATAGCTGGGGGCGCGGCAATCCGCCCTCTTAGTTATATTATACCTCTATGGTCACTCCCCATCTCTCTCTCCCCATTTCCTGTCAGCCAACTGTCCTGTCAATAAAAGGCATAAAAGCCCCAACATAAATCTTAAAAAAAAAAAAAAATTGGGGGGTCCTTGGTACGAACAAGTTTGAGAAGCACTTGTTTAGCATGCTGATCAGATGGGATTAACGCGTATAAACACCATGGTGGTCCTTACCCTCAGTGACCTCTGCATCCCCGTCCTCCATGGAGCTGGTGGACGCTTTGGTGGACGAGGACGACGAAGACGAGCCCTGGGACCCCTGCAGAGGGATGAAGAGGAATGGGAAGAAAGAGACGGATGGCAGGAGGAAGAAGAAGAAGAGGACGGAAGACTATATTCATTCAACGTTCATCTCCTCTCTGAACGGAAATATCCTCCTGATTGGTTTCAGGTGTGTGTGACTGTGCGCGCTTGTGTTTTTTTCCCTCTGTGTATGTTAATAAGCATGTGCAGCAGTTGTATCCGGTTTGAGCGTAATGTAACCTTCTTCTTCTTCTGTACAGTGTTCGGATCTATTACGTATGTTTTGCGCTTTTTGTGCCGATCCAAATAAATGAATTCAAATGTGTGTGTCGGAACAGACAGTGAGTCAGTGTGCCTGTGGGTCTGCATGTCTTTGTGTGCGTGTGTGTGTGTGTGTGTGTGTGTGTGTGTGTGTGTGTGTGTGTGTGTGTGTGTGTGTGTGTGTGTGTGTGTGTGTGTGTGTGTGTGTGTGTGTGTGTGTGTGTGTGTGTGTGTGTGTGTGTGTGTGTGTGTGTGTGTGTGCATATTAAGTTGTGGAGGACAGCTGCTGCTTAAGAGAAGAGAGGAGAGCGCAGAGTGTGTGGAGTAGAATCTAAAGTGGTAACATACTGTGTTCAGCATCTACTTAAGCTGAAAATAGCAGATCTACAAGCTCACAACGCGCCACGACGCAGAGTGGGCGTGAGCCCGTATAGATCTGGAGTTTAAATCAAAAGACAAGTGAGCAGTGCACGTCAATGATCCCTCTGCACCAACCTCAAAACTAAACCCTTCTCCATTGATCATTTTGCAGGCGTTTTTCTACTTTCTTTTTTTCCGTTTAAACGCTACAAAAGAGTGACAGGAAACAGGCAATTAGGGGTCCCTGCACCCCCGCCACAAACCAACCCTTTCCAAAGGGGCTTCTTTTCCCTTTCAACTTCCCCTTTTCACATCGTGGCGCCTTTCATGATTAAGCGTTTAAAACGTGGTCTGGGTGTACGTGTTGCTAATTCAAACGCTGGCTTGCATCCTGTTTGCTAAGTAAGGGGGTTATTAAGACGTGCGGAGAGGAGGGCACTTGAGATGCAGCGTCTGTCTGAAAACTCATTACATCCATAACCTCCTAACCCCCCCCACTCTCTCTGTCCTGTCTGTCTGTCTGTCTGTCTCTCTCTCTCTCTCTCGTCTGGTTGTCATGGAAGCAACGGAGGTGAGGTGGGGTGGGGTGGGGTGGTGTGGTGGTGACAGTGGTCTAGTAGGGACTGTAAATGAAAGGGAACAAAATACTGTTCATCCTCTCTGTCTGTCTGTCTCTCACCCCACCCCCCCTCCCCCCATCCTGTTCTCGCCTCTATTCTCCACTGGTTTCCACCTGAAGAGAATGTTGTTGTTGTTGTTGTTGTTGTTGTTGTTAGGCAGAAACATCCTATTTCCATATTTTCGCAAATTAATTCCCTACTTGATCATACTACAGCGTCACACACAAACATAAAAAGGTCTCGTGACGCCAACCTCCTTGAGGTCCCCAAACCGAGTAACGTACCTGGGGCGATAGGGCTTCTGCTTTTGCTGCCCCCCAACGATATGGGATGCACTCAATTAATCAATTAAGAGCTCCGGCAGAGCCCCCCCTCTCCCCCCACAGACTTTTCAGTCTCTGCAAAGGGATGAATGTCAATATAAACAGTGGAACAAAACCAAAATACAGCCAGAGGGATGTATCTTTCTGCAGAAAAACACACCAGCATAATTATATAGTGGCTGATAGAGGGAAACAATGCAAAATAAATATATATATATTTGTTTAAAATTTTGGCTCAAAGTTACCTATTCTGCCTTTATTAATGCTTTTCCTAATAAAGTAGATTTCTCCTGTTTTCTCGTCTTAATTCTTCCGTAGTGTCTTTTCTTCAGACTCTGCAGATTAAAGTAGAACGTTGTCTGCTGTTCGTTCCAGCAGTGACGGCATGCAGCAGTCCCACTTTAAAATGGCACCTCGTTTTAAGTGGGACTGAATAAATCTGAACTCACAGCCAGCAGGTCGTGTGGTTCTCAAGCCCCCCTCCCCCCTCCTTCTCGTGCTGACCTGGAAACCAAGTGGGTTCTGAGACGAGTGGTAGTGTGTGTGCATCATAGAGTTAAAAATAATAGAGAGGGCACCCGAAATCCCCTCCCATGCACTTGCATTGAGTGGCTCACCCAGCGCATGAAGCAAATTCACCCCTTCTTCCGGATTGGAAAGTGTGATGGGCGTAGCCTATTTGGGGCCACTGTGATACGTTCTGCGTCACAGAAGTGACGCCTTTTACGTCACAGAGGTGCGCGGCCCCGTGCGCAAGCTTGTGAGTCGAGCCCATTGGTCGAAACCGTTTTCGCTCGTACATTGTGCAGTGGCCCCATCCGTTTAAGCTGCAGTACCTACGAATGGCCAGCATGTCCAATGCGCTTCAATGCAACCACTGGGTTCTGGGGGCTTGGGGCGTGCGTGCGTGCGTGCGTGCGTGCGTGCGTGCGTGCGTGCGTGCGTGCGTGCGTGCGTGCGTGCCTGAGTGTCAGGCTTGTTGTGTTATATTGTTGTTGTCGGGCAGAAACCTCCTGTCTCCATATTTAAGCAGATCTACAAGCTCTTGAGCTTGTAGATCGGTTACTTTTGCTATTTTTGAATTTGAATCCTGTTTTGGACATATGAGGTTTCCACTCAGACAGAGACGATTATGCTCACATAATGTTTATTTCACCGGGGCTTCTTCGCTTTGTCCTGGATCACAAAATGTCCTGCTCGTATTTTATTATTCTTTACACCAGCGGTTCTCAAACGTTTTCATGTCACGGACCCCCAAAATGATACGTGTGTCCGCGGACCGCCATCTCAAAATTAAGTTGTTTCAGGGACCCCCCCAGAAGCAAAGATTTGAGTTACAAATGTTCGCTTTAATAATATATATATTCAAAGGTTTGCACAAATTTTCACGATTTTTCTAAAATAGCAGATTTACAAGCTCGGTGCCTCGCTATGAGCTTGTAAATCTGCTATTTTTGAATTGCCAAAGTATAAAAGGTTAAAGTGGTTAAAATGATTGTGATGCTATATTAAAACATTTTACTGGGGACCCCCTGATACCCCCCCCAAGCACCACTGGGGGTCCCCGGACCCCACTTTGAGAACGAATGCTTTACACTCTCTGTGCGTTTTGTTGACAACGAAGCAAAATAGAAAATCTTTTTCTTTTTCAACACATCACGAGGCGATGTGATGTTTTGTAGACAGAAAATCAGTCCCTTGGTGGCAATCAGTGGTCTGACTGGTGTCTTGTTTACTTCCTCACTTCTGGCTTTCTCTCTAGTTTCTACCTCTCTCTCCGTCTCCCTGCCACCGAGGGAAAACAAAGCGCTGTTTCTATGGAAACACCATGGAGAGAGAGAGAGAGAGAGAGAGAGAGCTTATGACACCTCCAGTATGAAGATAGAGGCCTATATATGGCAATTTCCTGTCTGTCTGCAGGTCGGAAGGTTGGCTGGTTTCGTACATTGTGTCTCGGGGGAGATAAGAGAGAAAAGAGAGAGACAGACGGACACACAGAGAGAGAGAGAGAGAGAGAGAGAGAGAGAGAGAGAGAGAGAGAGAGAGAGAGAGAGAGAGAGAGAGAGAGAGAGAGAGAGAGAGAGACGGGTATGTAGACAAAGAGCCAAAGTGAAGAAGAGACACGCCCAGAGAGGTGTAGCAGCTACAGCTATCGCTGTCTGGCCAGGTTGGCATGGAATACATCAGCCCCTCGTTTGGCAGCAGTGGCAGCCAGGGCACTGTCTAGTTGTTATTCTCAGACTCTCTCTTTTTTGCTGGTGTTTCGCCTAGGTCAGGGGCCAGGCCACGGGGTGGGCCTGGGTGGGCCGTGGCCCAACCACATAGAAAGCTGGCCCACCCCAAAAAAAAAGATATATATATTTTTTATATAAATAAATACATGAATACATTTCATAATGTCATTCTTTCTTTCTTCCATCAAGATGTTTTTTGTTCGTTTTTTGCGTGATCGTCTTGCTTAATATGAATACAATAAACAGCAGTTCTTTTTCGCTCTGTTAGTCTGCCTCTGTCGTTGTTGGTACACAAGACTACACACACACACACACACACACACACACACACACACACACACACACACACACACACACACACACACACACACACACACACACACACACACACACACACACACACACACACACACACACACACACACACACACACACACACACACACACACCAATGTGTGGATGCATGCCCACCCGCTCCTGCCTTGGCCCAGCCTAGCGTTCTGGCCGAGCCACTGGCCCAGGTAGGCGTGGTTTTGAGGTTGGGTTTAGCCATAGTGTTTTTGAGGTTAAAGGTTAAGGTTAGGTCTAGGGCAGGGGTGGGCAACTTTGTAGATGGTGAGGGCCACAAAATGACCACACTCACTCTGGGGGGCCGCATTGTTTATCGGCAGGGACCCCCCCCCGTTGGCAAAACGGTCCGGGGGCGGTTCGGACCAACATGCCAGGGCTGAATTTTGGTCCCAGCCCGCCCCTGTTTATCGGCCCTCTCGCCAGTAGTACCCCATTACTCAAAAAGCCCATAATAGTCACATATGTGATAAGGGATATTAGCTATTATTATTTGTTGTAACTTTGTTCTTATTTAGCATTTAGTAATGCTTCTATCAACTTACTACAGCTGTACTGCTAAACAAAACTTCACATTCCTATGAGTATGCCTTTCAGAGTATTGCTGTAACCTTGGCTTAAAAATATACAAAAATGAACACTAGAATTATAGTTAATAAGGCTTCTATTAAAATAAACGAGCGCGCTCTACTGGTGGACTGTTGAAATAAAAATGGTTCATAGAAAGTTGCATGTTTGGAACAGTTGAAGGCAATAGTTCACCATTTCGGATATGTTTAGATTACTTTGTTTTTCTTTGCGATTTCTTTTGGATTTTGGCCTGGGGCCACATTGAGTGACGGTGCCCGCGGGCCGCCACTTGCCCATCCCTGGTCTAGGGCATAGTTTTTGTGAGGTTAAAGGTAAAGGTTAGGTCTAGGGCATAGTTTTTGTGAGGTTAAAGGTAAAGGTTAGGTCTAGGGCATAGTTTTTGTGAGGTTAAAGGTAAAGGTTAGGTCTAGGGCATAGTTTTTGTGAGGTTAAAACGGTTAGGGTTTAGGCACATAGCCACGCCCACCTGGCAGAAACACCAAGGAAAGAGGGAGTCCCGTTTTTATTCCCCAGACAGAGCCTGCATGATCGAGGCTCTCTACCAATTATATACCACACTGGTTCTCAAAGTCCCAGGGGGTCCCCTGCTAAATGATTGATAGTTATTATAGGAACCAAATGTGTACTCTTAGAGTTATGGGGGTCCGTAGCCCTAATGCACCACACTACACTACCCCACACAACACACTCTACCTTATACGTTGGCTATTCAAAAATAGCAGATGTACAAGCGTGCAGCGTGGCACGAAGTGAGCTTGTACATCTGCAATTTTTTCTACATTTAAAAACAAAATGTTCACTCTATAGCACAATCACTCTATAGCTCAATCACCCAAACACTCTACACTGTAGCAATGAATGCTATCAGAATTTAGAGCTATTTAACAGTTATTTTAACCAAATAAAATCACTTACCCTACCTTTAATAAATTGAGTCAAAAAATGAGCGGTTAATAATAGGTTCAGGTGGGTTTGTCGTCGCCGCCATCTGCTCATGACCATGGGCTCATTAGCAGGTGCAGAGGAACGGCACACAGGGCGAAAAACCAGAGTTAATGAAATAAATAAAAGGGCAGGCTGCATGAGTCACAGTGGATGAGCAGCAGGCAGGCAGACAGACAGACAGACAGACAGACAGACAGACAGACAGACAGACAGACAGACAGACAGACAGACAGACAGACAGACAGATAGGCAAGCAGGCAGGCAGGCAGGCAGGCAGGCAGGCAGGCAGGCAGGCAGGCAGGCAGAAAGGCAGGCAGCACAAACACGCCATACAAAAACTATAGAATAGGGATGAAGTTGTGGACGTGAAAACATCAAAACACCTAGGTTAACCCATTAAGACCTGAAGCCGATTCCTAAATCCTAACAGCTGTTTCCTATGTTTCAAAAAGATTTGAGTTAAAAATGTATAAAAATATATATATTAAAAAATTTGCACACATTTTCACGATTTGACAAAAATAGCCAAAGTATAAAATAATGGTTTAAGTGGTTACACAGATGCGTTCCCAGTTTGAATTGGTTAAGATGCACCTCTGTTTCTCAGATTGACCTTTTGCACTGTATTACTATTATTAGACTGTGCACTTTGACTATACTTATATCAACATGCTAGTTAGTTCTTTCACCATGCCAAGGCCCAGGCAGTCCAGGTGCTGAGGGCCAAGCTGGATTTCTGTAGAATAGGCTACGAGGTGTCAGAAAAGTAACAGGACTGTGGCAGCCCATGACGCTCATGACTTACAGTAATGCTAATTGAGTAAGGTTATGTATGGTATGGTAGGCAGTGTATAATAGCATATATGGATCCAGGTAGATCTATATAATGACACGCGTATTGATGGATGGGTGTGGGATTGTTTTGTTTAATCTGGAATTTATTTTTGTTTGTTTGGCTTGGTTACTGTAGACCTTTCGATCACTGCAACAATTTTTAGTAACTAAAACTAAGGTTATGTACGTAGGATAAGCACTTCACGATCAATCAAATCAAGCTTTATTTATAGAGCACATTTAAAACAATCGAGATTGACCAAAGTGCTGTACACAGTAAAATCAAAGCATTAACAAAAACATTGTGCATTTGAATCCACATGGTATCAAAAAACACAATTGAAGTAATAATAAAAGATTTTAGCTTATAATCTTTTAGCCTTTTGATCACGTTTAACTATGTAACAGTTTGCTTATGTTGATGTACTGTATGATTGTATTGATACTGGTGAAGATGATCACATAAACTAAAATAAACTATAAGTCACCGCTTATGTCACTGTGTTGCTTAACATCTCACCACTAATATGCCATATATAATCTATAATTCTCTCACTCTGTGCTTCTGTTCCAGGCTGTTGTGTAATTACACTGCTGTTACAGGAGGTGGAACAAACATGGAGCGAAAGTGTTTCTAATTTTTGCTGCAGGGGACAGCTTGGAACCCCCTCAAGGACCACTGGGAGTCTACTCTACGCCCTCCAGAGACCAAACAGTAGGGGTTGGCAGTGACAGGAACTATATACATGAGGGGAATTGGCATAAAGAAAGGAAAGAAAGATAAATCCAATCCATTCATCCCATCTACCACCATGGAGGTCCAGGTGAAATGTGTGGCAGCAGGGCCTCCGGCTTGGTGCCCGGGCGGGCGCCCCTCCGACAAACACCATTGGCAGTGTTCACGGTGGGTGGGTTAAGCCAGCGAGGGATCACATCCTTGTCGCCGCACTATATCGACCCCTACGGGTTGGTCCGTCTGTTCACTCAGCAGGTGGGGATAGGAGGGGGGATCTGCGGTGGGCAACTTTGATGATGGAGAGGGCCACTATATTTCCACACTCACTCCAGAGGGCCACATTGCATATACTGTCTCTCCGTATTTTAACTTTTTTTCGCCATTCTATGTCACACAAAAGTAGCAAAGATAGCCGATCTACAAGCTCAAAACGCGTCGCAGTGCGATGTGTTTTGAGCTTGTAGATCTGCTATTTTTGCCATTTTTGAATTGGAATCTAGATTTTTTTTTGCTATTTTTTAATTGGAATCCTTTTCATTTAATTTCAAATGCATTCAGTTATACTTATGTTAACTTTATGAACTTAAACACAAATACATTGGACATAAATAAATAGAATTTCAATACTAGTCATTAAGCTACTAATATAGACTGAAGTAATTAAAGCGGGCCATGTTTGCATGTTTGGAATTGTAAAAGCTGAAATCAATAATACATCAATATTCCGATATTAACCTGCGGGCCGCATTAAGTTAAGGTGAGGGCCCGCCAGTTGCCCATGTATGATCTAGGAGATAGCGTTACGCCTTCCTTCCCCTCCCGGTGAAACTCCTCCACCCATCAGGTGAGGAGAACAAACAGCTGGTGACACCGTGTGTGTGTATCTATCAGAAGAGACATGAGGTGGTGGTGGGCACCCTCCACAGAACAACAGAGGAGGTTGGCAGCGACAGAGAGCGCAGTATAGCACACGGAGAACTGGCAAATGTGTGGAAGCAACAGAATCCATCAGAACTGTCTCATCTCATCTCATCTAGCGAGGAGGATTGTGTCTCCACTGCCAGTGGGATAGTTACTGGGGCAGTCGTCACACTAATCTCCATGCTTTCTTCATCGACTAGGGATCCTGGGGAATCACAGGAACGTGCGTGATGACAGACCCCTCAGGGGAAAATAAGAACTAGGATGGCGGCGGCTTGTGGGCTATCCCGATAAAGTAAAAGTAAAACGTGATTCAGTTATAGAAGCAGCGTCCATGTCAGACTGCCAGTGGTGTAAAGTAACTTAAGTACATTTACTCAAGTACTGTACTTAAGTACAATTTTGAGGTATTTGTACTTTACTTGAGTATTTCCAATTTCCAATACTTTTACTTCTAGGTAAATATTGTACTTACTACTTTCACTCCACTACAATTATTTGAAAACTTTAGTTACTATAGCTACTTTGTAGATTTCGATTATTATTACAGATCGACAAGATCAAAACTCGAGCTTGCGGATCTGCTACTTTTGATGCTTTCGTGTGACGCTGTAGTATGATCAAGTAGGGAGTTGATTTACTAAATACAAATACAAAAAGTTAGAATGTGGAGATAAGAGGTTTCTGCCCGACAGCAACGCAATGAGTATAGTGAGTCAGACTATAGCATTATGCTTACATAACGTTGAAGTGGCGTTCACCCTTCAGTACTTGTCTAATAGCAATGTTTTCCGTTTTGTTTTGTGGACAGTAATAGTCACTTGTTCACAATCTGGCTTCATGTACAAACCATGAACAACACATAAGGGATATGATCTCAAATGTAAAAAATGCATGGCCTATCACCAGAAATAACTCAAGCATGTTACTACAACCCCAACTCCTAAATCTGACATCTAAATAATGCTATAATCCTAACCCCAGCATGCACTTATTCCTATAATTGGAAGCCTAACTCCCATTGATCTTGTGAGGATCACCATTTCTGTTTCTCAAATTCTACTACACTTGTGGAGACACTTGGACCTCACAAGTATAGAAATACAGCAGGCACGCACGCACGCACGCACGCACGCACACAGGAGAGGTTCAATGAGTTTCAATAAACACACTCTGAAAACACTGAATGAACAATAACGTAAAAAAAATA
The DNA here is from genome assembly GCF_963280865.1 of Gymnoscopelus braueri. Taxonomy (NCBI): domain Eukaryota; kingdom Metazoa; phylum Chordata; class Actinopteri; order Myctophiformes; family Myctophidae; genus Gymnoscopelus; species Gymnoscopelus braueri. The sequence goes on from NC_137609.1 coordinate 10,071,320, forward strand.
CACACAAAAAGAATGAATATGAATGACAATGAATTTAATGATGACATCTTCCAACACGATGGTACATTCAGCAAGACAACAAAAACAAAACAAAACAAAACAAAACAAAGAAAACAAGCCTAGAAGAGGAGGCAGCATCACACAGGAACATCTTATCATATATAATGTAACCTATAATACATCATATTTTGTCGTGATGGTGGTGGTTTGGGAGAATTAAAAATAACTGAAACACGCATCCTCAAAATACCTGGATGATATAAAAAAGTAAAAATTATGAACCATGAATGTGTATGCACGCGTCACATGCAACGCATCAGTTAGCGATAGGTCGATATGCGGCGTGTTTTCACATTTGCAGGGTTATTGGTTATTTATTGTTTCATTTGGCATGGCAGAGTTCTTAGTAATGAGATCGCACTGGCAAGGCCAGTTTGTTCCTGTGAACCGCTGCCATGCTTATTGGCTGGTGTTAACAGCAAGCAAAAACCAACCCGCACAACCATTCCACTGACATAAACAACACAACAAGGGAATGAGAGGAATTTACAATCGGAATGACAAAATAATACATGCTTCATACAACATGAATGAAATGAATTAAAACAATATTCACACACAATTTTTGTTCTTTCTCACACACACACACACACACACACACACACACACACACACACACACACACACACACACACACACACACACACACACACACACACACACACACACACACACACACACACACACACACACACACACACACACACACATTAATATTATGAATCACCCAACATAAATTACAGAATGAACAAGAGGAGCATGCAATTCAACGGACCATGGGCGTGACACTTATTAATAGTTGATCAATCTTTGTATTGTTTTGCACATTAACGTGCAATTTCTCAGTTGAAACCAAGTGGAATAATACTCTGTATGGAACACTGTTAACTTGTGTACACAAACAGGTAGGATCCCTACTCTTCTCAACAGTGATTAGTCCCAAACACATCAATCAAATTGTAGACACTGTATAAGAATTGGTATTTCTCCCCAGAGATGGATCACACAAACATGCTGGTCTGGCTCCTAAAAACAGAGATCCCACAAGAGTCACTCATGTGCACCAATCATAGCTATAAGTAACGCCTAATTTATAATTGGTTGTGCATTGTGTTGCATGCTGAAAATAGCTGATCTACAAGCTTAGAACGCAGCGCAATGCGCTATAAGCTTGTAGATCAGCTATTGGCGTACAACCAAGTATAATGAGGCTTACATGGTTCTTACTTTCACTCTCGCACTCACACACACACGTTGGTGTGTTATGCTTGGTAAAATACAGGTACAAGATGTGCACACAATCTCCTCTTTGAACTGTGTTCACACACACACACACACACACACACACACACACACACACACACACACACACACACACACACACACACACACACACACACACACACACACACACACACACACACACACACACACACACACACACACACACACACACACACACACACACACGGATATAGATGAAGTGTGACAGAAACTGGGTCACTATAGTCACTGTACAGTACTACTGTACTGCATGTACAGTACAGTATGAGCATGTTCTTCTATTAACCCATTCACAAACACTTTGTGTATAGTTTTTGAAGTAGACGTAAAAGGGAATTATTAGGATTTTATATGATATTTATACTAATATATCGTCTCTGTCCGGTGGAAACCGGACAGAGACATCTAAAACTGTTACTTTTCAGGATTCAAATTCAAAAGCATCTAAAATAGTCCATGAGCCATGGAGCCCCAAAATTGAGCAATGATTATCGAAAGAGTGGGCAAAACCATACCTATATTAAATTGTTCATAGGGTCAATACGAGTAAATAAATATATATATAATAAATATATACTTCCTGAGTTGATTACTTACATGAAGACAATGATTTATCGTATTACAAGTGTATATTTAAATATGCAAATTAGGCATGGAAAATATGCCCACATTTGCATAACTTTCCAGAATCAACATTGGAACATTGGACAAAGCCAGAGTCAACATTCTTATTTGATTTTGTTAAGATGTTGGAGTCAAAGGTTTTTAACGAGGGAATATTCAATATCTGGCTCAATTTTGGGGCTCTGGCTCATGGACTAAATGCCTAATTTGCATATTTAAATATACAATTTCAGAAAACTTGTAATACGATAAATCATTGTCTTCATGTAAGTAATCAACTCAGGAAGTTTCATTATGATAACTCTTTTAAATTTTGTAATTTTTTCACCTGTCATGTACGTATGGGGAAAATAACAAAATGTGTGATAACCATGAAAAAGCTACTCCTGTGGAAAGGTTATCATATATTTATTTACTCGTATTGACCCTATGAACAATTTAATATAGGTTTGGTTTTGCCCACTCTTTCGATAATGAAATCTTGTCTGGCTCATGGACTAAAAGTAGCAGATCTACAAGCTCGTGGTCGATCTGCTACTTTTTATTCTTTCGTGTGACGCTGAAGTGTAATCAAGTAGCTGGGCGTTAATTTACGAAAACATGCCAAGAGATATAAGAGGTTTTTGCCCCGACAGCAACGATAATATGATTTATGATGTTGATCATACAGTATAGATCCTATCCATCATCTGTGTCATGTTACATGTACGTGTGTGCGCATGCACACTTGAGTGTGTAGATCTGTGTGTGTGTGTGTGTGTGTGTGTGTGTGTGTGTGTGTGTGTGTGTGTGTGTGTGTGTGTGTGTGTGTGTTTTTTAAATATTCATAAACAGCTTATTTTTGCCATAAGACAAAAGTATACAATAATAGGGCTAAAGCGGTTATAAGCGCTGGTCGTTCCATGAGGCTAGCTGAGTAGCTGAGCGTATATATCTAACATGTGGGAGGAAAGGCCCGCTGTGATGGATGGCCTGCATGGTGAGGGTGACCTACTTCAGTGGGCTGGAAGAAGTGTCTCAAAGTGACCTTAATGTGAGTCCCGCTCCCCGTGAGGTGACGTGACGTGTCTACGTTTGGACTAGATCAGTGATTCTCAATTCAAGGACCCGCTTTGATATGCATTAGGCTACGGATATAAGCTTGAAGTCGACAGCCTATTTTTGCTGCGCGACATGCTTCCATGGAAGGCATGCTGGCTTCTGTAGAATCCAAATGACTGAAATCATTCGTGGCGACTGAGAAGGATCCCTGGCTAATACGCCTTATTTGCCTTAATAAAAATAGTTCATCTTTTACTCAAGAGGGACAACGCTCGTTGCAAGCTGATGATGTCATTTGTCCATGGTGTGGTTCAGCCCTATATGGAATGTATGGAATACATGTGCAAATAAAAACATATTTAAAATATTGTTTTGATGCTCATATTAAGGAAGTATTAAACAGTTTTTTATTTGAACATGCATTCCATACATTCCATAGGGCTGGACCACACATGGACAAATGACATCAACTTGTGATGGGCATTGCCCCTCTTGAGTAAAATATTAACTATTTCTAAAATAAATAAAATATGTAAGGTGTTATTAATTTAAAAATGTAATTATAGAGGTCAATTATAATGTATTAAGGCATATGACTTATTATTCAGGGATCCTTTTATTCCATGTGTACAAATGGAATCAAATGGACCCGCAAAGGGTCCATTTTTTAGACCCCCATGGGTGTTCCAGGGACCCTGACATTGAGAACCACTGGACCAGATCACAACAGAGCGTTGGAAGCATTTCTGTGGCTGTTTGTTCACATTTATATTTCTGTTCCATTTCAAACAGACACATTTAGAGAAAAAATAGAATACAACTGCAGCCAGATGCTGTGTACTAGAAAACAGCATTCTTTACTCTCCACAATCTGCTGTCCTATTTTCAATTGTCTTTGTGTGTGTGTGCTTGTTGCTTTTGTGTGTGCTTGTTGCTTTTGTGTGTGTGTGTGTGTGTGTGTGTGTGTGTGTGTGTGTGTGTGTGTGTGTGTGTGTGTGTGTGTGTGTGTGTGTGTGTGTGTGTGTGTGTGTGTGTGTGCGCGCGATGCATGCGTTACACGCTGCTGTGTAATTTGCATTTTGCAAGGCAACAAAACCAAGTGATACATTACGGACGCTGTGTGACTGATTCCAGTACTTCTGTTTGTGTGTCTGTGCGTGCGTGTGTTCGTGCGTGGGTGCGTGCGTGTGTGTGCGTGCACGCCTGGTTTTGTGCATTCATATGTCTACTCCAGAAGGTGCAGAAACAGCACAAAGCATCACGAAAAAAGAATCAGGGAACGAGATCAAACAAAAAAACGAAAACAAACAACAGCAGTTGTAGTGAGTGAGCATCGAGGTCTGAAACTACTTTCCAAAAGAAGCTTATACCACTCCTCTATAGGAGCGCAGACGCAAGGCTAAATCCTCCCAGCCAAGCTTAATACCCTTCTATATAGCGTGGCTGTCGGGTGGAAACCTTGTATGTCACAAACTGTTACTTTTCAGGAAATATTATTTTTGGATCCAAAGTAATCTCTCAAGACTCCATTGCCCTAAACATGTAGTATTGTTGTAAGTAGGAATAAACACAGAAGCACCCAGGAGGAAGTGGACTGAGAAAGGGGAGGAGCCCAACAGAGTTCCTGTTTCTACACAAAAAAAGGAGGTGGTGCCCCCAGAGGAAAAAACTACTTTTTTCTTAAAAACCTAATGGGTTCCCAGATTGGATAAAATGTAGTCATTGTTTAGTCACAAGCTAGCTATTGTTAGTAGCCTACTTTTCATTGGTTAAACACTTAACCACTTTCACTTTCAAAATTGTTTGGAAATAGCGAAAATAGCAGATCTACCGTGACGATACATGTTGTGAACTTGTTTGTTAATCGGCAAATTTTGCTACTTTTGTTTGACAATGTGTATAGGATGACAAAGTATAGGGCTTTCATTTACAGAAAAAAAAGTTCAATATGGAGAAGGAGATACAAGGTTTCTGCTCGACTGCAGCGATAGATTAGGCAGCAGGGGAGGATCCATCCAGCGAGGCGGGGAGGGAGATTGAGCGAGAGGGCAGCGCATTAAACAGCGGAAGGAAGGGAGGGGAGAGGAGAATCACTGAGAAGGAAAGATAGAAGAACGCATAGGGGGAGGGGGGGGGGGGGGCATTGGAATGACAGTGAAATACAGCCTGTAGTGTAAAGCCTGGAGGAGTGTGGCGAGGGGAGATAATATGGGACATGTGGCTTCTTCCCACCCCTCAGCTGTCGCGGGGCTGCCATGCAGTAACTAAACTGCAAGCTTAAGTGCACGCACGGCACACACACACACACACACACACACACACACATACACACCGAAAACCGCAAATCTAACAGCCGGACGAGAAGCACGCTCCCTTAAATTCAATAGCTTATAGGAAGTTCGAGTTAAACTTTCTGCAGCAGAGAGCTCTCCTCAAATCGTGCGACAGAGCTCGTCAACGAGAGCACAAACAGTCAAATGCTCATCAGTGTTGCTTTATCCATTTGTAACTCTTCTCAGAAGCGGCCGTATAGCTTAGCAGGACAGGCCGTCTGTCTGGTAATCATATGGTCACCGGTTCACCACCACCCCATCCCCCCCCCCCCCCGCCCCTCCCCCCCCCGGCCCCTCCCCCCCCGGCTTCACCAGTGTACGTGACTAAGTGGGGTTTAAATGCTTAAAGGACGACTTCAGCCATTTTCAACCTATCATCATATAATTGGTCCTCACTAATGCTCATTATAATATTGTAACATTTTTTGTGTCTCAGAGGAGGACTGTGGACAGTTCAGAAACCCGCCTACCAGTGACATCACTGAAACCAAGCTAATAGAAACGCGTTAATAAAAAAATAAAAATAAATGCCTAATGATGAAGTCATCGTGGGTGAAGTCGTCCTTTAAAATCACTTTCTGTTCAGAGGAAGTCTCATCTAATGGCCTGCATTTACTAGCCTGGAATCCAGACTGATTTGCTACACTACTCGCCACTCACAAGTGAGAAAAATAAATCTGCCGAATGTAGCGAATCAGTCTGGATTCCAGACTACGCATTTACTGCTCTACATTCATTCAGAGAGAGAGAGAGAGAGAGAGAGAGAGAGAGAGAGAGAGAGAGAGAGAGAGTGCTGCGCATGTCTCTCTGCCTCTTTCCATTTGCACATTCAAATGAGCCACCTTCTCAAAGCGTGACCCAGTTCCACACTACAGAGGGATGTGAAGACTCCACAGCAGTGTTGCCAAGTCTGCATTATTATAAGCCACTTTGGGCTTGTTTTATCTGTAAAGTTGCTTGTAAATATTAGTAGTTGCGGGTTGAGTTTTTTTGGAGACTGATTTGCTTCTTAAGTGTAGTTGCTGATTTGGGCTTGCTTCCTCATGTTGTATATCAGTGGTTCTCAAAAAACATTCCACCTTTTTCAAAACATAATAAAAAAAAAAAAAAAACAGGTCTACAAGCTCACACAGCTTGTAGACCGGCAATTTTCAAATAGCTGTGTGTGTGTGTGTGTGTGTGTGTGTGTGTGTGTGTGTGTGTGTGTGTGTGTGTGTGTGTGTGTGTGTGTGTGTGTGTGTGTGTGTGTGTGTGTGTGTGTGTGTGTGTGTCTGTGTGTCTGTGTGTGGGCATGCTAAAGTGGCCTGGTCGCTTCTTCTGGGCTTGTTTTCGTAGCCCTGACTGCATGTATTTCTTTTTGCAACACGGCAAGATCTGGCAACAGAGCTCCCCGGTCCCTGAACTGCACGGGGAGCGATGGCAATCGCACCACCACCCTGTAAGAGAGCTGTGACCCGGAGCTGATCTGACCCTGCCTGAACCACCCTATCACATCAGTGCAGGAGAGGCTGCTCTGTATTCGTCTTGGGAAGCCTGGGGGATCGGGCTCCTCAATATATCCATTAATTCTGCCTGCTAGAGCCACAGTGACATGAGACCGAAGGAGACACTATTACTAAGCAAATAGATGATTCTATTGCGGCTGCCTGCACACACACACACACACACACACACACAAACTCACACACACACACTGACACATTATGCATGCACACTAACACACACTCACACTCTCATAAGCCAGTGCACAGATGCACATGATATCCCAATAGCCTCTACAGCCATTTCTTTATCGCTTCAAACTATCTGGCCTTTTTATTCGTTAAAACTAACACAAAATGTCCTATACAAATAAATAAATAAATATATTTTAAATAATATAAATTATACAGAAATCTTTGAAAATAATACTTTGGATACTGAAAATATTTTTTCCCCCCCACTATGAATGTATTTTCGGTGGTTTGGTATGACTAATGTGACCTTGTCCAAATACTGCAAGCGAAAAGCTTTCATATGAAGTGTGAAAAGGTTTTTGAAAGCCTGACATGTTTGATTAGTGTGTCAGTGTGTGTTCACATCGTCTCTGTCGGGTGGAAACCTCATATGTCCGAAACAGTTCCTTTTAGGATTAAGATAAACAAATGGCAAAAGTAAAGTACAAGCTCGCCATGTTTCGAGCTTACGGATCTGCTACTTTTGATGTTTTTGTGTGACGCTGTAGTATGATCAAGTAGGGTGTTCATTTACGGAAAAGACACAAAAGCGTAAAATATGGAAATAAGAGGTCTCTGCCCGACAACAACGATATACTGTGTGTGTGTGTGTGTGTGTGTGTGTGCGTGCATGCCAGAACGCAAACCAGAAGCCGGCTTAGAGCATCAACAACTTAAAGACTCGCTGTGAGAATGTCTCGTTAGGATTGAGGTTGATCTGACGGGCTAACCGTCATTACTACATTTCAGCTTTTGCTGAAAATAGCTAAATCGACAAGCTTGCAACTCGCAGCTTGTCGATCGGCTGCCTATTTTCGGCAAAAGCCTTCCCCACAATAACAGAAAACTGAAAATACACTAGTATAGAGCCCTGAGGGACTCCGGTCAACCATATAGGGTTAAGCCTAACCTCCAAATGCCTAATTCTAACCCTAACCTGAACGTTTACCTTATTGTAAAACTTAACTCTAAAAAAAGAAAAATCCTAAAAAAAAAACATCAATTTCTCTTGTGAAGACCAGGAAAATAGTCCTCACAATGTTTATCTCTCAATTTCGACTATACTTGTGGGGACAATTGACATTTAAATTGGACCTTTTCAGAGGCAGTAACAGAGGAAGCGAGCACCCAGCGCTGTCGCTATTAACATCCAATTGTCTGGGCAGGTGATGCTAATGAGACGCGCACCCACCCACCCACCCACCCACCCACCCACACACACACACACACACACACACACACACACACACACACACACACACACACACACACACACACACACACACACACACACACACACACACACACACACACACACACACACACACACACACACACACACACACACACACACACCTATATTCTCATGTTTTCCGTTGAGTTGCATGCTCCTTCATGGACAACCTGAGTGCAGTGTGTGTTAATCATCTCTACAGCAGTGGTTCTCAACCTTTTCAGGCCGTGACCCCCCAAAATAATCATATTTGAACTGGGACCCCACCCCCCCCAAAAAAAATACGTATTTGAACTGGGGACCCCCCTAAAATAATCATATTTGAACTGGGGACCCCCCACCGTGACAAGCACTTGGAATGTAAGAGTTGAGGCATTACATTTAGTTTGACTCGGTTCCACAGATAAATATTGTGAAAATAGCAGATCTGCAAGCTTGTATATCGTCTATTTTCAAAATGTTTGCCTCTTATATTATTTGACAATTTGGCCAGTTTTTGTAGTATAGTTTGTTGATTCCTTTTGCTGCAGTAATGGTATTTGTTTTCCTTTGTTTTTTTCTTTCTTTGTTGAGGTATTAAAAAGGTAGTAAAAGTCCTTAAATTGTCACTTCACTGTCATCTTGGGACCCCCCTCGGGGTCCGGACCCACAGGTTGAAAACCACTGATTACTACAGTGAACAACATTACAGTGTATCTGCTCTCCAGATCATCATGTAAAACCAATGGTAAAAACACACCTCACATCTTCTTATTTCCATGGGACTTCCTGACTTCAATAAAAGGAGAAATACTAATTTGAGATAAAAACTGCACCGTGGGACCTCCTTCTCGCCTGTCCCGTTTTATCAAACAAACAAAAAAACAAACAAAAAAACAAAACGGTGGAATTGGGGTAAAACACACAACATGATGACCCTCTGTCAGGCTGCTTTTCAATCAATACTAATCACCGATCACATCATCCGATTATTAATGTAATTTATCGATATTATCAATATAAAATACATTTTCAAATTGTTACTGTGTTACTGTGAATTAATAACAAGTAAAAACTAAAAAGAAGGATTCTATGCCAATAAATGATATTAAATGCTGTTGTTTCGCAGGTAATGTAAACTTGTTTTTGTGTGTACAGTTTTCGACAAGATAGCAAGATAGATTTTGAAGAACTATCTTCTATTTAAAGTCAACATGAGAGCCAATGCTGACTGACTGGAGGAAGATACACCACCGTGTTTCATTATGTCGCCTAATGATGACATCATCACCCGCTGCCTCGCTACCGACGGCAGCTACACTGTGAAATCTTGAGTGTTAGTTTAACTCTGAGAGTGTGCAAAAGCAACCAAATCCACCTGTTAACGGCCAATGTATGCTTTGCGTGTCGAATGTCGTGTTGCACGACGATAGTGATGTCAAAATGACCAAAATGTGTCGTGTTGAAAATGAGGGTGTTGCTTCACACACTCTGATCGATTAGGAGGACAAAGAATAAAAGCTCCGTTATCAACACGGAGATGCACAAGGCCAAGTTCACTTCCTTGTTTGTGGTGAGGCTGTCGGCCAGTCACAGACAGTACCAATGCTCAAAATTCACAACATTGTGAGAAGCGTAGTGCGACAAGTCACTCGACACTCAGCGCCCAAAGCATACATTTTGGCCTCAACTCTGAGTGTACAAATGGAACCAAACATACGCGAGTTAAATTAACACTCAGGGTATTATAGTGCAGAGAACTCCGTTAGAGCATTATGAGTGAAGGGGTAAAATAACCAAATATTCACAAAAACTAAAAAACTAAACAAAACCAAAAAAAAAAAACAGGTACAAATTCGGGTGACATTTGAGGATCCTAACATGAGCCTGCCATTTCCAGAACCCCCCGGAGCAGCGGTGTGTCAGGTCAGGTCAGAGTTCAGACCCCTCCCCCTTCTGAGACACTAAAGGATGATGGGATTTGCAGTTTCTCCATATTGTTCTAGAGTGGGGGGCGAAGGGGGGGGCTTTAAGATGCGATCAGCCTATGCTCAGTCACTGGCTTGTCCATTTCCTGAGAACATAGAAGGTTTATGTTACACAATGTTGCGTGGGCTGCGTGTGTGTGTGTGTGTGTGTGTGTGTGTGTGTGTGTGTGTGTGTGTGTGTGTGTGTGTGTGTGTGTGTGTGTGTGTGTGTGTGTGTGTGTGTGTGTGTGTATGTGTGTGTTTACAGCTTAGAGGAAGCCTTTCTATCCAAAGTGCTAAAATATCATCAGCTAGAGCAGACCATCTCACAGCGAGGCTACAGATTACAGACAAACTTTTAGTTTTTATCTTTGGTAACCCAGGGCTCGTGCACATGTTGGTTGTGAGGGGCCTTCAAAAGGAGGGCCAAGCAATTAGCAAGGTACTGCTCAGTATAAGCTACTATAGGAAGCCGCTCAATATGGAGGAGGCGTTGTTTCCTTTATCCATGATTGTTATCTGCTGTGTCTGACAAGTATGTCAACTGTGTTCTATAGTAACAATGTTCTGCCATCTAGGCATTTTGTAACTGGCTGTTTTCCTATTGTCTGACCGCACTGGCAGTGTTTATGTCCTTTGTACAAGGCATTCCTGGTACACCTTTGTTTACGTGGACATAAATAACTATGTCTTACCTTGCGTCGACTGAGGCTCTCCGGGCTGATTGGAGAGGGGCTGGGTGACTTCCCCGAATGAGGGGTAGATGTCTGACTGACAGCTGTCCCATTCACTATAGAGAGAGAGAGAGAGAGAGAGGTGTTATATAAATATATATATATAAAGTATATATCGTTGCTGTCGGTTGGAAACCTTGTATGTCCAAAACTGTTCCCTTTTTATTTTAACTTAACAAAACATAAAAGAAAATGCGAGGCGATACGTTGTGAGCTTGTAGATCAGCTATTTTCAGCACTTTTGTAGCAATACTCTTGTATGACGCATAACCTTTTTTTTAAAATGAAATACAGAGAATTGGAGCTACAACGCTATTTTGGCTGTGTCGGTCGTGTCTGGCAGAAGCCCACACGTTGGCCCGCCCTCGGCGTTCATCCATCTCCACATGAATGAGGAAGAGGAGGAGGAGGAGGGAGGCGAGAGGAAGGCGGCCGGGACAAAGATAAGAAATATGAGGGAGAGAGACTGAGGAGAAAGGCTTTGAAACGCTCATCACTGCAGTTCCTCTACTTTTTTAGCCAAAAGCTGAATTCACCATGGCTGTTTCAGAAATAAATCCCCATGTAACGCACGACCCGACTCAGTTCAGTCCCAGTCCCTCCCTGGTAGGTTAGCAGATGTGAGCGGCGGCATTATCAGCGATTCTCACCATATCAAACCAAGGAGTTATCGTTGCTGTCTGGCAGAAACCTCTTATATATTTTAACTTTGTGTTTTTTTCGTCAAACAAAAGTATCAAAAGTAGTCAGACATCTGCTATTTGCACCACCATTTGTTGACAATTTTGGTGAACATTTAATGTTTGCCCCCACAATAGGGATGCTAGGTTTCATGTGGTTAAAGGTAGGGTAAGTGATTTTCTTTGGTTAAAACAAGTGTTAAAAAACTCTATATTCTGAGAATAATCTTTGCTATACAGTGTTTGTTCAGTAACATGAGTCTCCATGTCTCTCCAGCTGTTTATCAAACAGAAAATGCATTTTCAGGTCAGGACACCAATTTGATCCAATCAGGAATGGATAGAGAACTCAGTCAGGATACAGATTAAACAAGTGAAATTGGAAGTGATGATACAAAGAAATGAGCAGACAAAATTGGAACCGTTTTTGTTACCTACCTAATTGTTACCTACCTGAATATTTCTGTTTATTAAAGAGCTGGAGAGAGACATGGACACTCCTGTTACTGAACAAACACTCTATAGCAATGATTACTATCAGAATATAGTGCTTTAACCTTTTAACAAAAAACGTTTTGTTTTAACCACAACACACACCAAGATGTCCCTCCTTCCACCCTATTTCCGCTGTTCAACACCACCGAGTCGACCACACATTACATTGATCTACTTTTACAGCTGCGGTTCTGCCGTGCGCAGTGAGCAGCGCCGCACGCACGCACACACGCACACACACACACAGCGACATAACCTTGTTACGCAAAAGCATTCTAATTAATCAACACTGCACCACGTCAGTGAAGCATGCACTTCACAACCCTGTGTGTGTGTGTGTGTGTGTGTGTGTGTGTGTGTGTGTGTGTGTGTGTGTGTGTGTGTGTGTGTGTGTGTGTGTGTGTGCGCTCGTTGTTCAAGAGTGTGTGTGCTCGCTGTTCAAGAGTGTGTGTGTCGTGAGCCAGTCTCAAATGAGCTGCCAAAAGCCTGGGAGGCAACGGGAAATAATTAATAAATAATAATAAAAAAAAGAGAAGGAAACAGGAACTAGACATCAGCTGGCTTGAACACTCGACTTCACTGGAAACCAGTGACGTCCAACTCCCATACTGGGCCACAGCAGTCTCTGTACTGAATGGAGTTTCTTTTGTTTCTTACAATTACATCACACAGATATCTATTAAAATCTATTTTATCGTATGGTTCGTACCCACAATGCAATGCAAAAACTAGGGTACGAATGATGATCGCTGTATCGCAAAACCCACATACAGCACAGAAGGCCTACCACCAGTGGTGGAAGAAGTAGTTATTATATATAGTAGATATTTAACTTAAAGTGATACAGTGCAGCTCCACAAATAACGGTTTTTAGCAGCCTCTGCTGGTCATTACCGCCACTGCAGGCCGTTTGTTTTTTCCTCTGTTACCCAGAATTCCATTTGTTTTCACCGGAAGACGGAAGCGTTTCAAAAAGCGTTCTCTTGATTGTTTTATACGATCTGTGGATCGTTTCTCTTAGCCAGTGGAGCTGTTACCGTGAGCTGTGTTTTCTTTTTCTGTCGTTTTTCGATCTTCAAATCATACAATCTCTTAAAATCAGCGTGAGTTTCCCTTTTGTTATTAGCGCGGTAGTTCCTGGCCAAACATTTCCATTTCCGCTTCCGTTTTCCGGTCAGATGACGTCATTTTCGCGGGAAAGACACCCCAATCACCGTTCAATAGAAAATATATGTATGAAAGGCTTTCGGGGGTGAAATTCATGGGGTGGGTGTTGTGAAACTTTTGCCACTCACAAAAGATATACAATTTAACTTTAGTTTTGTTGAAAAAGTTACCTAGTATTACTTTAAGTAAAAGTATCAATACCACAATATAAAAATACTCTGTTACATTTCGCTGAAAGAAACAATGCTGCCGTCATAAACGGAGACCTGAGTAGTGACCGAAAAGTGTTTTTCAGTTCACTATACATAGTCCAGTTCATAGAACTTCCTATATACGGAATTGTGGTGAGAGAATGAGTGAGGGATTTCGGACACAGCCTAATGTGTCTCTGATATCTTTGCTGTCGGGTGCAAACCTCATACTGTGTGTCCAGAACTGTTACTTTTCAGGATTCAAATATAAACAATTACAAAAATAGCCGATCTACAAGCTCAAAACAAAACATGTTGTATAGATCTGCTATTTTTTATTTAATTATTAATTTTTTTCAGTTTGTGTGACACAAAGTGGCGACACAGGACATTAATTTACGAAAAAACATGGATAATTTCTGCCCGACAGCAACGATATACAGTGTGATTTGGGGGTCACTGCTCAAGGTCATAGTGGAGCCATGTAGCACCCCTATGCACACACCTCTATGTTCTATGTTTTTCATGGTTGTCTTGATAACGTAACCCTCACAAAAGGTCATTAATCTCAGCTGGATTTCTTGGTAAAACAACAGAAGAGTGTACGGGTGCATTTGGTTCCATTTGAACACCGACTTCACTGTGTACTAGGCATAGGATCATAAATCTTTGGTGTCTGGTTATGAAATAAGTCTTTCATCTCATCTCACACACAGCAAAACGACCTTACCCAATCTATACAATGACGTACAACAATTACACTCCCAAGAACATCATGGTTTTGCTGAATATTAATGGCAGCTTTTTATCGTAGCCTGGTGACCTCCTCCTGGCTCACCTCCACATAGTTAATTGGCTCGTTAAGTGAGGTGACTGTTCTGTGACTAATTACACAGTTTATTAATTATGCATGCAAACATAATGTGCTTCCTCAAGGGCCGGCCTCACTTGAAGATACTGACAGCATCCGCGGTCCACCCATCTGACCACTTAACAAAGCTGCCGTGTTAAGGGGATAGTTCACCCAAAGAAATACTTTTTTTCTATCGATTAGTCACCCCATGGAGACTTGAATTCATGGATATTTTTTTGTTGTTGTCGCATTCCTAAGACAATAATTTGATAGGTAGGATACACAGGAGACTCTTTCTGTCTCCTACCGCAACCACTGCCGGTCATCAAATTATTGGCTTAGGAATGCGACAACAACAAAAAAAGATCCATAAAGTGGCCCTAGAGTGTCAGTAACTTTGCAAGTGTACAAAATGGCACCAAATGGACCCAAGAGTTGAATTAGAACTGAGGACTTTACAGTGTAGACAGTACCGCGGGAAGTAGGGGTGCTGGGGGTGCGGCCGCCCCCCCTCCCCCCAGGTACCGCACCCCCTACTGCCCCCCCATCAAAAAAAATAAAAAATAAAAATTGATAATAAATCGGTAAAATCGAGGCAAAAATAAGATTTAAATAACATAACTCTAACCTAACCCTAATCCTAACCCTAAAACCGAAATAAAGAAACCAAAAACTGGGAAAAAAAACGCCTAAAACCGCCCAGAACCGCGGAAAAAAATTGCGCGCGTGCGCGGGGGGTCCTCATGCACGTGCGCAGCGCGCGTGCATGAGGTGCGCATACCGCACCCCTAACCTAAAAAGTTTTCCCGCGGCTATGAGTGTAGATTGAGATTCAACAAAAAATATCAAATGGAGGGTCTGACTTCTGACCTGTGGCTTAATGCATAATCAAACTCGGGGTCCTTGAAATTAACCATTTAAACCCCCAGCAGCTTCTGAATTCTAGGGGAAATCTCTTGTGGGAAAACGGCCGATACAAGCTCACAACGCATCGCATTGTTGTAGCTGTTTTCCAGTGAACACATCTAATGTAGAGAAAAAAACTGTAAAACAGAAAAAGACACTGGTGTAGAGCCCTGAGGGACCGACTGGGTTTAAGTGGTGAAAAAAGGTTGAGAGCGAGTCACTGACATTTTCCGCCTTGGCGCCCAAACGGTGGAACGAGCTTCCACCCCATGTTAGAGCGTCTCAAACCCTGCCTGTGTTTAAATCACGTTTGAAAACTCACTTGTACTCCTTGGTGTTCGAAAATTCGGACTGAGAGTTGCCGTTTCCACTAGGCATTTTGTCTATTGTGTTCCCCTGTTTATTGTGTGTTGTTTTTGCACTTGTATTTATTTTATTTTGTTTTGTTTCTGAGTGTACAGCACTTTGGTTCAAACTGCTGTTTTAAATGTGCACTATAAATAAAGTGTTTTGGATTGGATTGCACGGACCTAGGACATGCAGACACCTGGCGGGAAAGGTGGGAACATTCTCATTCTGTTCTGCCACCAAAATGTGGAATGCCCTGACATCATCCATTAAAGGATGTGAATCACTGGTTTCATTCAAAACTGGCCTGAAAAAAAAAACGTCTATCAGGAGACCACAAGGAGAGGTAAATGTAATCTTCCCATCTCTTTTGTAGGCCCTACATATAGTGTTTGTATTTGTTGATGACATGTATTATTGTGTACATTTTGTATGCTATGTTGATGAATTGAATAGCCTACATAGGACCACAATGGATAAATAAATAAATAAATAACATATCCTATAAAAGGCTATTATAGCCTATTTAAAAAAGACGTGAACAGCATTGCAGGTGTTTGCAGGCAGAATAGCATCTTGTCTGTGATATAATCAGAAATCAATATTTCATTGTATTCAATCGACAGAAACACAATGAAATGACTGGACACTGAATCGATGGCGCTTTGGTCGAGTGTAAACACCAGAATACACATGTCTCTTCCATGTTTTCCTGTTAGTTTTTCTTTCTTAGCCTATAACACAGTCGAGTTGGATAAATGAAGCCTATAGTTGTAAAGCTGATCAGTAATATTTTACCTATAGGCGATATTTGACAAAAGATTTATCTTACCAGCATTAATCTTTTGTCAAATAATAACCTAAATAGTTTAGGTTATACTGTAGGTTAACAGTTAATTAGGACACTAAAGGCTTTGTAGCCCTAATAGGCTGTTAGTCTAAAGATACGATACGATACGATACGATAATACTTTATTGTCAGTTTGCACTGAAATTTGTCTTGCGACCCAACAGCCATGTATGCAACATATAACAGTACACACATTTGACATGACACAAGAAAACAACAAAATACATACATAAAGACATGCAAAGACAAGAGCAATGTCCACCACTCAGCCTACCCCTGGCTTATAACTCCTGATTAAGCCTCAATGATCAAAGATCCATAAACCAATCAAATATAATAACCTTATGGACGTCAGATTGCTTCATTCTCCTGTCAAGATCAAGCAACTTTCTAAATTATTCAAGACGCACGGAGACAATGAGAGCGCGCGCACACACACACATACACACACACACACACACACACACACACACACACACTAACCAGCCATGACATCATACGATTCACACACAGCAGCAACTCGCCTTGAAATATTGAAAAATAAGTTATTTTTGCCTGTAGGTGACATGTTTGGTGATTTCATTACATTGGCTCTAATCTCAGATTAATGAAATTCCAACCAGATCACTGATGATGAACCTTAGAGTTAGGCAACACAACAATCACAATAGCACATTGTCAATTAACATTTGCGTCCAAAACATATATATATATATATTCTTTCAAAAAACAATCATAGATCCATAGCGATTTTCAAATAACACAGAAGCTCACAGTAGCCTATAAAAACAGTCATAAACATTATGGGGACAACTTCAGCTCACTGCCAGAAAAATAAATAAATTATCCCACGATTTTTGTAACCCATTGTTTCACCCAGTGCCAATTAAGAACTGATTTTCAAGCAATAACGGGGTTAGTAGCCTAGACAACGGAGGGTAAATTTGTCTAAATCATTCGTCAACTGAGAGTCGAATTTAGGCTAAATAAAGAACTGTCTTTTAATTCCTACCTTCAATTTCTTCCAGCATGATGGTGGAATAAAAAAAACACAGTGTTATTCCAAAGGCAAAAAATAGCAACGGGGGGTTTGAATAGGAAGGAATAATAAGGTCTTGATGGCGCGCCTCTATCGCTCTACTCGGTGTGTTCGTTGGTGCTGATGATAGTATAATGTCATGTAATGTATGATGGAGTCAGACTGAATGCCTGCTATAGTGATCCATCCACCGCTCATAGGCTACAGATGCTGCGTGCGCAAACTATGACGCGCGCCGGGGAACAGCGTGCTCTCCGTCTATGTTTCAACTGCAGCTGATCTGAGGGAGCTGGTAGAGAGATGGAGAGAGAGGAGGGATGAGAGAGAGTGGGGGAGGGGGGAGGGAGAGAGAGAGAGAGAGAGAGAGAGAGAGAGAGAGAGAGAGAGAGAGAGAGAGAGAGAGAGAGAGAGAGAGAGAGAGAGAGAGAGAGAGAGAGGGGGGGGGGGGAGAGGATGCAAGCGAATGAGAGAGAGAAGAAAGAGAGGGGATGAAAGAGACAGGGAGGGAGAGAGAGAGAGAGTGAGAGAGCAGTAGGTCTGCAGAGAGGTATACATATGATATGAGTTTAGTCTGTTTTTGTTCTGACCTTGTATTTGTATTTAAATGTCACTGAAGTGGACTATAATAATGACACTGAACTGCTATAACAAGAGGCTGTTTTTCATAAACACAATAGCAGCTGCTTGAAACGTTTCTCTTTGCATGACTGGAAATATTATTATTACTATTCTATTAATATTCTGAATATTATTATTGCTGTTGTTGGAGGAGTGGTGGTGGTTTTATCGTTGTTGTAAGCAAAACATATATTTGGTGATTTGAGCCTGCGCTGCACGCGCGCACACACACACACACACACACACACACACACACACACACACACACACACACACACACACACACACACACACACACACACACACACACACACACACACACACACACACACACACACACACACACACACACACACACACACACACACACACTCCATGTTGTATGAAGCAGTTTGTGGCAGAGGCAGAGTGAGATGCTGTCCTGTGATAACAAAATGCTGAGACCACACCGTCAGACTGATCCTCACCTCAATTTTCACTGACAGAACTCATCCCAGCAGAGCAGAGAGACAGATGGACAGACAGACAGACAGACAGACAGACAAACAACACCTAGCGAACAAATATGTTCTTCTCACATTAGTTCACTCATGTGCACATGTAGAAACAGAGTGTGCACGTCATGTGCAAACAGTGTGCACGTCTTGTGCACGTGTAGAAACAAACATCCTCTGTGTGCTGGTGTAAGAGCAACACTTTGTAACAAACAGCCTCCATGTGTGCTGGTGTGAGAGCAACACTTTGAGCCTGTCATTCCTGCACGCGCGCGCGCACACACACACACACACACACACACACACACACACACACACACACACACACACACACACACACACACACACACACACACACACACACACACACACACACACACACACACACACACACACACACACACACACACACACACACACACACACACACACACACACACACACACACAACTTTGCCTTGCAGTGAAATAGGAGGTATGGAAAGCTGCCTGTCTGTCTGTCTATATATATTGTTCTTGGTTCTGTGATCTCAGCTGCTTGTGTTGTCTGTCTTGTGGAGGACAATGAGGACACTCATTGTCATTGTTCTCACTCAATTCAATGTTCAATTCACAGGGGCTTTTTTGTCATGAGGAAACATACGTTTCCATTGCCAGAGCAAAGGTGGAACAAAACAAAACAATTCATGCACTATAAAGAAAACAGAGCTGTGTTAAAACCCAGAGAAAACTATCACTCACTCACTCACTCACTTTAACCTGCCCTAGGGTGACCATACGTCCTCTTTTACCCGTACATGTCCTATTTTCCGGGGCTGTCCGGCCTGTCCGGGGGGGTTTATAAAATCCTTCAAATGTCCAGGGTTTTGAGAATTTGGGTAGCGTGTACTGTATCTGTGCATCAATAGGGGGGGACGTATCTTAGCAACAATGAAAGCGCTTACTCTCATTGGTCGTGTCATGAGTAAATGAGCCAATGAGCTGCTGAGCAACCTCTCAGACGCCAGAATCTTAAGTGTTGCCATGTCCGCTTATTTACCGCAACTTCTGGACAAGATTTGGCTTGTTTTTCTGGCTTGTTTTTGGAGACATGTTTCCTTATTTCTCTCACGAGACTTGGCAACACTGCTGATAGGCTCCTGCACATGTGGCAACGAGACACACACACACACACACACACACACACACACACACACACACACACACACTGGACATGTTTTTGTACCAAATTAAGGTAACAAATTTTCGCTGCACGCACGTGCATGCGTGAAGTGTCCTCTTTTTGGGAATTCAGAATATGGTCACCCTACCTAATATACACTTTATCATGCATATCCTCCAGGTCTCATCTCCTGAACTGAAGACAGCTTTATGCAAAACATCCAGGAGTCTCGAGGCACCGATGGCCGAAGGCACACACCACATACATGGCTCTGACGCAGCCTGACAGCGAGCCACGGGTTGATTCCCGTGCCTGACGGCGACCTTTGCCGCGTGTCACTCCCCATCCCTCTCCTTGTCTCCTGTCACTCTACACTGTACTATCAAAAAATGTAATTACAGTAATACCGATGGACCGACTCCAAGGGTCTGATGGTCTACTAGTGGTCAAACTGATTGCTTTTGGTCATTATGGCTAGCCAAATGGGAGGGGAATGGTGGTCACATCCTTACGGGCACTGTACTAGTGCCTATTGGTTCTCAAAGTGGGGTCCGGGGACCCCCAGGGGTCCTAAAGGACGTGCCAGGGCATACCCAGCAAAACGAGGGACAGTTTTAAATGCTCAAGCCCCATTAGATTTTTCAGCTATTCAAAAATAGCTGATCTACAAGCTGTACAAGACATTTGAGCCTGTTAGATGAGTTATTGATCATTTTTGAAAAATCTGGAATAATTTTGAAAAATGTTCAGAAATCTTCAGTTATTGGAGTCCCTGGCACAACATCTTTTCAGATGGGTTCTGCGGTGTAATACATAATCTTTTTGAGAATGTTTGAGAACTAGTGTAATAATAAAGCACAATCTTACTAAAGGAAAAAAGATAACTGTTGCAACATCTTGTAAGTATAACTAAAGACAAAATCGACCCCTGTCAGTTTGCTTATAAGAAACGTTGCGGTACAGAGGATGCGGTTGTCACACTGGTCCACTTCATTACAAAACACCTAGATAAGTCTAATAAGAATCATGCAAGGGTGCTGTTCTTAGACTTCTCTTCAGCTTTCAATACTATACAGTCTGATATTCTGGTGTCAAAGATGGTACAGTTGGAACTGAACCCATACTTAATTCACTGGTATGCTTCCTTCCTTACTAACAGAGTGCAGAGGGTGAAAGTGAACAGAACCCTCTCCGCAGCATTAACTACTAATGTTGGTGCTCCCCAGGGTTGTGTAAGCTCAGCTGTACTTTTCACCCTTTATACTGACAGCTGTCGTACTGAGGAATGTCTGTCTGAATGTCGCACTGACAAACCAGACCAATACATTCTAAAGTACTCTGATGATACAGTTTTGATTTCTCTTTTGGATAGTTCCAGTGATCCTGGACTGCACCAACACAGAGCAAATAAGGTGGTGGAGTGGAGTGATAACAACGCTCTTATCATTAACACAAAAAAGACAGAGGAGATTGTTTTTGGTGCCCCACTAGAGATACACAGATCCCCCATTACTATTCATAGTGAACAGATCAACCAGGTATGTTCGTATACATACCTAGGAGTAGTAATTGACCACCTTCTGTCATGGAAAGACCAGATTGAATCAGTGGGTAAGAAGACAAAGCAAAGAGTCTATTTCCTTTGCCGCCTGAGATCTTTTGGTGCTAGTAGACAGATTCTTCTTTTGTTTTTCACTTCTGTTATTATGAGTGTTCTTCAGTACTGTAGTACCACCTGGTATGGATGTCTGTCTGTAGCC
The DNA here is from genome assembly GCF_963280865.1 of Gymnoscopelus braueri. Lineage (NCBI taxonomy): Eukaryota > Metazoa > Chordata > Actinopteri > Myctophiformes > Myctophidae > Gymnoscopelus > Gymnoscopelus braueri. Next base: position 10,092,853 of record NC_137609.1, read on the forward strand.
TTAAAGTCACAACTGCTGCAGCAACTGAACATTTGTTCAAAGATTGTAGGACAACCACTTCAGAGGCTCCATACATCTACGTATAATGACAGTATGATAAGGTTGGCAAGGAATATCACTTCAAACACTAGCCATGCTTTGTATGGAGAATATAGGTTGCTGCCTTCAGGAAGGAGATACAGTGTTCCTACATACAATAAGGTCAAACTGAAGAGGTCCTTTGTCCATCAGACGACATTGAGGCTTAATCAGGAGTTGTAGGCTTGGGGTAGGCTGAGGGGTGGACATTGCTCTTGTCTTTGTATGTCTTTATGTATGTATTTTGTTTTGTTTTCTTGTGTCATGTCAAATGTGTGTACTGTTTATTGTTGCATACATGGCTGCTGGGTTGCAAGACAAATTTCAGTGTGAACTGACAATAAAGTATTATCGTATCGTATAAGACTACCCCAGAGAAGAGTGGGAATTGAGGACATGAAATTACTTTGTTTTTGGTAAATCAACCTTCAGCACACACAACACATTCTCACAGCAGACACGGAGATGATCTCTGATAATTAGTTCATTTCTATTCATGATGCAAACTCTTACCAAGAGCTTCAGGGAGTTCCATAACACTTCTTCATTTTGATTGAAACTGTATCTCTTTCATCCACCTCACTAGTTATGTCCTGACTGAACTCTCAGCTGCCACGTTCTTTTTTCAGTGAGGTTTGCTTGATAGAAACTAGAAAGGTTACCGAAGGCTGTAAGACTGAAAAGAGATTGAATTGAAGGGATGTCACGCTGGGCTGTAGAGTAGATTAGTTGATTACTTGGCTTGGGGTCATTGGGTCATGTTTTTCAGCCATTACTAATATTTACAAATAGGTAGGAGTGATATTGTTTCATTAACATAAGTGTTAAATAGCTCTATATTCGGATAGTACTCAGTGTTCGTTCAGTAACAGGGGTCTCCCTGTCTCTCCAGCTACATTTTCAGGTCGGATACCAATTTTATCCAATCAGGAGAGAGAACTCAGGACACAGGATAAACAAGTGAAATTAAAAGTGATGAATCTACCAAAAACGATGCATTTTCATGACCATTTTCAAGCCCACACAAGTTCAATCAGGGTAAACAAAAATGGTCGGGTTCGAGTCGGTCTAGGGACGGGTTCGGACTCAAATTTTCATCTGACAGTCATGAAATACAATGTATGCTACAGTATGTATAAGCAGAAACACATACTGTATTACACAAACACAAATAAAACAGCTACAGACCTCAGTTTTTATTGTCTGAAGTAAACTTTTATAAAATCACCCAAAGGGATCAACTGCTCCGGTTTAATGTCTTTGTGGAACTGATGCCAGCAGGACTAACTATAGACCATAAAAACTAAAAGCCATCTTCCCAAATTCTGTGGATGTTTTTTTTTTACAGCATGGGCCAGTGCCCAAATATGTGTATTTTGTTCTGTTTAAAAGGGGCCTGATTTCTTGAGTATAGCCTGGTATTCACTTTTATTCAAAACATATATGAGAGCGAGAGAGAGAGAGCGAGAGAGAGAGCGAGAGCGAGAGCGAGAGAGAGAGCGAGAGAGAGAGAGAGAGAGACAGAGCCATGTGCAGACTGGATGTGTCCAGGGATTTGGTTTGGCATGAACTAAATCGTAAATAAAAATGGTAAATGGTGTATATGTACCTTTCTATCCAAAGTGCTTTACAATGTGTATTACATTCACACACATTCAAAGGAGGAAACCATGCAAGGCACCAACCTGCTCCTCGGAGGCAGTTAGGGGTTCAATGTCTTGCTCAAGGACACGTCGACACCAACTCAGGGGGAGCCGGGGATGGAACTAAGAACTTTCCATTTCCCAAGCGACTGCTCTACACTGGGCCACTGCCCCCCCCCCCTTTAAGCCCCCAGCTTAGGAATACAAGGGCGTTTGAATGCCTGTACAGACTGAGAGTCAATTTCACGGACAAAATAGTAAGTTGTGTATCTTTCTTTTTTTGTAACATTATTTGTTTTCACTGTCCCAAGGCAATTGTCCCAAGTTGCTTCTGGCTAAGCCACTAATTGCATATTGTGGATTCAATGTAAGTTCAGGTTAGTGAAAACACAAAACCAAAATGCTTTGTATTCACTGGATGGAGGGTGTTTTGGCTGTTGTTGCCGTTGGTGGTGCAGAATGATAAATACTACATAGACAGACAGATATATGAAACGAACTCACGTACGTACGTACGTACGTACGTACGTACGTACGTCCAGATGTACGTACGTACGTACAGACAGACAGACAGACAGACAGACAGACAGACAGACAGACAGACAGACAGACAGACAGACATGTATGGATCCCCTGGGGAAATCCAGGCATCACAGCAGCAACAGGAGTAAATGTTTAAAACAGGATCGGTATATTGTTTGTGTGTTGGTTGTTTGTAAAAATGGTAGATGGTAAATGTATATAGCGCTTTTATCCAAAGCGCAATACAGTACATAGATTGTGCATTACATTCACCCATTCACACACACATTCATACGCCGATGGCGGAGGAAACCATGCAAGGCACCAACCTGCATGTCCCATCCGGCCGCTCTACCGGCCACTCTGCCCCTGAGCCACTGCCGCCCCATATTGGTATTGTTTTTGGGATTGTGTTCAAATGCAAGGTTCAGCGAAAGGTTAAGTGGAAGCGAGCCAAAGCATGACATCCAGGGCAGGAATTTCACGGCGGCCACGGCCATGGCCGTCGCTGCCCCTCTCATTGGCCGTGTACCCCTCGAATAATGACATGCCTTCACAGCCACAGTGGCCGTGGTGCCCCAGCTGCGCCCAGCAACTGATTTCACAGTTTTCCTCTGCCGATTTTCCTGTCAATACGTTTTTTTTTTAGACACCAGTCGCTTTGGTTGAGCTGCGCAGCTACAACATGCACATTGGTAGGTAGGTTTGATTTTGAGCCTCCTATGAACCGTCGGAATCCCGCAACACAGTGTAATAGACACAAAAGCATTACCGGGCCAAACAGGAGATAAATCTAACGCAGCCTGTTGAACTAATCAATGGTGAGAGAGGAGAGAGAGAGAGGATTCCGTAGTCCTACAGACCGATGTGCCCGATGTTTTTTTCAACAGCAAAATATAGATGAATACATCTGATAAAATACAGCGAAATCCCCAAATTATGAGTCTTAATATAAAGCAAGCAAATAACTGCAAACAAATTAAAAGTTTAGGCTATCAATATCATACAAAAGAGTGACCTCACCGCTCTGATGGACAAGAAATAAATAATCCTTTTGCAAACCACATCCATGTTCTGTTCGTTTGTCAACAATGATCTAAAGGGGAAGTTTATTTCAGCAGCTAGAATGTGACAGTTTTAGTCAGTTTTTTGGTGCGCAACACAGCCCTGTTTAAGTGAATTGCTTTCACCTGCTGTTGTAGGCCTAAGCTGTGCGGAGTGTGCGCAACAGGGCATATCTTCGCCAAGCCAGGGTGACCTACCCAGGCCCATGAAATTCATATGCAGGCATAGTAGCCAATTAGAATGAAATCTGCAAAAACTGACTCATATACTGATACAGAACCATATATTGCCTATATAGTATCGCTGTCGGGTGGAAATCTTGTATGTTCCTTTTTTATTATTATTTAAAAACAATTTAAATTTGTGAAAATAGCCAATCTACAAGCTGTAATTATTAATAATTAAGAAATACTATATTTTAAAGAGTGAAAAATCAACTAAAGTCATTATTAGTGCAAGTTCAATCACATTTCATTTGAATGAAAATAACTTGTGGGGAAAATACATAAAATCTTTAATCTGTGAATCTAATGTGATTAATGTGACCCCTACTTCAGTCAGTGAAGTCCAGGGCTGAATGTGACATATTGAGACCTATATAACTAAATATTGGTCATTTGCCAACACATTATTTTGTGAAATAAATGGGTTATATTTCACAGATAGTTATACTATTCTTATAATATATTAAAATACAATCATCCTTAACCTTCAAGTTAAATTCATTATTTCCGTGGACTTAAAATCATTTTTGGACTTTTGGATGGCCTTCCTGCCCTGGCATTTGGCCTTTGTGCCCTCCAAAATATTACAACACCAAAGGCCAAGTGGCCTTGCCCCTAAAATGACGAAACTTTCAGGCCTGATGACATCAGTCTTGAATCACTGATGTGCACCGTTCTGCTGGTACAGCATAGCATGCATCCTCAAGAGCAGTGGTTCTCAATCCTTTTCATGTCTCAAGGACCCCCAAATTGATAAATATTTGTGTTATAATTCCCATGACAATAGAGTTGAACTGAACTGAACTCAACTATAAGCTTGGCACCATCTACAATCCTGCCAGTGAAGGTTATTTAGCCGTTGACCTTCTTCTCCCAAAATAATAACAGAGTCAAACAGACATAATGGCAAAAATGACATCCAACGACAAGGGCAGACACGCCCGTTGGATCGCCACGTGACTTCTCAGAGCGTCACACTGCGTTAATTGGCTTGTCTGTTTAGCATAACTCCAGGTGGCGATGCCACAGGGCGATTGTCATGGGGAAGAGAGCGAGGCCACGTGCGCGTCCCGTGCTGTGCATGAGATTGAGGTTTAGAGTCGAGACACAAACAGAATAACAATTAGGCACGAGTAGAGAGAGGACATGAATAATTTGGCACTTTTGTCTCGGTCCGTTGTTCAAACTCCAGCGCTGAGGCCGGTGTTGTGTTGTTGCCGGTGGTTGTTGTACCAACGTAGATAGCAACCTACTCGTTCAAGTGTGACTCATTGAACTCTGTCTCATCATTTCATCGCTTCTGCCTATACAGTAGAAGCCTGTGTGGATATTCTATTATATCCAATGTTAGATATGGCCTTGCGGTCTTGTTGTGCACTACGCCGTGTGAGGAGTCATCTTGACGTGAAAAGATGTTATTTACTTCTTGTAAAATGTCTATATACAAGAAGCTACTGTATATTAGTATCTGACCTGTATTTATTGTTGTAAATAAGCTGTAGGGGGTGCTATGGGGGTCGGCGACCCCTTAGTTCTGGCGCTATGGGGCTGGGAGCTCCACATGCACGCGCAAGCACGCACCGTCAGCTGCGGTCTTTAACACCTTAAAGTTTAAACAATAGCCTCTCAAGGTTCGCGCCGTCAGCGGCGAGCCGTTCTCAATAGCGTCTACCTGGCTGCTTTGCATAACATTAAGCTACTCGAGAAAAGCCATGGACTTGAATTGAATGTGTACATTCCTCTCACAATGAGAGACAACAGTCTCTGCACTGCAGAGTGTGAAGGGGATCGCTTAGCAGAGGACCCAGTTCTCTGAGACAAGACAAAGACAAGTTGTCTGATTATTTTAAGTACTTATGTGTGGTGGGTGAGTCTATGTAAAGGGCTTTTATATAAAACTAAAAGGAAAATAAAATAAATTAATTGAAACAAAAATAAAAACAACAAATTAACAATGCAACTAAATAATAAGATATAATTACATTAAAAATCACATGTTGAATACAGTATTTCAACTAGCACTGAGCTGATTGGCTATGTGCACATGCGTGCGCGTGCACGTGACGTCAGAAAATATAGCCCCCCTAGTTAAAAAATCCACAGCTCATCACTGGTTTTGGGTACAGCTTGGCACTGTGACGAGGGCCTATCTTATCATGTACTTCTCCCATGACCTCATGTATTAAAACCTCTATCTTTGAAATACTCAGTTGTCTCATTATTCTGATTGCAGAATTCTTCCATAAATGAAATATACCAACTAATATAGCTGTGAACTATATAGCAGGTTACCTTTAAACTGCTAACTCTATGTTAAAGCTATATGAGCATTGTCTTAGGTCTATACAGTCTACCATTTGACTAGTCTCTCAAGCCAAATAACTCTTCCACGTTTTAATGCTGCAGGGAGTCTGTAATTCTGCCTCGTAAGCGTTGACAACAGGAAACTGTTACCTGCTATTCAGACCAGAAGGGTGTTCATTCGACCAATCACGGTGTTGAAGGCCATATATTTTTTAAGTATCTTTAAATATATATTTTATCAGTGTCTCCCAAGCTCATTTTTGTTTAACTTTGGCCAGCTCATTTAATTCATGTGCCTGAATGAAGAAGAAGCTCCAGGGAAGAAGAAGAAGCAGGACATCCGCTTTATTTCCTACTCATTTACATGTACACACTGTTACACACTCACACTGTTAGGCGGAAGCATTTGACTATTTGTGGAGCCAACATGTCCCGTCTCAAGAGCAGTGGTGGAAAAGGTACTCAAAAGTATCGATACTGCAATGTAGAAGTACTCTGTTACAAGTAAAAGTCCGGAATTCAAAATTGACTTGCATAAAAGTACAAACGTATTGGGATCAAAATGTACTTTAAGTACCAAAAGTAAAAGTACTAAAATGTTTGAAAATAGCAGATGCGTTGTGAGCTTGTAGATTGGCTATTTTCAAATAGCCTATGAATAAAATAGGGCTAAAGTGGTTGATGTATGTTTTATAATATAATCATTTATATCTGCAAAGTAACTAGTAACTAAAGTTTTCAAATAATTGGAGTGGAGTAAAAGTACAATATTTGCCTCTGAGATGTAGTGGAGTAGAAGTAAAAGTACTGAAAAATGGAAATACTCAAGTAAAGTAAAAGTACCTCAAAATTGTATACTTACCTGTAAGTACAGTACTTGAGTAAATGTACTTAGTTACTTTCCACCACTGGTCAAGAGTCTACCATCTTACTTACTCACAGTCTCACACACTGCCTAAAATGCTTCAATAAACACATGCCATCCATCTCATTAATTTGTCCGTAATTAACCACTTAAATCCTGGCCTATTATGGTTAAGCGGAGTTCCTCAGGGCTCTATACTAGTGTATTTTCTATTTCTGTTATTGTGGGGAAAGCTTTCACTGAAAATAGCCATTTGGCGCGTTGTGAGCACGTCGATCTGCTGTTATCTGCAAAAGCTTTCCCCACAATACGGATGCGGGGGTTTAAGTGGCTAAGGACCGGCATGTTATGTTTGTTGTCTGTGTGATTATTAGAATCAACGTTTTCAGGCCAAGGACCCCCTAGCTGAGAGAGAGATGAAGCAGGGACCCACTCTATATTGTATAAAATTGTGTTTCAGATTACTTGGTCTGCTCTTGTTTCCCTCCACACCTATACCTCTTTGCCAAAAATAGCCGATCTACAAGCTCACAACGCCTCGCAGCGTGAGGCGTTGTGAGCTTGTAGATCTGCTATTTTTGGCTAAAGTTCTCCTCAGAAAGAGATGCTAGGGTTCAAGTGGTTAAGGTAAAAAGAAAAATCATATCACACAAAGATTTGGCGGACCCCCTGTAGTAACTCTGAGGACCCCCTAGGGGTCCCGGACCCCCTGTTGAAGACCCCTGTATTAGAGTATATCATAATGGTTGTTTGTCCTAAACCATCACTTTTCAGGAAATGGAAAAATGTATATTTTTTCCAATGAATGAGATTTGTAGATGCTGCTATTTTATTAAGTTAATAATGTCACCATGTGCCTAGGTTGCCCCAACACTCCTGATTTCGTGTATAGAGGGGCGGGTGTATAGAGCCGGCGAGAGATTGCGCCTGATCCCATTGGTTCACCGATCTGTCCGTCAACCCCCGCCCCGTTAACACAACATTACGAGCGACGCCCACTGCACTCTGGTTGGTTGGGAAATGAAACACTTCCTCATACCGAGTACACCGACGCGCTGGGCCAGGCTTTTATTTTTTAGCAAAACTAAACAATAAAAGTATTTTTTAGCAAAACTAAAACAATAAAAGCCTGGAGATCGAGGCTACCATGTGCCAAAACCTCAACAAGTAGTATTTGTGATCCCGATTCTACTGTAAAAATAAAAGGCATAAGATCATATCAAATGCCCGCTGTTTTCTGCCAAGGGAGGGGGTTTCAAGATGAGAGTGTGAGAGCGTGTCAGTCAGTCAGTGCCGCGCCAGGCTGAGGAAGGAAGTGACTGCCCTTATATGGACGCTACTGTTGTATCTATCTCTTGAATGGACCACATGCTCTCACTTGTTCCACGTTCCCATGGCAACCGAAGAGCAAGTCTCTCTCTCTCTCTCTCTCCCTCTCTCTCTCTCTCTCTCTCTCCTCTCTCTCTCGTCTCTCATCTCTCATCTCTCTCTCTCTCTCTCCTCTCTCTCTCTCTCTCTCTTCTCTCTCTCTCTCTCTCTCTCTCTCTCTCTCTCTCTCTCTCTCTCTCATCTCTCTCTCTCTCTCCTCTCTCTCTCTCTCTCTCTCTCTCTCTCTCTCTCTCTCTCTCTCTCTCCAAACACCTGAGCTACCCGTTACATTATGCATAGGTGTGGTTTGGGCGTTACAATGATAAAACCAATCACCGTGCCAGAAGCCATTGCCTTTAAGAGAAGACTGCGCTAGCCGTCATCCCCGATCCAATATATGCTCTAGCCTATCTACCTGTCTGCACTGTTGCCTGGTCTGATTATTATAAGCCACATTGGGCTTGTTTTCCTTCTTTTATTTTATTTTATCCAAATACATTTTTATATTAATTTGTAGCCTATTGTGTTCACAATAAGCTTGTCATATTAGTCAGATCCGGAATAGTATATGAAAGCCATTTAAAATATGTATACTATTGGTACACACCGGCTGCTCCCAAATAATTAATTACATCATGTTGCGACAACGCTCCTACGTGGTACACAGACAAACAGTAGCACATGGGTATAATAAATTGGACAGTTTTAGGAAAGGTCTATAGCCTATGTACTCACGTTGGCTGTTATCGTTCTATTTCCACCATTCTAATGGATTCCAGGGGTGTGTAAACATCTCTGAAGTTGCTCCATAGTTTCCTCTGAAGTGACGCAGTTAAAGTTAACTTACATCCATATTGTCCCCGTTATCTTTCATCATCCACCTTTGTTCAGTAATCCCGAACAGAGCTAAACTTTAAGTTTACATCAATCAAAGCCTCTCAAACCCAGACACATTGCTGCGATGCGTATGTGCGTCGCCTACCTACCCAAAATAACAGACATACAATCTATCAACGGCGCTGCGTCATGTCGTGTCGACAGCTTACAGATCTGTTATTTTGGACAGCATACATTGAGGCGCGCGCGCGCCACCGGAGTAGCCTATCACTAAACCAAAAACATTACATTACGTGGTCAACAACATACTAGACATGTAACTTGCTTGGAGCTTTTAATGCAGTGGTTCTCAACCTGTGGGTCGAGACACAATGGAGCACCCAACGCCTGGCGAGCTTGTAGATCTGCTATTTTCACAATATTTATCTGTGGAACCGAGTCAAACAAAATGGGGGGGTCCCCAGTTCAAATATGGTTATTTTGGGGGGTCATGAACGTAGCGTTTACGCGGGGGAATATAATAATAATATAGCAGGCTAATATATATAATATAGGCTATAATATAATATTCACCCGCAGCATGGGTTTAATGAGACAGCAGCCAAAATGAAAATCACACTATGATCCGATCATCTTATAAAAAAAAATTAAGTGCTTAAGATTTTTAGCCCAAACCCAACGGGACCCGACCCGGCCCGTCGGCACACCGGCTGAGCCGGGTCTACGTTTTTTTTTACATCCAAATAAATTCACATATTAATTAATTTGTAGCGTAGGCTATTGTGTTCACAATAAGCAACTTGTCATATTAGTCAGATCCCCAAGAGTATATGAAAGCCATTAAAATAGTTATATATTCTTACACAGCTGATGCCAAATAATTAATCAACAGGGCAGCGCAACCAAAAGTAGGTCAAATCAATCAATCAGTCTTGTCATGACGGCAGCAGCCCCCTTTAAAGTTTAAAACCATAACATGACATCTTCAGACTATTGAGCTTTCTTCATGTCTTTTTCACCTCAAAGTAAATGTTGGATTATTTCTTCAAATGAGACACTATGAGAGCACAGCAGCGGGCATTAGAAGGTAACATTGGATGTGATTTCTCCATCGCAAAAATGATTACGGTTATTCTATGAAACATATATTTCATAGAATAACCATAATCATTTTAAAAATGGTTATGGGGGCAGTGTATATTTATATAGCCCTATTTGCTCCAAGCTGTTTTTTAAATAAAATATAGACTGTTGGAATAGGGTAGAATGACTCCTGTTCTTAACGAATTACCAAGATTTAATGAGAAATAAGGCTTCTTTAGAAAAATGACTGACGGGCTGGGCTGGGTCTAATTTGTCAATTATTAGTCGAGCCGGGCTGAAATATTTAGGGGATATGAAAGCTCTAGTTAGTAGTTTGAAGTGCTCATGTGGCCTTATAGTTGCTTCTTTTTGTTTTCATAGACCTGCGGATTGCGGTTGCTTATTTCTCGCCAAGGCTGGCAACACGGCTCATGGTCCAACGCACAAAGCCATTGTAGTGTCCTGTGTGCACTTGGCGGGTGATTTTATGAACCGGCGGGTGGTATTAGATTCCACTATCCCCCCCCCGAAACCCGTACCCATGTGTGTCTGTAGAATTGCAATGTGGGGGATATAGCAACAACACGCCCACGGGCACACCTCCATTAACGTGGTTTAGAGGGGGAGAAAACTGCCACAGAATAGAGCGGTCTCTCTCTCTCTCTCTCTCTCTCTCTCTCTCTCTCTCTCTCTCATCTCTCTCTCTCTCTCTCTCTCTCTCTCTCTCATCTCTCTCTCTCTCTCTCTCTCTCTCTCTCTCTCTCTCTCTCTCTCTCTCTCTCTCTCTCTCTCTCTCTCTCTCTCTCTCTCTCTCTCTCTCTCTCTCTCTCTCTCTCTCTCTCTCTCTCTCTCTCTCTCTCTCTAGCAAGAGCATTTAACATTTTTACTTACTCCAATAAGAGCCTTGAGCCAAACTACAAGTTGTCAGAACCCCACACCTGATTTTTATTCACATCCTATGTGCTGTTCCATGCAGTGCTGTGCAGTGCAGTATAGTGCTGTTCAGTGTAGTGCTGTTCAGTGTAGTGCTGTTCAGTGTAGTGCTGTTCAGTGTAGTGCTGTTCAGTGTAAGTGCTGTGTAGTGCTGTTCAGTGCAGTTCAGTGCTGTGTAGTGCTGTTCAGTGCTGTGCTGTGTAGTGCTGTTCAGTGCTGTGCTGTGTAGTGCTGTGCTGTGTAGTGCTGTTCAGTGCAGTCAGTGCTGTTCAGTGCAGTTCAGTGCTGTGTAGTGCTGTTCAGTGCAGTTCAGTGCTGTGTAGTGCTGTTCAGTGCTGTTCAGTGCTGTGTAGTGCTGTTCAGTGCTGTGTAGTGCTGTTCAGTGCTGTGTAGTGCTGTTCAGTGCTGTTCAGTGCTGTGTAGTGCTGTGTAGTGCTGTAGTGCGTTCAGTGCTGTTCAGTGCTGTGTAGTGCTGTTCAGTGCAGTTCAGTGCTGTGTAGTGCTGTTCAGTGCTGTGTAGTGCTGTTCAGTGCTGTTCAGTGCTGTGTAGTGCTGTTCAGTGCTGTGTAGTGCTGTTCAGTGCTGTTCAGTGCTGTTCAGAGCTGTGTAGTGCTGTTCAGTGCTGTTCAGTGCTGTTCAGTGCTGTGTAGTGCTGTTCAGTGCTGTTCAGTGCTGTGTAGTGCTGTTCAGTGCTGTTCAGTGCTGTGTAGTGCTGTTCAGTGCAGTTCAGCGCTGTGTAGTGCTGTTCAGTGCTGTTCAGTGCTGTGTAGTGCTGTTCAGTGCTGTTCAGTGCTGTGTAGTGCTGTTCAGTGCAGTTCAGTGCTGTGTAGTGCTGTTCAGTGCTGTCAGTTATCCCCTGTCCTGCAGTGCAGTACTATTAGTCACACAACACAAAGACATACATAATAATACTACATAATGGAGTGTGACTCCAACAACCTTTCTCTCTGTGGTAAAGGAATACAGATATCGCTGTTGTTGGGCAGAAACATCTTTGTGTTTTTTTCGTAAATTAATGCCCTACTTGATCATTCTTACTACAGTGTCACACAAAAGCATCAAAAGTAGCAGATCCACAAACTCGGAACACGGTGTAAAGCGACGCGTTTTGAGCTTGTAGATCTGCTACTTTTGCTACTTTTGAATTTGAAGTCACTTTGTCCAAGTGCATTTGCGAGTGTGTGTAATATACAGTATATGCATCCTCCCACACATTTAATACATATTTAATATATGCTGCTAAGTGATGTCTCTTGCATTCGAGACCAGGTACTCTGAGGTACTCTGTCATATTATATATGAAATATAAAATATATATGTTTTGGAGTACTCTCATTTATGTTTCATATTGTTGTTTTTCGTGAAGTTAGAGGTGTGTGTGTTCATAGTGTGAGGGGGGTTGCATACGTGTCCAACATTATTGGACAGTTTCTGTTTGTTGCATCATCGCCCCACACACACACACACACACACACACACACACACACACACACACACACACACACACACACACACACACACACACACACACACACACACACACACACACACACACACACACACACACACACACACACACACACACACACAGTATTGTGCTGTGTGTGCCATCACTGGCAGCCACCATAATGGTGTGGATGCTGTTACTTACACCCATAGAGTACTGAGTGATATGTTTATTGTATCATGAAGATATATGCCATGATTTTGTATATCGTCTCTGTCAGGTGGAAACCTCAAACGTCCAAAACTGTTACTTTTCAGGATTCAAGATTGCAAAAGTAGCAGATCTACAGGCTTTGAGCCATGTTTCGAGCTTGTAGATCGGCTACTCTTTTTTTTTTAAATACATTTTTGTAACCCATTTTTCACCCAGTGCCAATTGCCAAAGCTTGTAATCCTGGGCGCTACTCTCCCTCTGCCAGCCTGGGTAGAGGCCCGAACTGAGCTCATGCTTCCTTCAATGCATGAGGAGTGAGCAATTGCCGCTGCTTATCACCTGACGGGGGGGGGGGGGGGGTTTCCCCGGTAGGACGTAGCGCGTGGAAGGAACACGTTATTCCAACCAGTTCCTTTCCCCTCCATCAGGCGCCCCGGCTGACCAGGGGGAGGCAGTATACAGACCAGGATTACTGCATGTTTTTTGTGAGGGTACCTACCCTAGGGGACACGGGGAGAACATGCAAACTCCACACAGAAAGGCCCTTTTGCCAACCCCACCTAGGGTATGGGCACTGATGACGCGGAGGAGAGAACATGCCCCCCAGCGCCCACAGTGTCCTCGGCGGAAATCAAACCCAGGAACTTCTAGCTGTGAGGCGACAGCGCTAGAGACTGCGCCACAGTGCCTCGTAGATCTGCTACTTTTGATGCTTTTGTGTGACGCTGTAGTATGATCAAGTAGGTCGTTGATTTACGAAAAATAAAGGAAACAGTTAGAATATGGAGATAAGAGCTTTCTGCCCGACAACAACAATATGAACTGAACTTGTGTAAGATCTAATGTCCTTGAGCTTTATGGGATTGCAGTCTCTTCTTAAAGGCATGAACACTACTTGATGAAATGCTGCTCCAACAGCAGCAAGGGGAAGGCTGTTCCATGTTTAGACAAAATATTATGTTTGTGTACTTGTATGCTCTCCCTATGTGGACATGAATAAATTGTTAAAATTGTGTGTGTGTGTGTGTGTGTGTGTGTGTGTGTGTGTGTGTGTGTGTGTGTGTGTGTGTGTGTGTGTGTGTGTGTGTGTGTGTGTGTGTGTGTGTGTGTGTGTGTGTGTGTGTGTGTGTGTGTGTGTGTGTGTGTGTGTGTACATACACGTGCATGCATGCGTGTATGTCCTTGGCTGCCAAATATAAAAACAGAGTCTGCACCTGTAGCCTAGCTGTGAAATGATATGTAGTAGTGGTTGATATTTTGTGTGTGTGAGTGTTTACTTGTCCTAACATCTGTAGGAGTGTTCAGTGTTCTGTTGAACAGTTTCTGTGTGTTGCATCATTGCTGTACACACACACACACACACACACACACACACACACACACACACACACACACACACACACACACACACACACACACACACACACACACACACACACACACACACACACACACACACACACACACACACACACACACACACACACACACACACACACACACACACACACACACAGATTAAAATAATAATCTTTGCAAACCCTCCACCACATGTTTGCACTGTCCCCAGGTTCAGGTGGATTGGAGACCTGTGTTACATGTCCTTCCTGTCTCTTGACAGTCCTAAGACGGTCTCCCCAATATATATACATGTAATAATAATTATAAAAATTATATAAAAAAACAACAAAACAGTTTCAAATTATTTTTACATTGAAAATGTTTGTATTATTATTATTTTTCTACCCCCATATATTTCAATTAGATCTCCACTTCAACATCACCCTTATCATCATAATCATTATCATCTTATTGACTGCACAAAAATACCCCCCCCCCCCCTCTCTCTCTCTCTCTGTGTTTCATTAGAGTCAGGTGTGTGAACAGTGTGTTCGGAACTGCAGGGTTGTGTCACCCCACCACAGCCTCCCCCCCCAATCATCGTACATAAGTACATAAGTACATTTACTCAAGTACTGTACTTAAGTACAATTTTGAGGAATTTTTACTTTACTGGAGTATTTCCCATTTTCAGTACTTTTACTTCTACTCCATTACATCTCAGAGACAAATATTATTTGACAGCTTTAGTTACTTGCAGATTTAGATTATTATCACAAAACATACATTAACCACTTCAGCCCTATACATTTCGGCCATTTGCAAATAGCCGATCTACAAGCTCATCGCGACGCATTGTGAGCTTGTAGATCTGCTATTTTCAAACGATTTGCATACATTATGAACTTGTGAAATGGGACCGGACTTTTACTTGCAACAGAGTATTTGTACACTGCAGTATTGATACTTTCACCAAAGTAAAAGATGCGACCCGAGTACTTTTTCCACCACTGTACAAAACAGACACACTCACATACACACACACACACACACACTTAATAACACAGCGCCAGACACTCGTCAGACCCGGTGATTATGTTTAGAGTGCTCCGCTCGTGCCGCTTTCATTTGCTGCAACGCTGATTCAATAATGTAGGAGATCATGCTGTACCTGCAAGCGTGTAATGCATGAAAAGCCCATTATGACGAGCACAACTCCCCTGTTATGTACGCCATGAGGGGTTTTCAACCTTTTCTCTGGATCAGGGCCAGTGGCGTAACGGAGGGGTAGCAAGTGATGCGGTGCAGGGGGGCCACCAGCAGGGGGGGCCCCGCCTGCGCTGATACAAATATTGCGCACGCAGGTTGTGCACGCACATGCACGCGCTCGCGTGAAACTCCCGCGGGGAGGCCCCGCGATTCTGCGTTACGCCACTGATCAGGGCCCAACAGCCGAAAGGCTGCCATGTTAGGGTGGAGCCGTGTGCATTTTCAGAGCATGTTCATTCCAATTATCAAATCAATCGATCGGGTCCCGGGCTTTGATCAATGGAACTAACGCAGTGTACTTTAATTTCAGTGTAACAATGAAAGCTTTTAGGTATTAAATAAAACGACACCACTCTTTTATCCCTAGATAAAGTTTGTCACTCAGCACTACTTAGCTTTATTACTGTAGAAAGCCACGGCACTCACCATTGTATCCTCTATATCAGTGGTTCTCAACCAGTGGTCCGGGGACCACCAGTGGTCCTTGAGGGGGTTCCAGGTGGTCCCCAGCTAAATGATGGAAGAGTTGGTAACCAAATGAACCCTTACAGATAACCCTTGAGAGCGTAAAATAAAACCAAATGGACCCTCATGGGTCCATTTGGGTCCATTTTACGCTCACAAGAGTTAAATTATTGTTAAACATCTGCATCACTTAATTTACAAGAAGTCTACACAATTAGAGAATGTAGAATAATTGTTATTTTGATCAACGTTTGCCTGTTTATGTTTTAGTTTAGTTTATTTCGATCCACATCAACAGTATCACAAAACATTACACACTGTAATCCAATATTTCTTTGGTTGATCGAAAAGGCATAGGCTGTAGCTCAAAGCTTATTTATGCCTATCCTTTATACATGTTGGTTTAAGTTAGTTACATCAGTTACAAAGTTCATAGTGAATGAACGCTCAAAATATTCCGTATTTACTTTCAAGACTACTTACATTGTTCGTAATAATCGAACACTCAAACATATTCAATATTTACAATCAAGACTTCATACTTATACACAATCACACACTATACACCTGAATGTGCATACTGTATAAACCCATATACGCACATTCAAATATACATCTCTCTTATGGTACCAACATCAATACAGCATGGAATTATGGAAAAAAATCTTATCCAAAAATTACAAAATATTCAAAGTTTTGGGTCTGAGAGGCAAAATCTCATCAAATGGTGGTCTGTGGCTCAAATGCCCAATAAATAATGGACCTTGATATGAAAACCACTGCCACTCTATATGACAAATACAGTATAAGACAGAAAAGGCAAATCTTACAGTGCAGTTGCTGGCAGGAGAACAAGCAGTCCAACAATGCAAATAGTCCAGGTACAAGCAACAAACCAAAACCTCCAAGACAAAACACAGAGGCGACAAAGTATAAACTGACAGTAATTGCATAGCAATATTCATATTTCGCAAAACAGTTTTGCGCTTGAGGTAGGTGGTTTGGGGGTTTTGAGGTAGAGAGCATTGAACAATCGCATGACTATCGATTTTGCACAGTTTATAGCTTAAGCAGGCCTCTATATATTATTCATAAAGGAGAAGCCACATCGGGTTAATAACCAAACGCATTTCCAAACGCATGTAGGCCACATCTCAACTGTAGACCTACCAAAGAATACATTTATAAAATTAGGCTAATGAATGCTGTCATTTTGTGGCAAATCTTTTTTTATAAGATCTTAATAAGATCATCTCTTATCATAATACTAACCTTTATGAATGAGTTTAAATGTGCGCAACTTGCGGCTCCATTAATTGAAGTCTCCCACTTAATCTGTGATGCTTTTGTTTTGTTTTGAAATAAAGTCCATCATTCTGTGTTTATTTTCAGTCAAGGAGACAAGGACCAAGCCACGGTAAACTAACTGTGGGTAAGTCAAAAGTGCTGTGGCTCTCGTTGCACACAGCGTGGCTTAGCCTACCCACATTACAGTAATAACTTGGGTGCTGCTCAGGTTGGCAAGAATTGGTACTGTACCGGTGAGCGCCGACGCAATGAATTAACGTCTCTTATTCTGTGATGGTTTCTGTCATCATATGTAACAGGCTATAACTGTGTCCAAGTCCAACTTTGATCGGGTGGTCTAAATAAAGATCATAATTTATGCAAGGTTTATTTTCAGTCAAGGACCAATGGTAAAAAGCAGGTTGCGCCCAGTGGCGTCCATGTTATCATAAGTATTAAACTTGGATGTTCAGGTGGGTAGAACTGGTACTGTACCGGTGAATACCAAGCAATTCAAGCATTTCTGCAACTTAATGTCGTTCTCGTTCATGAATAGTCCTACTATTAGGCTACCGGAAAGCCTGACTGAAGACGGCCTCTGCACAACTAGAGGACTTGCAGCCCAATAGCCTACCAGGCAGTCCAGGTAAAATATTTTTGTATAGCCTAAAAGAACGTCAAAACATGAATACATGTCCAATAATACGCGTCTCACTTGACTGGCAAAATAGTGCCACATACTGCTTATTTCATGAACTATCTCCCAAGAACCACATTTTATGGATGGAAACGTGC